>NC_135802.1:85872410-86206721 GCF_964213995.1 Mustelus asterias
TGTTGCAGGCTGCTACAGGCCTCATACATGGAGCCAGAAAGTGTCCTACTTTCAACACTGTATGCATGGCATGTGGCGCCAGAGGATACTGGAAGTGCCAGTTCAGAAAGCAAAGGCTGCAATAAGTGGTACAATGTCATGAGAAACCACAACGAGAGGCCAAACAGGTACAGCAATCTAAATAACTAAGAGCACTTATCAAACAGCGTAAAGGCAAGATCCATAAAATGTCTAACCAAACTATATGGTCAGATAATGAGCATGACCAGAACATTAATGCACAAAGTGAATCATCATCAGCACAGTGAACATCAAAGAATGCATTGGCACAATAGTACCAACAGAAGCCTTTGTCACTGTCCATATTATATGTCACAGTAAGAAGTCTCACAACACCAGGTTGAAGTCCAACAGGTTTATTTGGTAGCAAATACCATAAGCTTTCGGAGCGCTGCTCCTTCGTCAGATGGAGTGGAAATGTGCTCTCAAACAGTGCACAGAGACACAGAAATCAAGTTACAGAATACTAATTAGAATGCGAATCCCTACAGCCAGCCAGGTCTTAAAGGTACAGACAATGTGGGTGGAGGGAGCATTCAACACAGGTTAAAGAGATGTGTATTGTCTCCAGACAGAACAGCTATTATATGTCCACAGTTGAAGGGTCAGCACAACCTATATGCAAAACTGGATACTGGTGAAAGTGAAAACATCCTTCCACTTTGTACACTGAAATGTTTTCTTGATTCACCCAACCAATGCCAAACACACTGTGTGCAATGGCTCGGAGATTCCATACCTGGAATCCATTACACTCGAGTGTCTCTACAAATATTCACACTGGTCATCCCAGATATTTTACATTGTGGACACCACAGGTCCTGTAATTGCAGGGCTAGCAGCATGCAAGGACTTGGTCTCGGTCACCATCCATGATATCATCAAGACCATAGACCACAAGGGGCACCATCAGAAACCTTGTGCTTATACTGGGAGAAGACCACCTAACTCTACAATGCAACAGCCAACTGCTTGAACCAAGTGTGTATACACATTCCAAAATTGCCATTGCCTTAATGCAGAATTAGCACAATTACTATTCACAGACAAATGGGAATTAACCTCCCCAGGTCATTACTCATTGACACTCCCTGAGATACGTGAAGCACTATTCAAAAAACAGGGGAAGCCGAAAGATGCCCAGGACCAGCATGTGGGTAATGAAGTACCCAATCTGGACATTGGGCTGAAATTCTGAGTACAATAACTAACTGGAATCCAACAGAAAACATCAGCATACGCCCAGACTCTAGTATGCACACTAAATGGCCTGAAAGTGTGATGAAACAGATGCTAAATCAGGACAATACCACAAGCCAAAACCTTGAGTAACTCTAGTGTGACTAGAAAATGGCCTAGGACGCAACCCAAAAAAAGCACCTCTAACCAACATTTTGAAAATGTACAGGTACATCCAGCCGGATGATCAGTATCACTAAAGCTGGATGGATAAACAAATCGCTGATACATTTCAGAGACTTGTAAATTTATTGCTCTGTGTTAAAGTACATTCAGACACATTCTCCAGCTGTTCATGCTGGCGGGATTCTCCGGTCTCGCTGGCAGCGCATCCCCACCTGTAGGTTTCCCGCCGGCGTGGGGTGATGTCAATGGGAATTCCCAGGGCCAGAGAATCCCACCTCTAGCAAATAGCACGCCACCTCGCGCTGGTGGGAAACATGCGGCTGGAAGGCCAGAGAATCTTGCCCAATATTGTTTTCCTTTGCTGTCGTGTACTTAGTTTAATCCTTTAAAAGTAAGCCTTTAGTGAGAAAATGGGGGCATGTTGTGATATGATGACATGTAACTTCAACGGGTGTATTTTAAACTATTGTCAATCATTACACAATTGACAGGATGGGATATATTAGTCCCATGACTTGTAGTCAGTCGACAAGAAGCAATGATTGAGGTCAGGCATGTTTACCAATGAATATTATCTATAGTGAGCCTCGTCTTCAAATAAAGAATGCACATTATTGTTTCACCAATTCCTGTGTCTGGCACATTTACGTCAAACAGAAGAAGAATGTAACTTGGATCAGGTGTTGAAGTTTTCATGCATTTTGAAGCCTGCATCTGATATCAGGGCGAAACTAGTCTAATCTCACCCTCAATCATCCAAACAAGATCTTGTCATTTTTGTTATTGTGATTGATCCCTGGTTCTGTGGAGTTGTGCATTCCAACACCATCGTGCTTTCATACATGTTTGAATTCAATGGTTGACAATAGATTTACTTTCATAGATAAAAGCTTAAGTTCAGTCAGATTAAGAACATTTCAGATCACACTGACAATGGTTAGAAACCAAAAAAGGTTTTTTGTGGCTGCCTTAAATTGTCAGTCCACGGGACTACATGAGTTCAGGGCATAAAATGCAACCTCAGCTCTGTCTCTCATTGAAATTATGACGAATGGAGCAATAAGGCCTGATAAATTTGCAAGTTGTTATTCAAATCCAGCTGGTGCAAATTGCGCATCTGTGAACCTTTAATGGGGTGGATTTCCTTCTTGGCAGCATTACAAAACACAGTTACTGCCAGACCTTTGAACATTTTGTACCTGATTGTACAGTCTACTGCCAACAAGAAACCATAACTATTGTGTGCATTAAAAGTGATCCTTTATCTCATTTCCTCTTCACAATGCCAGTGAGAAAATATATGAATACTTGAATATGCATCAATTGTAAGGGCAACATTGTAAAAATAAAGGGTCGACAGGTAATTATCACCTAAAAGTAAAAGCGGTGCTTATATTTTGCTGTCCTTTCCAATTGATACCCTCTATCGAATCAGATTTATTTTACAAATGAAAACTGCAGCCAAAAATGCAACATGCGTACAAAATATTAATCAAAGCTTATAATGATATGTCCTGGATTCCTAAATGGATTTTAAGAAATATAACTTCAAATCCTCCTCAGGGCTCACTCATTTAGTAATTTTGACAGAGAATTTAACTTTGGGAGATGTGTACTCTCAGTGGGTAATGCTGATTCTCACTGTACTGAAGTACAAACAAGTAATATTAAACATAAGAATATAAGAACTAGGAGCAGGTGTAGGCCATCTGGCCCCTCGAGCCTGCTCTACCATTCAATAAGATCAAGGCTGATCTCTTCATGGACTCAGCTCCACTTACCCGCCCGCTCACCATAACCCTTAAATCCTTTACTATTCAAAAATCTATCTATCTTTGTCTCAAAAACATTCAACGAGGTAGCCTCAACTGCTTCACTGGGCAGGAAATTTCACAGATTCACAACCCTTTGGGTGAAGAAGTTCCTCTTCAACTCAGTCTTAAACCTGTGCCCCCTCATGTTGAGGCAAAGCCCCCTAGTTCTGGTTTTACCCACCAATGGAAACAGTCTCCCTGCTTCTATCTTATCTATTTCCTTCATAATTTTATCTGTTCCTATAGATCCCCCCTAATTCTTCTAAATTCCAATGAGTATAGTGTCAGTCTCTCCTCATAAGCCAACCCTCTCAACTCCAAAATCAATGTACTGAATCTCCTCTACACCCGCTCCAGTGCTAGTATATCCTTTCTCAAGCAAGGAGAACAAAATTGTACACAGTACTCCAGGTGTGGCCTCACCAGCACCTTATACAGCTGCAACATAACCTCCCTGTTTTTAAACTCCATCCCTAGCAATGAAGGACAAAATTCCATTTGCCTTCGTAAGTCAAATTTTTGTGATTCATGCACAAGGACACCCAGGTTCCTCTGCACTGCAACATGCTGCAATTTTTTGCCATTTAAATAATAGTCAATTTTGCTGTTATTCTTACCAAAATGGATGACCTCACATTTACCAACATTGTACTCCATTTGCCTGACCCTCACCCACTCACTTAGACTATCTATATCCCTTTGCAGATGTTCAGTGTCCTCTGCACACTTTGCTCTACCACTCATCTTAGTATCATTTGTGACACATTGCATTTGGTCCCCAACTCCAAATCATTGATGTAAATTGTAAACAATTATGGTCCCAGCACTGATCCCTGAGGCACACCACCAGTCACTGATCGCCAACCAGAAAAACACCCATTTATCCCCACTTTTTGCTTTCTGTTAGTTAACCAATCCTCTATCCGTGCTGATACATTACCTGTAACACTGTGCACCTTTATCTTACGTAGCAATCTTTTGTGCGGCACCTTGTCGAATGCCTTTTGGAAATCCAGATACACAACATCCGCCAGTTCCCCGCTGTCCCTGGCACTCATAATGTCCTCAAAGAATTCCACTAAATTAGTTAAACATGACCTGCCTTTCATGAACCTATGTTGTGTCTTCCCAATGGGACAATTTCTATCCAGATGTCTCGCAATTTCTTTCTTGATAGATTCAAACATTTTCCCCATTACAGAAGTTAAGCTAACCAGCCTATAGTTACTTGCCTTTTGTTTAGCTCCTTTTTTAAACAGTAGCATCACATTTGCTGTTTCCAATCTGCTGGAACCGTCCCAGAGTCCAGTGAATTTTGGTAAATTACCACGAGTGCATTTGCTATTTTCCCCGCCATCTCTTTTAGTACCCTGGGATGCATTCCATCATGGCCAGGAGACTTGTCTACCTTTAGCCCCATTAGTTTACCTAACACTGCTTCTTTAGTGATCATAATCGTTTCCAGGTCCTCACCTGCCATAGCTTTCTTGTGATCAATTTTTGGCATGTTATTTGTGTCTTCCACTGTGAAGACCGACACAAAATACCTGTTCACTGCCTCGGTCATTTCCCATTATTAAATCCCCCTTCTCAGCCTCTAAAGGACCAATGTTTACTTTAGCCACTCTTTCTTTTTATATATTTGTAGAAACTTTTGCTATATGTTTTTATATTCTGAGCTAGTTTACCCTCATAATATATCTTTCTTTTCTTTATAGCTTTTTTCATGGTTTTCTGTTGACCTTTAAACATGTCTCAATCCTCTCGGTTCCCACTAATTGTTGTCACTTTGGATGCATTTTCTTTCAATTTGATACCCTCCTTTATTTCCTTGGGTATCCATGGCTGATTATCTCTTTTTCTACAGTTCTTCCTTCTCACTGGTATATACTTTTGCTGAGCACTGTGAAAAATCACTTTGAAAGTCCTCCACAGTTCCTCAATTGTCCCACCATAAAGTTTTTGCTCCCAGTCTACCTTAGCCAACTCCTCTCTCATCCCATTGAAGTCCCCTTTGTTTAAGCACAAGACACTGGTATTGGATTTTACCTTCTCACGCTCCAGCTGTATTTTAAATTCAACAAATCAATACTGTGATTGCTCCTTCCGAGAGGATCCCTAACTGTGAGATCATTAATTATTCCTGTCTCATTACACAGGACCAGATCTAGAATAGCTTGTTCCTTTGTATGTTCCTTTACATACTGTTTGAGGAAACTATCGCAGATACGTTCTATGAACTCCTCCTCAAGGCTGCCTTTACTGACCTGGTTTGACCAATCGACATGTAGATTAAAGTTCCCCCATAATAATTGCCGGATCATTTTTACATGCTTCAGTTATTTCCTTGTTTATTGCTCACCCCATCATGATATTATTATTTGGCGGCCTATAGATTATGCCTATCAGTGACTTTTTTTTCTCCTATTTCAAATTTCCACCCAAATGAATTCAACGCTTTTCTCCATAGAACCTATATCATCTCTCACTACTGCCCTGATGTCATCCTTAAATATCAGAGCTATCTCCCTTACTTTCCTGTCTGTCCTTCCGAATAGTCTGATACCCCTGGATTTTTAACTTCCAGTCGTGACCACCCTACTACAACCATGCCGCTGTAGTGGCCACTAAATCATATTATGCGATGATTTGTGTCATTAATTCAATTACTTTATTTCAAATGCTATGAGTATTTAGGTAAAGTGCCTGAATGCTAGTCTTTATACCTTCTCTTTGAATCCTAACACCTCCATTAATAACATCTCCTGAGTTCTTCTCCCTTTTAACTTTTTTTGTAATTTTCCGTGCAGTTGAAACCTTCTCCCCACATGCTAACCTGCTGCTTTGCTTCCTATTAACCATTATACTTCCCGTAGTTTTACCCTTCCCTTCCCTCCACTTGCTAGTTTAAAGTCCTTGTGACCACCCTATTTATCCTTCCCATTAGAACGCTGGTCCCAGATCGGTTCAGGTGAAGACCGCCCCAATGGTACAGATCCCTCCTGTTCCAATACTGATGCCAATGCACCATGAAATGGAACCCCTCTTTCCCACACCACTCTTTTAGCCACATGTTCACTTCCCTAATTTTCTCATCCCTATGCCAATTTGCACATGGCTTGGGTAATAATCCAGAGATTATAACCCTTGAGGGCCTGTTCTTTAATTTAGCACCTAATGCTTGATAATCCCCAAATAGATCATCTTTACTACTCTTGCCTATGTTGTTTGTCCCAACGTGGCCTACAACAACTGGATCCTCCCCCTCCCACTTCAATATCCTTTCAAGCTGGTCAGAGACATCCCTCACCCTGGCACCGGGCAAGCAACATACGATGAGAGACTCACGATCCGATTTACAAAGGATGCTATCAATCACCCTAATTATAGAGTCCCCTGCCACTTGTCTTTCTGCTCCCCCCCTCTTGAATGGCCTCCTCTACCATGGTGCCAATGGGGGAAAGAAACCTGCTGCTGTTACCAAAAAGGCATGGTTGGAGATACTTGAGAATACAGCAGAAGTGTTATGCCCGTGTCGGATGCAGTACAGGAAAAAATTTAATGAACTAATCAAATCAACAAAAGTGAGCACGCTTGTTGATTCACTGACATTGGCAGAATTTTACCTCCCTCCTGCAGTTTAAATCTTCTGGTCCCCCTAACGTCAATGGGCCTTTGAACAGCTCACCACATTTCCTGGCCCCAAGCCCACCAGAACCATTAAAATTCCACTCATACTATGGTGCCAACACAACCCCTCCCACTCTGTCTTTAAAGCATGTTCCATCACTTCATCCACTTAACTCTCAGCACCTGCCAACCTTTGTTTTCTATTTACTATCTGACCCTTTCCTTATGTAATCTTCAACGAATGCCTTTCACCTAAACCCTCATGCAATGGGTTCGATAGTTGCACCTACTGAATGTACTATATCCATCATGTGAACAGGTGACTTTCACTTACCCACAGGTCTAGATTTTCCGTGCTTGTAAGAGAAGTGAAGGTAAGGGAGAGGGAGAAAGATTGGAAGTGACCCCCTGCAAATTGGACAGCTCATGGATGCCAAGGAGGAGACGTAGAGTGGGACTTTCCTGTCCCGGTCACCCTGGGACCAGAAATTTGCACCTGAGGTTAACAGACCTTTTGCTTGTCCGTCAAATTCTCTGTCCCACCCATGTCGAGCCCCATGGTGGGTGGGACCAGAAGATTTAGGCCTCAGAAGCGTCCCATATTCAGTAACATCTGAGGCAGGCAAATCACATGCTTATGTCAGCTTCAGTGGCTAGTTATTCCTTGAATCTATCAGTAGAGGCTTCACTTTGCATCCAGCATGGCTGACCAGGACATTCTCCCACTCTTGCCACCTACCATAGGTATATTGGAAGGATTTACAGGCTGATAAACAACAGGTTTGGTCACATTATGAAGATATAATACAAGATATCTGTGGCCATCAATTCCTTGAATGGGACTTGAACCCAGAGCTTCTGATGTAAAGGTAGGTGCAGGACCCACTGAGCCAGAAGACCTCCTCCAGAGGAAGGGTGTGGAGTTAAGTGACACATCTGGATTGGAGGTTAGGGTTAGGGTTATGACCAGGAAGTCATGGGTAGATGGTGACAGAGTTACAAATATCTCTGACACATGTGCTGACTTTCAACAATGATTGAAACATGAGATGCTTGAGTATGGCGATTGTCAAGGTCATGACTTTGCAATGACTAGTTCATATCCCTTTACTTAGACTTCTAGAGCTTTCACACATACAACAAGTGTTGCATGACATCTGCTTGTTTGGTTCTTCAGAGGCCCTTATTCATTCTGAGGATGCATGATCACGGGATATATATTCATGTACCAGTACAAATACTTGCACTTCATTGAGTCCAGTTAAAGAGTTAATTGGGTTTTTGTAATTCACAAGTCAGTATGAGTGGAATCAAAATAGAAAATGCTGGAAAAACTCAGCAGGTCTGGCAGCAGCGGGACTGAAGAAGTGTCATGCGAGTTTGAAACATGGGCCAGAATTCTCGAACTTCGCCCGCAGTTGGGATTATCCAGTCCCACTGCAGTGAACGGAGATTTGGCTGAGTGCCAAAGTCTCCATTCTCACTGGCAGTGGTAGTGGGCTCCACGAGATCAGAGAATCCCAGCTGTTATCTCCCTTTCTCTCCCCAAAGTTGCCACCAGGCCTGCTGTGTGTTTCTAGCATTTTCTTTTTTTATTTCAGATTTCCAGCATCAGTCGTATTTTGCTATTATTCCATGAGTATGAGCGGATGCTGGTGGCAGAGACAACTGTGGGGAATTTGCATCAAGGGGTGCATTCCTGCCCAAGCTCAGCTCCACTGAACACAGATACTGAACCTCAGGGGCTCTTGTTAAGAAGGAGAATGCTAAACGCAAATCACCATCTCAGTCAAGTACTGACAGATGTGCCATGCCTATGTCCACAATAATAGAGAGGATGGAGTAGTCCAACTCAAGCACCAGTGATCACTGGGGGAATGTCTGCAATGGAGGAAATGGTTACCTCTATGGAGCTTCAAGTATGGCTTTCAAATGAGTCCATGCAGGACATGACCGTAATCTTGTAGACTTTGGATGCCAACATGTCTGCCTTCCTCACAAAGATGACTGTTACCTTATTTATATCCTTACAGCAAGACACTGATTTTCACCAATTTTGCCGACAGTAGAGTTGGGAGTGATGTTCTGCTGGCCTCAGAGAGGCACAATGATGAAAAATAACTTCCCTCAAAATGCTCCCACTTTTCACCCATTGCCACCCCATTCCCCCACCTGTTGCCTCATCTCCCAGTAGCTGAATCTGCCCTACACGCATGAAGGTGGAACAGTTTCTACCAGGGACCTCAGACATTTCAAAGCCCAGAGGCTGTAACTCCTCACAGCTGAGGACAAATTCAGATCTATCTTGTTATCTGAATTAGATCTTCAACTTGTTGAATGCTTGCTTGATGACGCTTCTGATTGTCAAGTGGATCCAGCTTGAGCACACGTGTGCCTCATTGGTGAGAGATAATCTGCCAGATGTAATGGATGTATCTCTTATCTCCTATTGTGTCAACCATGGAGTCTGGTTTCTGCAGTGAAATGGTTTGGAATACTGGGTTGTCAGACAGGCAGCATGGTCGGTGCAGGCTTGGAGGGCCGAACAGCCTGTTCCTGTACTGTAATTTTCTTTTTTCTTCTTTGTTAGGATAGGAGTGCAGTTAATTTAAACTGCCCTGATTTCTCCTCTCACCACCCAACCATAAACACCAAGGTATTTCTGATTTTCCCTTTATAAGTGGTGGTGAATTTTCCCCAAACCTTCAGTTTTGAAGGAATCCAATCCTCTCTCAATAATCCCACAGCAAACTCAGGATAAGGTAAAATAAGAGAGTGTCAGTTTGTTTTACACAAAATATAGCAAGGGATTTCTCAAAGTCTGCCCCTTTTTGACATTCATGCAACAAAAGAGGGATGGGGGAAAGAAAGGAGGTTCAGGGCAAAGACCACAATAAAAATGAGAGAGTTATGGTTTCACATGAGTCCAAAGTCCAGTAAGCCAATGTCCATTGAAGATTCTATCAGGTGGCTTTGTCGAGCAAAATTCCTGGTCTTGGTCCTAGGAACTTGGCTGCAGGTTGAGTCCACTAAAAGTGCAGCAAAGCACTCTTGTATCTTGATTTGATTCGATTTATTATTGCCACATGTATTAGCATACACTGAAAAGTATTGGCCGCGATGCTCCCAAAAGCACCGAATTGGCGGGAAAACTGTTCTGTCAGTTCAAATTCTGACCCGAATCTCCACACTCTTGTGCACCACAGTCGTGAATCTTATTAAAAACCCGGGGGGCGGGGCCTATTCGCGCCAGAGTCTGACAGTTCTGGAACTCTGCGCATGCGCAGTGGCCCCGATCTGTCAGTCTCCCCGTTTGCTGGCCAGCTTGATCGCTGGCCAGCCCGGGACCCCCACAGTGCTGCCCCTCCAGTCCTTCCCATGGCCTGATCGCGGCCCCCACAACAATTCCCAGGCCAGCCCGGACCCCCCACCACTCCCCAGCAGTGGCAATCCCCCCCAACTCCCTCATCCCAGCAGACCCCCTCCCGCTGACCCCCCCCCCAGAGTCAGACCCCCTCCCAGGAGGCAGGCCCCCCCCCTCCCAGCAGACTACCCTCTTCCCCCAGACCGCCACAATCGCTGCCCTCCCTCCATCCCAGACTGACTCCAATGCAGAGTGGCAGCAGCACCCCCCACGCCACTGATCATGCCTAGCTCCACCCACAGTAGACCCTGCCCCCAAGGTGCCCCGGGCATGGACACTTTGCCCGTTGGGAAGTGCCGGGGGCACAGGCTGGCACTGCCAGGGTGCCCATGCCTAGGGGGTACCACCCCTGCTGCCTGACCGCCTGGGGGGCCCTGATTGCCCCCTTTCATTCCGGCGGGGTCTCCCGCTAGTTCCCCAAATGTGTGGAGCTACTCTAACCCCGCCGGAATGAAGTACTCCTGGCTGGGTAGGAGATTCAATCGGGATCGGTAAGTTCCCGATAATTACATTCAAACTACATTTAAAACATATTAAAAACAGATTCAAATGATTCAAATGAGCAAAAGTAACAGGGTAGTTGTACTGAGGGACTTTAACTTTACAAATATTGACTGGAAAAGCTATAGTTCGAGTACTTTGGAGGGGTTGGTTTTTGTCCAATGTGTGCAAGAAGGCTTCCTGACACAGTATGTAGATAGACCAACAAGAGGCGAGGCCACATTGGATTTGGTACTGGGTAATGAACCAGGCCAGGTGTTAGATTTGGAGGTAGGTGAGCACTTTGGTGACAGTGACCTCAATTCAATTACATTTACCTTAGCTATGGAAAGGATAGGTATATACCAAAGGGAAAGAGTTATAGCGGGGGAAAGGAAATTATGATGCGATTAGGCGAGATTTAGCTGGCATAGGTTGGGGAAGGAAACTGCAGGGGATGGGCACAATTGAAATGTGGAACTTGTTCAAGGAACAGCTACTACGCGTCCTTGATAAATATGTACCTGTTAGGCAGGGAGGGAGCAGATGTGTGAGGGAACCGTGGTTTACTAAGGAGGTCGAATCTCTTGTGAAGAGGAAGAAGGAGACTTATGTAAGGATGAGTCGTGAAGGCTCAGTTAGGGAGCTTGAAAGTTACAAGTTAGCCAGGAAGGACCTAAAGAAAGAGTTAAGAAGAGCCAGGAGGGGACATGAGAAGTCTTTGGCAGGTAGGATCAAGGAAAACCCTAAAGCTTTCTATAGGTATGTCAGGAGTAAAAGAATGGCTAGGGTAAGGTTAGGGCCAGTCAACGACAGGAGTGGGAAGTTGTGCGTGGAGTCTGAAGAGATAGGAGAGGCACTAAATGAATATTTTTCGTCAGTATTCACACTGGAGAGGGACAGTGTCGAGGGGAGTACTGAGATGCAGGCTGTTGGACTGGATGGGATTGAGGTTCATAAGGAGGAGGTGTTAGCAATTCTGGAAAGGGTAAAAATAGATAAGTCCCCTGGGCCGGATGGGATTTATCCTAGGATTCTCTGGGGGGCTAGAGAGGAGATTGCAGAGCCTTTGGCTTTGATCTTTGGGTCGTCATTGTCTACTGGAACAGTGCCAGAAGACTGGAGGATAGCAAATGTTGTCCCCTTGTTCAAAAAGGGGAGTAGGGACAACCCTGGTAATTATAGACCGGTGAGCCTTATTTCTGCTGTGGGCAAAGTATTGGAAAGGATTATAAGAAATAGGATTTATAATCACCTGGACAGGAATAATTTGATTAGGGATAGTCAGCACGGTTTTGTGAAGGGTAGGTCGTGCCTCACAAACCTTATTGAGTTCTTTGAGAAGGTAACCAAAGAGGTGGATGAGGGTAAAGCGGTTGATGTGATGTATATGGATTTCAGCAAAGTGTTTGATAAGGTTCCCCATGGTAAGCTTTTGCAGAAAATACGGACACATGGGATTGAGGGTGATTTAGTGGTTTGGATCAGGAATTGGCTAGCTGTAAGAAAACAGAGGGTGGTGGTTGATGGGAAACATTCATCCTGGAATTCAGTTTCTAGTGGTGTACCGCAAGGATCTGTTTTGGGGCCACTGCTGTTTGTCATTTTTATTAATGACCTGGATGAGGGCGTAGAAGGATGGGTTAGTAAATTTGCGGATGACACTAAAGTCGGTGGAGTTGTTGACAGTGCAGAGGGAAGTGGCAGGTTACAGAGGGACATAGATAAGCTGCAGAGCTGGGCTGAGAGGTGGCAAATGGAGTTTAATGCGGAAAAGTACGAAGTGATTCACTTTGGAAGGAGTAACAGGAATACAGAGTACTGGGCTAATGGTAAGATACTTGGTAGTGTGGATGAACAGAGGGATCTGGGTGTCCATGTGCATAGATCCCTGAAAGTTGGCACCCAGGTTGATAGGGTTGTTAAGAAGGCGCACGGTGTGTTAGCTTTTGGTAGAGGGATTGAGTTTCGGAGCCAGGAGGTCATGCTGCAACTGTACAAAACTCTGGTGCGGCCGCACTTGGAGTATTGCGTACAGTTCTGGTCGCCGCATTATAGGAAGGATGTGGAAGTGTTGGGAAGGGTGCAGAGGAGATTTACCAGGATGTTGCGTGGTATGGTGGGAAAATCGTATGAGGAAAGGCTGAGGGGCTTGAGGTTGTTTTCGTTAGAGAGAAGAAGGTTAAGAGGTGACTTAATAGAGCATACAAGATGATCAGAGGATTAGATAGGGTGGATAGTGAGAGCCTTTTTCCTCGGATCGTGATGGCTAACACTAGGGGACATAGCTTTAAATTGAGGGGTGATAGATATAGAACAGATGTTAGATGTAGGTTCTTTACTCAGAGAGTAGTAAGGGCGTGGAATGCCCTGCCTGCAGCAGTAGTGGACTCGCCAATATTAAGAGCATTCAAATGGTTATTGGATAAACATATGGATGATATTGGAATAGTGTAGATTGATGGGCTTTAGATTGGTTTCACTGGTCGGCGCAACATCGAGGGCCAAAGGGCCTGTACTGCGCTGTAATGTTCTATGTTCCCGCCGGTTTCAAGCAAGGTCTGGCCTGCGACTGTTGCCGGCTCTGGGAGATGTGCATGCGTTCCTGGCGCATGTGCAAATCCTGGAACAAGGCCAGTGATGCGCATTTCCCACCCCGACACCCAAGAAAAGTTGCAGGTCGTGATGGGAGAATCATGGCCATTGTTTCTTGCGTGCTATACAGACAAAGCATATCTTACATAGAGAAGGAAAAGAGACGGTACAGAATGGAGTATTACAGTCATGGCTTGGGTGTAGAGAAAGATTGACTTAATATAAGGTAGGTCATTTCAAATTATGGCAGCAGGGAAGAAGCTGTTCTTGAGTCGGTTGGTACATGATCTTTTTCCTGACAGGAGAAGGTAGAAGAGAGTATGTCCTGGGTGCGTGGGATCCTTGATTGTGCTGGCTGCTTTTCTGAGGCAGTGGGAAGTGTAGACAGAGTCAATGGACGGGAGGCTGGTTTGCGTGATGGATTGGGCTACTTTTACAACCCTTTGTAGTTTCTTGCAGTTTTGGGGCAGAGCAGGAGCCATGACAAACTGTGATACATCCAGAAAGGATGCTTTCTATGGTGCATGTATAAAAGTTGGTGAGAGTCGTCGCGGACATGACAAATTTCCTTGGCGTTGGTGGGCTTTCTTGGAAAGCCAGAGAGATGCATGTAAGTGCCTCCTCATTCTGACTATTGTCCTTGCAGGAGAAGTTGACGTAAGTCAACCTCCTGACAAACAACCTCCTGAGAAACAACCTACCCATGCTCTGAGGCATATATTTGTGTGCAAACTGAGAGCCCTTTGAAATATTTCTAATGGTGCACTGGAATAAACTAGAGGCAAATAAATTGAGGGCATTGATAACTTTGACAGCAAGGGACAATGTTCTTGTCGGAGTCGGTGGATGTTCATGATTCCCCGTTGTGTCAAACTAAGACTGTGGATGGACTGCTTCAGATTGGCCAAGGAAGCTGTGCCTCAGTCTTTAGACTCTCTCACATGAGTCGCACTTCCTGTGATCTCAGCTCCTCTGTTAGTCTCCTCTCTTGTCCAACATCTGCTCCTGCCACTGCATGTCAGCGCTGGTGTAGATCATGATTGCCTTCTGCATCCAGTTCAGACACAGTGAAGGCACCTCCCTGCCTGCTGAGTCCGTTCGAAAGGTTCCAAACTTGTCAAAAACCTCCATGCTGACAAGAACTCTTGACAAGTCATTGGCCCAAGGAAGCTGAAAAGGCAGCTGTACTGAGCAATCAGAACTTTAAACACCGCCAGGAAGTGCAATTGCCTTTTCACTGCTGAGTTTCTCAATCCCACGTGGGAAGTTTTAAATTCAAAGAAGGATTAAAATAAAGATGAAAATCCTCTCACTTTCTGGTAATTATGATGTAAAATGCTGATTTTCATGTATTATTGTTTGTGCCAACTCTAGAGAGCTGATCATTTGCACATTGCCAAACATATTGGACGAAATCTTACCAAAAAATGGCAGAGTGTTTGTTACAGCGTGAATAACAGAATCATTCCCATCGGCGACTCGTCGTGATTCCGGATTGGAACTTATGCCTCATCAGTAATAATTTTTTATGCCCACGAGAATCACGCTGCACCTGTGACATGTTCCCCCTGAATTTGCTCTTCATGCAACAACTGACCTGCTGCGAGTCACTGGGAAGCTCCATATAAACAGCTCCCCATTGTTCCAGAATGACTGCAAGGAATGGCAGCCAAGACGTTTGCAGCTCGCTTTTGGGAGGGGGGCCGTCACCAAGATGCTGGATGGAGTGAGGGGAGGCCAGGGTGGCTGTTCAGCCAAATGTCTGCATCTTGTGGCAGATGCGGCACAGCTGAATAGTGCGTGACCAGCAATTAGCATGTCCAGCGGATTCCCAGAGTGCACCCTGTTTCTCCCAGGTCACAAGAGGTGCAGAGCTGAGCAGCCTTCCATAATTCATTGAGATCTACTGTTACACACAAGCAGCCCTGACAATTGGACTGCTGAGTAGCATCTTCGCTTTGTCCTCACACTGCTGCCTGAGTGTGGGTTCCAACCACACTGCAGTTATCCTCCCCCGAGTACAAGGCCCTTCAGGCTGCCCGAAGGGAGATACAGCCCATTCCTAATTCCCCTACAGTGCTCTGACAGCCTGGTCTCTCCCGGGACCCCACGCTGGTAACTCATAGTCACTCCCAGTGCTGAGCCTCTTGTTGTCAAACCCTCCCAATGCTTGCCAGCCCCCACTAAGGGAGGGCATTCCCTCAGCTGTGATTCGGGCAGGAACCTAGGAAGGAGGACATGGGAAGTGGTCCCTGCAAACCAGCCTTCACAACCCCTTTAAAGCAAGGTGCATGAAGGGAAGGTATGGATTGCAAATGACCCCTCCCAACCCCTCTCCCTGAAATAGAGATTCTGGGTCCTCCCCTCCCACCCCCACCCCGGCCCCGAGTTGAGCTTATCTGCATCCCCCAAGTCCTCTCCAGTGCCCTTGAGAAGTGTGCACCATGGAGGGTGCTGGCTCCCTGGGTGCTCACCTCTGAAATCCCCTTTGGAGGTGAAGGTGCCCCCAGGTTCACACTTATGTAGAGCTGTTATAAATGGCGCTGGCGTGATGACATGCTGGCACCCGCTGAATATCCGGTGAGTGGGGAAGTCCTGGAGAGAGTGCTCGCTAAGACATGTTATTGTATTAAAATGAGCTTCCTGGGGTGCCGCGGCATGCTTCACACTACTCTGCCATCAAGAGGGGCTGGAAGTTCAGAATTCAGAAACTTGCTGGCATGAATCGTGTTTCCTGAATCTCTCTGGATTTTGAGTATCGGCCACCTTTCCTGCGGATGGAGAGTGCGGGCTCAAAATCACCCCCATTAAATCTGGTAGTTGGTGTGTCGGAGTCAGACTGCGTTTATGCTTCAAGCTTCTCCAATGTTGACTTACCTCCCATTCCCAATTCAGCCATTCATGGGTGCTAAAACTCCCCCTAGAACAAATAAATCGTGTTAAGTATGTATTACTCTGATAATTTGGTCAGTTTTAAATTTGTCTGGTTATGAAAATTATGCTCAAATTCATCATAATTATAAAATGTGACAAACCTCATCAAATATCCAATTAGATATTCAATGTTGCTTGTAATAAACAGACCAATTCTTCATGAAGAAAGCATGTTGCAATCTAACTGTGTTGAATTTGCGACATTGGGAGTATTTCCTTTCTGCAGCCACTCACAGGTAGGGCAACCCTGGGTCAGAATGATCACAGTAAGAAGTTTAACAACACCAGGTTAAAGTCCAACAGGTTTATTTGGTAGCAAAAGCCACACAAGCTTTCGGAGCCTTAAGTCAGTTTCTGCTCAGCGACTCTGCGCCGTTGTGTGTTGTGAAGGCCACCTTGGAGAACGCTTACCCGAATATCAGAGGCCGAATGCCCGTGACCGCTGAAGTGGTCTCCAACAGGAAGAGAACAGGAAGAGAAACTGATAACCAAGTTCCGCACACATGAGGACGGCCTCAACTGGGATATTGGGTTCATGTCACACTATCTGTAATCCCCACAGCTTCCTGGACCTGCAGAGTCTCACTGGCTGTCCTGTCTGGAGACAATACATATCTCTTTAGCCTGTCTTGATGCTCTCTCCACTCACATTGTTTGTATCTTCAAGACTTGATTAGCTGTAAGTATTCGCATTCCAACCATTATTCTGTAAATTGAGTCTGTGTCTTTATATGCCCTGTTTGTGAACAGAATTCCCACTCACCTGAAGAAGGGGCTTAAGGCTCCGAAAGCTTGTGTGGCTTTTGCTACCAAATAAACCTGTTGGACTTTAACCTGGTGTTGTTAAACTTCTTACTGTGTTTACCCCAGTCCAACGCCGGCATCTCCACATCAGAATGATCACACTGAGCTTTCAGCTGTCAAATAGATCTTTGAAAATTTGCATGTAGGATGAATATTAAACCTGGAACAGTCCATCAAGTTATACAAGACTCAAGGGACTTTATACATTGAAATATAACTACCCCTTTGAGTTCAGAAACTCGTGTACTCTTTATGACTATCTTAGTCAGTAGGCGACTGTGTCCTTCAGCACATTCTACAGATAGGTTTTCCCTGAGGTCAGGAATTACTGCTGTTGCAGTGCTCAAATTCACATGACCTTTAACACCGGTCACTGGGCTTTTGCTTGGCCTCAGTTACTCAAACATTTCTCTGAATGTCACTGTTAACCAAAGCCGCATGTGTGCCAGATTTCTGCTTCTAGTCTGGCATGTTAAAAACATTTCTGTTTAATTATCCTTAATAGAAACTTCTTGACCTTTAGTCTTGGGCTAACTACACCTACGTAATCCAAGTTGCTGAAATTATTCAATTATAGATCATAGACATTTTAATGTAAAAAATATGTTGTTTTCTCACGATTAAAACAACACATTGGGAATTATTCAGGTATTCCAAACACTGATGATCAAGGAAGCAGCAATTTAAGTTGAGTCATTCATCGCTCCCACACTGGAAGATTCAGGCCATTGTTCCTACCGTAGTTTAAATGTTCAGAACTATTATTATGCAGGTTCAACCATATAATCTAGTAAAATGAAAATGACAGTCTGGTCATGTCACTCTATTCCTTGACAGGGTATACTTTGGCATGCAATAGACAGTCATTATTAAACTATTGCATTAAACTGCAAATCACCCATTGATGGAACCCATTCGGCTCTCTTCTGAACAGGGAGCAAGTCTTTTCAGCAACTAATCTCTCCTTGCTTTTTATTCAGAGCCATCAAGTTTCACTCGTTGCCTTTAAAAATGTGATTTTTTTTGCAACTCATTGCTAAAAGTAAATCCTATTTCATTGGGCTTGGACATGCAGTAACAAATAGCACTTCCAATCAGACATTAAAACAAAATCTGGAATTAGGTTAGATGTCAGGAAGCTTTACTTTTCAGAGAATGTCATCAAATTCTGAAATAATTTGCAGGCTGGTCCAGTTTGAATGGATTCACTGTCAGTGTTCAAAAGAGAGCCGGAGGATTTCCTGAAAACATACAAAGCTTGGAGCCCATCCTTTGCAGCATTGAAGTAGTAGTCCATCCAGGAAGTACACCAATGGACCTGGCCATGATGGAGTGTCCAGTGCCATTCTCTCAGCTTCCACTGTAGTGCAGATGGAAGTGACCCAACATCTCAGTGCTGCAGCAGAAATTCAGACAGATATCTTGGGATCCACACTTGTTGCCATGCAGGCTCAGACCGCTAACATCAATATTCTGCTCAAAGTGGCATGTAGGCACTTGCATCAGTCCAGCAACCTGTCATCCACCAAATGATGAGTATTAGGTGCATTGGTGAGATGCTGTTTTATGAAAGCAGCAGTGGTATTATTAAGCTCAAACTTGCTGTCCTCTCTCAGGACGACTGTATTTGTGCTCCCAGCACTGCCACTGTCATTCCATCATTGCCTTACTTTTGCCTCTCAGCCAGCCATCCTAAACTGCTAATCATGCACCCTACCCCGCCCTCCCTGCCCCCCGAAACCAATGTTGAGGTGCTGCAGTCTGAAGCTGAGTTGACAAGGCTCAGAGTTGCCCAAGGGTATCCTAAAAGGCCATCTACAGTCTCCCTCATTGAAAATCAATAGGCTTCCACTAGCCATGCTGTCACTACTGCTTTGCACTACATCGGAGCATTAGGACAGGCAAAGACGCCCACTAGGCAGGCACTAAGGGTGATTAGTTCATTAGTTTGAATAAATGGTGTGCCTTTTGATGAAGATCTTTTGGAAATGTTAATGTTGGTTGCTCTTATTTCAGGATTGGCCAAGGGGGGTCTGTGATGGGGAGTTCTATATGGATGTTAAATATAGAATACTGCAGCTACAGTAGTGACGGGATGTTCCCCGAAGTAAAGCAGACACTCTTGCACAACTTCTACTGCTCCATTCTCCCTGCCACCTCTTCTTCCTCCTCCAGCTCCTCCCTCTGGATACCTAAACACAAGGACTTTACTCTCATAATGATGAGGTTATGGAAGATGTTCAGAATCACTACAAGCTTGGAGACTTGTGAATATTGTAGGGCACTCACCCCCACCCAATAAGTGCAGGCAGGAGAACTATTACATGGGAATGCCAATGGTCTCCACTGGGGGCAGCATGGTTTTCATCATCTGCCCATTGTGCACATCTGGCTGAGTGATGAATGAAGGTCAGCGACCATTTGTCTTCGAACAGTCAATCTTTGGTTCTTATTGTGGGAATGACACATCACGTCAGGAGGAAGACATGGTGGCTGCTGCCAGGATAATGGTATTCACCAACATGAAGGTTTGTGCATAGTCACACATCAACTATACAGTGGTGGGATGGTAAGCCTTGGCATTTGAGGTCCGCAGAGTCATGGGTGTATGGTTGATAGCTCCTTGTACTGTTGTGAATCTCGTTATACTGGAAAATTCACTCATTCTGCTTCTAGAGAGAAAGGGATAAACGCTCTTCTCCTCACAGAAGAACCTCCATCACCAGTGATGGATGAATACTGGGAGATGTTTACTATGTCACTTCCTCCACTTGGAAAAATCTGGTCATGTGGAGGTTTAAAATGATGGTAATTTTGACGGCTGTTGGCAGAACCATCCTTACTCTGATGTGAGGCTGCATCATTGATTCCAACATTTTTCAAACAATAGATGTTAGGCTAATCAACCTATGGTTACCTGCTTTTTGCCTCCCTCACTTCCTGAATAAGGGTGTTACTTTGGCACTTTTCCAATCCTCTGGTACTTGGTAATTCCAAGTATTTTTGAAAAATTACAACCAATGCATCCACTCGCTCTGTAGCTACTTCTTTTCAGACCTTAGGACGCAAGCCAGATAAAGGATAGTTGACCCATATACCAACCCTGCACTCCCAAAGTACAACAGTAAAATATTTCCACTCAGATCAGATATATTGCCAGTGAGGTGACAGAGCTAGGGTTTGGATCTCTTCCTGTTTCCCACCAACAGAACAGACTCATTCTTCCAGCTGAAAGATTCAAACCACTATTACTCCATTTTTGAACTTCCATCTTTCTGCATCGATTGCACCTGGAAAAGTGGCCTTTACCATTTAATTTTGCCCAACAGTTGTTGGTGGCACAGTGGTTAACACTGTTGCCTCACAGCGCCAAGTATTCAGGTTCGATTCCCAGGTTGGGTCACTGTCTGTGTGGAGTCTGCACGTTCGCCCCGAGTCTGGGTGGGTTTCCTTCAGGTGCTCCGGTTTCTTCCCACAGTCTGAACGATGTCCTTGTTAGGTGCACTGGCCATGCAAATTCTCCCTCAGTGTACCCGAACAGGCGCCGGACTGTGGCGACTAGGGATTTTCACAGTAACTTCAGTGTTAATGTTAATTAACAGTGTTAATGTAAGCCTACTTGTGACACTAATAAATAAACTTAAAACTTACTGGCAACCCTGGTTGTCAGGAACATACATGCAAGATATGCTGGATGCAATACTTTTATCATTGTAAACATTCTCCCTACCATAGTAATCGTCTTCCTGCAACTCTTTGAGATGTCTGCAGTTCTCCAATTTTGGCCTCTTGCATCTCCTCAACTTTCTTTTCTTGACCATGCCTTCAACTTACTCTGACCCCAGGATCTGTAATTCCCTCCCAGAACCTCTTTTACAATCGTCCTTACAACTGACTTCTGTGACCAAGATTTTGGCTGCCTCTCCTAGTTTCTCCTCATGTGGTCCAGTGACAGCTTGTGCTCGATAACTGTCCTGGGAAGTGCCATCCGATATTAAAGGTACAATATAAATCCAGGTTGTTGCTATTAACCATCAATCTCAGTCCCAATTGCTACTGTGCTGATATGGCATCAATTTGCTACACCAGCCAGTATCTAATGTATTATTTTAAATCTATTGCATCTCCATGTCAACTTTATCCAGTCAAGTTCATGAAAGTAAAATTGTAGTGACTTGCTGCTACCTACTGGACATGTTTGGTATTGCGGTTTCAAAAAAGTTGGATTAAAATGGCAGTGTAATTTTGTGAATATACCAGGAAGCATGGTACATGCAAAAATAATAATAATAATGATGGAAAACAGCCGATCCTCTCCATAAATGATTCTTTTCAGAATATCTCATCATTTCAGTGTTAGTTACGCTAATGTAAATGAAAAAATGTTCATTTTTATAGCACTTTTCACAATCACTGGATGTCTCAAAGTACTTTACAGTCAATGGAGTACATTTGAAGTGTAGTCATTGTTGTAATGTAGGAAGCGCTACAGCCAATTTGCACACAGCAAACTACCACAAGCAGCAATGTGATAAAGATCAGATAATCTGTTTTTGTGATGGTAACTGAAGGAAAAAGATTGGCCAAGCCACCAAAAATAATGCCCCCACTCTTATTCAAAATACTGCAATGCGATCTTTTACACCCACCTAAACAGGGGCCCCCATTTAATGTCTCATCCAAAAGATGGCGCTTCTGACAGTACAACACCCCCTCCGGTGCTGCACTAGTGTATCAAACTCGATTTTCGTGCTCAAGACCTGGAGAGAAGCTTGAACCCAGAGCTTTGTGACTCAACAGTGAGAGAATTACCAAGTGAGTGAGTGATAAAAATAGGAAATAAATACAATTACTAAAAGGTGAGGTACCATGCAAGATGCAAAGATTTTTTATCTCACTCACACACATATATATATATTCATAAGTTGTATATTACTTGTGAATCATAATTTATAAACATTTGCCTTACTACTTGTTAAAGGGACAAAATTTGTCCTCCTGAACTCCAGCAAACCCTATTACGTTCACGTTATTGTTATTTGTCAGGGGTCCATCTCTTCTGTAAACACCTTCCTCTTCACAACAAGAGAAGTAAAGATCATTCTCTTAAGGCAACTCAATTGCTAAGGCTAGGATCTGAACAGTAGGTTAAGTGTAAGAAATGCAGTAAACCTGTGCCATTATTGCTGTGGCTGTTAACAAATTTTTCATTACAACTTTGACCCAAAGGCAGAAATCACATTTTCACACATTGGTGGCAACAGCACACTCTTCAGCCTGTTTATATAATTGGAAAATGTGGCATAGGTTTTTCTAGAATGTGACATAAATGGGGGTACCTGTGGCTTATTATCTGTGTCCCTTATTATTAGGAAAATGTCACTTCCTCTTAGAGTCTGAGTGTAACTTTCACATGTCTGTTTTAGTCAGCCGGTGAACTGCAGGAGGTCTGTTCCTTAGCAACACAGTGAAGGAGTATGCTTTAGTTTCTCAACTTTACTGTTTATTTTACTGAGTTAACCTTGGTGTTCCCAGTCCAAACATTTGTTGATATCGTAATTTGTCCGGTCAGTACTAATTAAAGTCAATTATTTTCTTTAGCATTGTTTGCTATGTGTGGAAGATGCAGGGATAGTGGCATGGAGGTTTGTGGGTTGGTTTCTGAATCTGCATGTTACCTTGCTTGTTGCTAGGGCTGTTACTTAGTTGTGACCTTTCAGGGAGCTGCCGATGTGTTTGTAGCAGTTTACTAGAAACACAATAGTCAAGAAATTCTGTGGAAGGGAATTAAAATGAATATAGCTGTTTCTCACTGTTGATTTTAATGTTTAATGCACTTTCTTCAAATGAACTAGCTTTGTTGAAGGTAAGATTTATTTCCCTACTTTACATTGTTATACTGATTAATCTGATTTTACAATCCATTTTCTCATATTTCAGTGTTTGTGTAACGTAATATAACATTTAGCAAATTTCCCTTTGTCTTAAATAAACAAATTAATTATAATTAAATTTGTAGTTCTTCATAATGTTGCCGTAACATGTCTGCTCCATTTGGGCTGAAATATTTGTAATAAGAGTTTGTTGTGACATTAGCTAATTGTTGTATGCATGTTGCACTTTCCCTCATTATTCTCCTCGAGTCTTCATTCTCCTCCAATGCCTCTTCACTGTGGCCCACCTATGGTTCAGCTTCTACCTGTTCCAAGGTAGTGAGTTCACCCTTTCAAAGGGTTCTCTCCTTTCTGCCTACATGGCCCTCTGGTGTGTCCAAGGTAATACGGTTTGGACTTTTCCAAAAACTGGCGATTTTATGTTGTCCTTTGAATTTAACAAGCCGGCAGGTCCCCAACTGTTGAAAGCTGGCAGCGTCAGTCATTTCAGAGCTGTCTTCTTTGTGAGTTGGAACTTTTGAGGCAAGGGAGAGGAGGTTGTTGTCTCAGTAAAGTGGAAGGACCCGGTGAAACTGATGGGTAAGAGCCTGTGGTCCAGCTCTCGAGGTGCTTCAGATTGCTGTCATTGCCTCTCTGTGGAGCAAGCAGAGGTGAAATCCTATTGGGTTCCAAGGAGATTGAGAAAGCCAGGAACTTTCCTACTTGAGCAGCACACAATAAAGGGAGATAGCACTCACCCATTCTATCCTCCTGGAGGCCCCACGTGAGGAAGAAGTGATACAGAGGGAGGGAGGACCAGATGCTGGAGCAGGAGTGCAGCAGCAGAAGCAGCAGCAAGGAATCAGTCCCAGGCTGCATGGGCAAACCACAGAAGGACACCAACTGGACAGGCATCAGAACCCTGCATCAAGACAAATCCACCTGTGACCCAGAATTTTGCTGATTTGCCTAAATTACATTCAGACGTCAGAGCACAGGTGCCAATGCATGTTGTGGATGTCAAGGAAGGTGACTGACCAACCTTCCTCTGTCTTCATGGCGGAAAATACAGAAAATCTCCCATAAATAGTAGGGAATCAAAGGGCTTGTGAAAGCGAGGAACTGAAAATAATTAGTATTAATAAAGAGATAGCACTCAAAAAATTGATTAAAGTTTGATGAATCCCCTAGACCTGATGATCTTCACCCCAGAGTGTTGAAGGAAGTGGCTATCGAGATAATGGATGCATTGGTGCTGATCTTCCAAAATTCTATAAATTCTGGAATGGTTCCTGCAGAGGGAAGGGAGATATTTAAGAAGGGAGAGAGATAGAAAAAGGAGAATTACAGACCGGTTAGTTTGACGTTAGCAGTAGGGAAAATGTTCAAATCTATTATAAAGGATGTGATAACTGGAAATAACTTAGAAAATAATGATATGATTGGGTTGAGTTAACATGGAATAATGTAATGCCTGACAAAGCTCTTGGTGTTTTTTGGGGATGTTACTTGTAGCTTTGATAAAGGAGAGCCAGTGGATGTGGTATTTGGATTTTCAGAAGACTTTTGACAAGTTCCCACACGGGAGGCAAGTTGGAGCACATGGGATTCGGGGTAATACACTAGTATAAATTGAGAATTGATAATCGGGCAGAAAACCATAATGCTAGCTTTATTTTTAAAATGGGAAAATGCTACACATCACAAATCAAATCTGTCAGACTTTCAATTCCATTAACAATATGGAAAAGAGACTCGCATCAAAGTAAAATGACTATCTCTTGTGTTGTGTTCCCACCAAAGACCAATTTCACACCCGGGGATTTTTAGAATAGAGATCAGGGCTTCTTGAAAATTGTGCAGTGGGACAATAATGCACATTGAAAAGGAGTTGCTACGCGTTTTTTCTTCACCCTGTGTGATTTTACGGAACTTCAGTGAATTAGTTATGGAGCTACTGCAGCTTGTCAGCCACTCAAACTATGAGAGACAGGCTGGTACATTGCAGCAATCATTTGATGAATAAATGAATGAAATTCTTGGACAGGAGTATGTACAACTCCCAATCTAACAGTGGTTCCGCATCTATTCCATTTGTTCCATTTGCTTTTAAATGTATTCTCAAAGTTACCACTTGCTGCTTTGAATTATTTGAAAATGTTTTCCTACAGTAGTCCCTCACACTGCCAAATAAATCAATAATCTATTGTTACAATCTAGTGGATTTTATTACTGGACCAGTCAGATCCCAGAGTGAAACGTGGCTTGAAAGATCCTAATTTCTTTTATAGAAACCGTGAAGAAAAATTACTGAACAAATTCACAGGGGTCTGCTGACAAACTTTTAACACAAAAAATAAAATATTTATTGAAACAAGAAAATAAGAACTATATTACACCTGACAAAAAGTTTGGAACGATCTCAATACAAACACAAGAAGATGATTTGATTTTCCAATATTTCTTTACCTAGCAGTATCTTTACAGACACATTATCCAGTGAAGAGTCACCACTAACTTGGTACAAAGGCTCCTCACTTGGGACTGCCACATGTGCCAATGGTTTTATACCAGTGAACTCCAGAACATTCACTTGATGCTTCTCACACAACTTGCATCTCTCTTCAAGACACTCAAAAACTTTAAACTCACTTGGGACCAGAAATTCTCCTGCAAAGACAATGAACCTTTGGGTGGTCCATCAAATGTTCCATCCCGCCCCTGCAATGATTCCAGGGGTGGGCAAGACCAGAAAATCCTGGACATCGTTTCAGTAGTAACACTGCTAAACTGATCACGTTACTGAGTTCTGTAATTGGCTGTTCAGTAAACTGCCTCATTAGTTTTGTTCTTCAGAGAACTGAAAAATCCCCGTCTTCATGCACTGAGCTCTTCCTGATCCTTTTCTGCGTCACTGTGTCACTTGACTGCTGTTGCGAGGCAACTACCCAGTTTGTGTTTCTTTCCCCCCAAAATCATTACATTGCTAACCCCTTTATACACACAAAACTACATGTAAACAAAAATTCTACTTAAAATTATGCATCGATCATCACACTATTAACAGTTTTGGGGTGAAAGCTTTCTGAATGCTACAACAACAACTTGTAATTACATAGCACCTTCAAAGTAGTAAATATTCCTGGGCAATTCACCGCAAAACTTCCAAATAAAATTTGACACAGAATCACTTGAGGAAGTATTAGGACAGATGCTTAATCAGAATGATAGATTCGAAGGAGTACCTCAGGAAGGAGAGAGAGTGATATGGGCTGGAATTTTACCACCACACCCGCCCTGATTTCGGGCACGGCTTGCAGAACTGAATTCTCTGTTGGCCTCACCTGAGCGAGGTCGTAAAATACCGGCCATGGAAACAGAATGGTGGTTGGGGGTATAGTAACGAAAGAGTTTAAGGTCTCAGCAGCTGAAAGCATGGTCTAGCAATTGAAATTGGGCTGGGTGATTGTCCTATGCCCAGATCTCAAAGATCTGTAGAGTCAGGGAAGATTACAGAGATAGCGAGGTGTGAGGCCATGGAGGGATTTGAAAGCAGGAATTATTAATAAACCTTCTGCATCTTCCTTTCCACAGATTTACACAATTGTCACAGTTTCTGGTTACATTTGTTACATCAAGATTTAACATTAAAATTGTCTATGTACATGAGTGACTTAAAACATGGCATGTTTGGGAGGAGCAAGAAACTTTGGAACTTTCCACACTAGGTTTAAGTTTGTATTAGATAAGGGGGAAACAGAGGGTGTGATAGAAACATAGAAAGAAACATAGAAAAACTACAGCACAAAACAGGCCCTTCGGCCCAACAAGTTGTGCCGAACATATCCCTACCTTTTAGGCCTACCTATAACCCTCTATCCTATTAAGTCCCATGTACTCATCCAGGAGTCTCTTAAAAGACCCTATTGAGTTTGCCTCCACCACCACTGACGGCAGCCGATTCCACTCGCCCACCACCCTCTGTGTGAAAAACGTCCCCCTAACATTTCCCCTGTACCCTACCCCCCCAGCACCTTAAATCTGTGTCCTCTCATAGCAGCCATTTCCACCCTGGGAAAAAGCCTCTGAGAGTCCACCCGATCTATGCCTCTCAACATCTTATATACCTCTATTAGGTCTCCTCTCATCCTACGTCTCTCCAAGGAGAAAAGACCGAGCTCCCTCAGCCTATCCTCATAAGGCATGCCACTCAATCCAGGCAACATCCTTGTAAATCGCCTCTGCATCCTTTCAATCTTTTCCACATCCTTCCTGTAATGAGGCGACCAGAACTGAGCACAGTACTCCAAGTGGGGTCTGACGAGGGTCTTATATAGCTGCATCATTATCCCCGGACTCCTAAACTCAATCCCTCGATTGATAAAGGCCAGCACACCATACACCTTCTTAACCACCTCCTCCACTTGCGGGGCTGATTTTAGAGTCCTATGGACCCGGACCCCGAGGTCCTTCTGATCCTCTACAGTACTAAGAGTCTTTCCCTTAATATTGTACTCCTTCATCCCATTTGACCTGCCAAAATGGACCACTACGCATTTATCTGGGTTGAAGTCCATCTGCCACTTCCCCGCCCAGTCTTGCATCCTATCTATGTCCCTCTGTAACTTCTGACATCTCTCTAGACTATCCATAACCCCACCGACCTTCGTGTTGTCGGCAAACTTACCAACCCATCCCTCCACTTCCTCATCCAGGTCATTTATGAAAATGACAAACAGCAAGGGTCCCAGAACAGATCCCTGAGACACACCACTGGTGACCGACCTCCATTTAGAAAAAGACCCATCTATACACACTCTCTGCCTCCTTTGGGCAAACCAGTTCTGGATCCACAGGGCAGCAGCACCTTGGATCCCATGCCCTCTCACTTTTTCTAGAAGCCTTGCATGGGGTCCTTATCGAACGCCTTGCTAAAATCCATATAAACCACATCTACCGCTTTCCCTTCGTCAATGTGTTTGGTCACATTTTCGAAGAACTCCACCAGGCTCGTAAGGCACGATCTGCCTTTGACAAAGCCATGCTGAGTATTCTTGAGCATACTAGACCTCTCTAAATGCATATAAATCTTGTCCCTCAGGATCTTCTCCATCAGCTTACCAACCACTGAGGTTAGACTCATCGGTCGGTAATTTCCTGGGCTGTCCCTATTCCCCTTCTTGAAAACAGGAACCACATCTGCAATCCTCCAATCCTCTGGCACCTCCCCCGTCTCCATCGACGACGCAAAGATCATCGCCAGAGGCTCTGCAATCTCTTCCCTCATCTCCCACAGTAACCTGAGGTACATCCCATCCGGACCCGCCGACTTATCTATCTTGATGCCATTCAAAGATTCCAGCGCAACCTCTTTATTAAAGTCCACATACTCAATCTTTTCAGTCCACCGCAAGCCCGCAGTACATCCACCCAGGTCCTTATCCTCTGTGAAAACCAAGGCAAAATACTCATTAAGCACCTCTGCCATTTCTACTGGTTCCGTACAGATTTTCCCGCCTTCACCTTTTATAGGCCCTGTTCCTTCACGTCTCATCCTTTTACTCTTCACATATTTATAGAACACCTTAGGGTTTTCCTTAATTCTACCTGCCAAGGCCTTCTCGTGACCCCTTCTGGCTCTCCTAATTTCCTTCTTTAGTCCCTTCCTACAAGCCATATACTCATCTAGATCCCTATCTCCGCCAAGCTCTCTGAACCTTTTGTACGCTTTCCTTTTCTTCTCGACTAGGTCCCGCACAGCTTTCGTGCACCACGGTTCCTTTAACCTACCAACTCCTCTCTGTCTGCTCGGAACGTTGTCCTGTAGAACTCTAGACAGACATTCCTTGAAAAACTGCCACCTCTCTTCAGTACATTTCCCCGAGAATACCTCCTTCCAATTTACTCCTCTAATTTGCTGCCTTATGTCTTCATTTTCCCCTTACTCCATATAAACGCTTTCCTAGCTTGCCTGATTCTCTCTTTTTCCAATGCAGGCATAAAGGAGATAGAGTTATGATCGTATTTGGATTTTCAGAAGATAAGCTTCCACATAAGATAGTAAACAAAATTAGAGCACATGAGATAGGGGGTAATATACTGGTCTGGATTGAGAATTGGTCAATGGACAGAAAGTAGATTAGGAATGAATGGGTCACTACTGTGACTAGTAGGGTACTGCAAGATCCATGTCCCAGCTATTCACAATTTAACCTGATGATTTGCATGTGTGGATCAATTGTAATATTTCCAAGTTTGTTAATGGCACAAAATTGGATGGGAATGTGAGTACTAAGAAGGATAGCAGGAGGTTTAAAAGAGATTTAGACAGGCTGAGTGAGTGGGTAAGAACATGGCAGATGGATTATAGTGTGGAAAAATGTGAAGTTACCGCTTCGGAAGGAAACACAGAATTTCTTAAATGGTGAGAGTTTGAGAAGTGTTGATGTTCAAGTGGACCTGGATGTCCTTGTTTATTTGTCACTGAAAGTTAACATGAGGCTGCAGCAGGCAATTAGGAAGTAAAATGGTGTGTTGGCCCTTATTGCAAGAGAATTTGAGTACAGGAGTACATACGTCTTGCTGCAATTGTAATTAGCTTTGGTCAGACCACACCTAGAGTATTGTGAACAGTTTTGGCCCCCTTACCTCAGGAAGGTTATACTTGCCTTCGAGGGAGTGTAGTGAGGGTTCACCAGACTAATTCCTGGAATGGCAGGATTGCCCTATGAGGAGAGATTGAGGAGACACGATCTGTATTCTCTAGAGTTTAGAAAAATGAGAGGTGATCTAATTGAGACATAAAATCCTTGCAGGGCTCAACAGGGTAGATACAAGAAGGATGTCTTGAACTAGGAGACACAAACTCAGAATAAAGGGTAGGCCATTTAGGACTGAAATGAAGAGGAATTTCTTCACTTAGTGGGTGGTGAATCTTTGCAATTCTTTACCCCAGAGTGCCGTGGAAGCTCAGTCACGGAGTATGTTCAAGATAGAGATCGATAGATTTCTAGATAATGGGTGGGATTTTACGACCTTGCTCGTCCCAAAACCGTAAAATCCCGCCCGAGGTCAACGGACCTTGCCATGGTCCGCCCCTCGCCCACTCTGATTCCAGTGGTGGCGGGACGATAGAATTTCTGGCCAATAAAGACATCAAGGGATATGGGGATAGCATGGGAAAATGGCATTGAGGTAGAAAATCAGCCATGACCTAGTTGAACAGCAGAACAGGTTTGAGGAGCCTCCCTGTTCCCATTGATTGTAGACAAATTGATTGAGATTGATTGTTATGAAGTCAGTATGATGGCATTATAATAAATTTTCTGAGATTTATATTTTTTGCTGGAAAGGGTTATAAAAGGATATGGAGCCAAATCATGTGGATAATTAAGAGACAGGTCAGCCATCAGAAAGGCAGAGCAGGTTGGTATTGCTAAATAGTCTACTTCTGTTCCTATAATTGTATCATGTGACTATTAGGATGGGCTTTTTTCATTCAGAAATTCCTACTTTCCTCTGCAAATCCTTACAATCTGTTTTTCCCACATAAAATAATTACTTTTTAAGTTTATTTATTAGTCACAAGTAAAGCTTACATTAACATTGCAATGAAGTTACTGTGAAATTCCCCTAGTCCGGGTCAATGCACCTAACCAGCACATCTTTCAGAATGTGGGAGGAAACCAGAGCACCCTGATGAAACCCACACAGACAACATGTAAACTCCACACAGACCAAGTGAACCAAGCCAGGAATCGAACCTGGGTCCCTGGCGTTGTGAAGCAGCAGTGCTAACCACTGTGCTACCGAGCCACCCCAATGGTAAGGTAGTTAACAGGCATTGCGCTAAACTAGATGACACTTTAGAACTGTTTCATTTCCATCATCCAGACATATTAGTCACATCCACAAACTAATTGTTATTCCCGTGCTACAACATGTCTACTGGAACATTTTTCCCAAATTTCCCATAAAGTTTCAAGTGTTGTTTTTTTTCTACTTTTACTTTTTTTCAGTGTAGGTTTATTTATCAAGCCGACTTAGTTTTTGTGCTGCAAATTGGAAGATATACGCCAAAAGGTCAAGCAAGTAAACCGGGCTCCATAACCATACTCTCCTGGGTTAACAGTGGGAACATTCACATCACAGTCAGAATCATTTTCTGGGCATGGCTTTTTTCATGGCAGCCAATTTCCTCTGCTCTGCTCGCAACCATTAAATGTTTTTTAAATCTCTCCCTGCCTGTCCCTTTCCAACTGAGAGATTAGAAAAATCTCAACTGCTGTTTCTATGCTGTTTATTTCTTTGGGTCCCCTTTGGAGAGTGAAGGTGGGATCACAGCAGGTGGTGCTGTTGTTCAGTGTGTGTTATTATATATTGTTAAATGTCACTCTCTGCTGGTAGAAACCCTTTACTGCATGGTTAGATGTTCTATAAGGAATAGTGCTGTGCTGACATTGAAATTCCTTCGTTGGGTGTGCTGGCTGGAGAGAAGAGGGTGTAAACCAGGACCTTTGCAGGGCCAGGACATTCTAAAGAGGCCACTTAATTCAGAGTACAGCTGGTGAAGATCTAGCAAAGATTTTGTCAGTTTCAGAGTGGGTTGGATAAGTGCCTGCACTCACTGTGGCAGCCACGTCCAAAAAGCAGAGTTGGGATAGGCTGCCTTCACTATTCTAAATGCAGAGGCTTCTGACTGGCCATCAGCTCTAATATGTACTGGATGTGGCAATGTTTGCCAAGCACCATTCATCTGAAAAGGAGAAACACATTGTTAAAGTTACACTGCTCAGTTTAGATTGTGCAGAATTTAGGCCATGTCTGGGGACAATTCGGGCATTGCAAAACTTTGTTTATAATCAAGAAACCTCCCCTTACTTTTGCCACTATCTGGGGAAAGTATGGGCTACATGGTGGCACAGTGGTTAGCACTGCTGTCTCACAGCACCAGGGACCTGGGTTCGATTCCCAGCTTGGGTCACTGTTTGTGAGGAGTCTCCACGTTCTCCCCATGCCTGTATGGGTTACCTCCGGGTGCTCTGGTTTCCTCCCACAGTCCGAAAGATGTGCTGGTTAGGTGCATTGACCATGCTAAGTTCTCCCTCAGTGTACCCAAACAAGCGCCAGAGTGTGGCGACTATGAGATTTTCACAGTAACTTCATTGCAGTTTTAATGTAAGCCTACTTCTGACACTAATAAATAAACTTTAAAGCATTCCATTTCAAGAGATTAAGAGTGGAATCTTCCTAAAATTAGGCTAAGTATCATTTTTGGCATAAAAACTGGAATGAATTCCGCCAGCCCCATTGTCACATTCTAGACTGGAATTGTTAGACACTTGGAAAAACCTTTTTTTAAACAGGAACAAAACTGTGTCCATAGCGCAATGTGTCTGAAACGGCCGCCCTGGGGTCACCTGAGCACTTCAATCTGCATTTAAATGACTCCATAGCACTCGCTCACAGTCCAGCCAAAAGGATGGCAGCAAGATAGCCAGTTCCTAGGTTCACAGAAGGTGCCCTGACACGAATATTGGATGCTCTGGAGGAGAGGAGGACAACCAATTACCTGCAGGTGGGCAGGAGACCCTGGGAGTGTCCAGTCCATCTCACTCACCCCTCCCAGAGACCGAGGCATCTCCAGCATACCTGTGCTACCCGCAAGGAGGCCTCCATGTCCTGGCCCTCCAAAGATCACCCACTCAGGTCATCTCAGGCAATAGACAACAGGCCGCCTCAACCTCAGATGTGCATCCGAGGGAAACACCTAGGTGTAGCGGTGGGATAAGGTGGGCTAAGAAATTGTAGTCGCACAGTGTGGGCACAGGTGATGTTAGGCATTCGTATATATTTGATCTCACTATGTATTAAGACTCACTTTTGTGAACCACCGAGCTCCCCAGGCACATAGGATGGGCCACATCTACAAGGGTCACCCAAATGGCACAGTAGTTAGCACTGCTGCTTCACAACTCCAGGAACCTGGGTTTATTCTGGCCTTGAGTGACTGTGGGGAATCTGCACATTCTCTCTGTGTCTGGGTGGGTTTCCTCCGGGTGCTCTGGTTTCTTCCCACAGTCCAAAGATGTGCAGGTTAGATTGATTGGCTATGCTAAATGTTCCCTTAGTGTCAGGGAGATTAGCAGGGTAAATACTTGGGGTTACAGGGATAGGACCTGGGTGGGATTAGTGTCGATGCAGGCTTGATGGGCCAAATGGCCTCTTTCTGCACTGTAGGGATTCTATATTCTATGATTCTATGATGAAGTGTCCTCCCTAATCCTGAACCTCTTGAAACTGAGTCATGATGAGGGCACCTCTCTCTCTCCTGCCCATCTGCATGAGACCACTGAAGTCTCATTCAGGAGGGTCTTGGGTTTCCTTGTTGCACCTGGACATTCACATTCAGATGGTGATGTGGATGTTGGGAAGTGGGGAGGGTGAAATCCAACAGGTTAGCTAATGCAAGGGGTGGGGGCCCTGGAGAGAGATTAACCCCATGACCCTTGTTTCCGAGTCATTAGATCTACCAGTCCGCTCAATGAAGGCTGAGATTCAGCGTTGGATGTGGCACTGAGGGGATCTGATGGTGCCCTACATGACATTCTTTTAAAAAGTTCTAAACACCATATAACACTACGTTGTGCAGGTTAGGCGCAATGGCCATGCTAAATTTCCCCTTAGTGTCAGGGAGATTAGCAGGGTAAATACTTGGGGTCACAGGGTAGAGCCCTGGGTGGGATTGTGGTTGGTGCAGGCTTAATGGGCCGAATGGCCTCTTTCTGCACTGTAATTTTAATTTCTAGAAATATATCCTAGGGAACTAAACACAACAAATAAAACTCTTACTAGTATTAGCCCAAAGAGAAAACTATAAACTCGTTTGCTACATTTTAACTTTAACTGACTCAACAATAACATTCAAACATAACTGCAAACAGGTTCTTTTGCAGCTTATCCAGTATTTCTCCAAGTCCTTCGTAATCTTCCAATCTGGATTCACCCCACTTAATCTATCCCTATTTTCTATTTACCTCCGAGTGAAGGCCTTTGACTGTTTCTAACTCCCTAATATAAGTTTGCCCAATAGCTTGAGAAAGAGGAACACTATTCTTTCTCACTAAGCATTTCACAGACATCTCCAGATAGTACTGACTCAGAAACTGATGTTTTCTCAGAGGGAAGGACACTGAAGTGACTGAAGGACACTGTTTAAAATCTAACCACCTCCTATTCACAGCTAGGGGATCATCCCCATTACCAATTTTTCCCAGGACCTTGACATAAGCCTGTATCGTGATATGAGAATGTGGTGTTGATTTCTCTTCCTGTCTTATAGTCTGTCCATCAGGATCTGTAACTATGGTCTTGCTGATTATTGCAATCTGTCATTATCCGATTTTCTTACTAAAGAGAGTGAAAGGGTAAACACTGAATGTGAATGATCAAACTCAGTGACTAGCTGAGCACATTGCATACAAATTTTAGGGTCTGAAGAAAAACCTGAGGCTGCATAGACTGGATTGGAAATTCCATGAATAATTGCAGTAAAGGCCATGCTTCACCTCATCAACTCTTCTACTAACTGATACTTTTGATTCACAATGAGCATGGTTTACCTCATAGAATCATAGAAATCCTACAGTGCAGAAGGAGGCCATTCGGCCCATCGAGTCTGCACCGACCACAATCCCACCCAGGCCCTACCCCCACATATTTTACCTGCTAATCGCTCTAACCTACGCATCCCAGGACTCTAAGGGGCAATTTTTTTAACCTTGCCAATCAACCTAACCCGCACATCTTTGGACTGTGGGAGGAAACCGGAGCACCCGGAGGAAACCCACGCAGACACGAGGAGAATGTGCAAACTCCACACAGACAGTGACCCGAGCCGGGAATCAAACCCAGGACCCTGGAGCTGTGAAGCAGCAGTGCTAACCACTGTGCTACCGTGCCGCCCTCTGTTCTTGCTTCCTTCAAACACTTCCTAAAAGCAGCCTATGAGTCATGCAATTCCAGTTTAAGACACCTCTTCCTCAGCTTGTGAAAGTCTCTGTTTATAAACACTTTCCCTTTCACAATTGTCTCATTAGCAGAGGCAATGATGTGACCCGGCTGTTGTAACAAAACTGATGCATGTCCTTTCTCCTCTGCTAAATGATTCTCGTGCTCCAGCTGCTTTGAATGGAGTTGTTTCTCCTGTTCCAATTCTTTCTTGAGCTCAAAGAATCTTTGCTCTTTGTCTCGGATAATGGCATCACTTGTAACCGCACAACAATATGCTCCATACACTAAAAGATTCAGATATTTTGATAACTTCCATATCCTACTGTTAACCTTCAATGGAATAAAATCAATCACTTCCTCGAATCAAGCATATTCTGTTTTAAATATGCATTTAGAACCTAGTAGCTCAAACTCTTTACCAGATAAACAGTTCAACTTGGTATTGAGTCAAAACAGAAAGATTGTGCCTCATCTTAAAGTTATTTTGTCATCACTAAAGTGCTCAATCTTAGTCACAATCCTGCCACAGCCACCAAATATAAGTTGTGTTTTTATTTATCTGAGTAATATTTATGGCGTTCACTTGTTTGCAATAACCCCCTCCCCAACCCACCCCGCAATCATAAATCACATAAGGCTCTGGAGTCTTAACTGTTTGGCAAGAAAGAACACTTTGAAAAATGAATTCAGAAAGTTTATTAACCATTAAAAAGGACACAGGTCAGTAAGATAAAAAGCAAAACATCAATTAACAGCAATTAGCAGTAATTAACAGTAAGAGGAGACAGCTTAACTTTAACAATGAAACAGGCTTCTCACCACCCTTCTCAGACCAAGTCATGAAGTGACATCATCAAAAACTGTCCTCACCAGCTCTCCATAAACATCACTCTCTTCCCACCCCTCATAAACATATCTCTCCCTCTCTTCACCTTTCTCTTTACATCTCTCTTTTCACCTTCGTCTGTTTGTGTGCCCCTGCCTGTCCTTACCCAAAATAGCTTCTCAAGACCCCTTTTTCATACCTTATAAATTGAACGTAAACCTTAGCCAATTGGTCCATAACTTGTCAATAATGAAATACGAATTAGCCCATTGGTTTTAGCTAATTACACATGTCAGCTCTTATCTTGAGGCAGGCTTGAGTGTCGACCAATAATTGGTCAGCATAGTTGTCTGTCATTTGGAGTTGAGATCCCTTAAGGCAAGGGCTGATTCAGTTCTCCGAGTCAAGGTTAACATTCATGTTATCTTTTTATTCTGTGGCCTGACAAGCACACAATAGTTTTATTCCAACAGCACGTTAAAAGTCTGTATTTGTAATCAAGTGTTAATAATCTGTTTATAATTACAAAGATTATAAACATTTGTGTTCCAAATTACATTTCCAAAATTTCTAACATATCGATGAATTTCGATGAATCGGTGAATTATTCTTTAATTGTCTCACAATTACAGGCTGCCTGCTTAGCATGGGTTCATGAAGGGAAGGTCATGTTTGACTAATTTGGTGGAATTCTTTGAGAATATTTCATGTGCAGTGGACAATGGGAATCTGCGGATGTGGTGTATCTGGATTTCCAGAAGGCATTTGACAAGGTGCCGCACCAAAGACTGCTACATAAGATAAAGGTGCACAGTGTTACGGGTAATGTGTTAGCATGGATAGAGGATTGGTTAACTAACAGAAAGCAAAGAGTGGGGGTAAATGGGTGTTTTTCTGGTTGGCGATCAGTGACTAGTGGTGTGCCTCAGGGATCGGTGTTGGGACCGCAATTGTTTATGATTTACATAGATGATTTGGAGTTGGGGACCAAGTGTAGTGTGTCAAAATTTGCAGATGACACTAAGATGGGTGGCAGAGCAAAGTGTGCAGAGGACGCTGAAAGTCTGCAAAGGGGTATAGATAGTCTAAGTGAGTGGGCGAGGGTCTGGCAGATGGAGTACAATGTTGGTAAATGTGAGGTCATCCATTTTGGTAGGAATAACAGCAAAATGGACTATTATTTAAATGGTAAAAAATTGCAGCATGCTGCTGTGCAGAGGGACTTTGATGTCCTTGTGCAGGAATCTCAAGGAGTTGGTTTGCAGGTGCAGCAGGTAATTAAGAAGGCAAATGGAATTTTGTCCTTTATTGTTAGAGGGATGGAGTTTAAAAACAGCGATGTTATGTTGCAGCTGTGTAGGGTGCTGGTGAGGCCACATCTGGAGTACTGTGTACAGTTTTGGTCTCCTTACTTGAGAAAGGGTATACTGGCACTGGAGGGTGTACAGAGGAGATTCACTAGGTTGATTCCGGAGTTGAGAGGGTTGGCTTATGAGGAGAGACTGAGTAGACTGGGGCTATACTCATTGGAATTCAGAAGAATGAGGAGAGATCTTATAGAAACATCCAAGATTATGAAAGGAGTAGATAAGATAGAAGCAGAGAAGTTGTTTCCACTGGCGGGTGAAACTAGAACTAGGGGGCATAGCCTCAAAATAAGGGGAAGCAGATTGAGGACTGAGTTGAGGAGGAACTTCTTCATACAAAGGGTTGCGAATCTGTGGAATTCCCTGCCCAGTGAAGCAGTTGAGGCTACCTCATTGAATGTTTTTAAGGTAAGGATAGATACATTTTTGAACAGTAAAGGAATTAAGGGTTATGGTGAGCGGGCGGGTAAGTGAAGCTGAGTCCACGAAAAGATCAGCCATGATCTTATTGAATGGCGGAGCAGGCTTGAGGGGCCAGATGGCTTACTCCTGCTCCTAGTTCTTATGTTATTAACTAATCTAGCTGGTTTCCAATAATACTGGCTTAGTTTTTATGAAAATGGCTTCCATCAATTTTAGCAGAAAATGTTTAAGAACATATTAATTCAAACTACAAAATGATAGTCGCACCTAAACTAATGATTTTGAAACTACTGACAATTTCATAACAAGAGAGAAAGGCTGCTTACTGATAACCGTCATCAGCTCGAAGATTTGCTTGTCACCATACCTTAGTGGTCCATGCCTGTTATATATGTTGGGGCATAGCCCCTTTAAGGGAATGGGTCAGGTGACCCTCGGTGTGAAGTGATCTGCCCGGGAACTGCCCTGAGAGGGCACTTGTAGTTTGGAATGTGGAGCAAGTAAGACCTGCAATAAATACCTGTGTTTCCTGACGCCTGTCTGTGGAGTGAGTTCTTGAGGATTCCTCTCAGTAGTAAAGAATTTAACAACGCCAATGATTGAAAGTGAAATTCCTCTGGGCCCATATAAAGTGGTGCATCTGTTGTTTGAAACCATGTTGTGTTCATGTGCAAAAGCGTCGAGAGAAACAAAGCAACTCACAGTCTGAAAATGAATGATCATTGAGTGTGCACGCTATTGCTACCAATAGATACTGGTGGATGGAAGTCAACACTGGGGCAGCAGTCTCACTGGTGCCAGAAGCTGTATGAAAGGAAAACCTCAGACATATTCCCTTGAAAGCTTCAAGAATAGTGTTGAAGACATACAGAGGTGGAGTGGTTCCTCTGAAAGGTGACATTGGAATAGCTATGCAACTTAACAGGCAAACAGCAGATTTGTCTTTACATGTAGTAAAGGGCAATTATTCAACATTGATGGGTTGAATATGGTTAGAAAAGATTGGACTGAACCAGATCGAAGTCAACCTGATGACATTGCATTATTAATGATGAAGAGATAACTACGTTTGGCATTCGACTTGTTGAAATCTTCAAAAACGAAAGAAATCATTCAACAGAAACAACAAGGACAGGTAAAATGGTGGGAAGGCAAAACAAAACAATGTGTCTTCCACCTAGGTAAAAGGAGTGTTGGCTAGGCATTACTCCACAGGAAAGAATCGGGTTCCTGCCACAATTGGCACAGTGGGGCCAGCACGGTGGCACAGTAGTTAGCACTACTGCCTCACAGCTCCAGGGACCTGGGTTCGATTCCCAGCTTGGGTCACTGTCTATGTGGAGTTTGCACATTCTCCCTGTGTCTGCGTGGGTTTTCTCCAGGTGCTCCGGTTTCCTCCTACAGTCTAAAGATGTGCGGCTTAGGTTGATTGGCCATGCTAAATTGCCCCTTAGTGTCCCGGGATACGTAGGTAAGAAGGATTAGCGGGATAAATATGTGCAGTTATGGGTAAAGGGCCTGGGTGGGATTGTTGTCAGTGCAGACTCGATGGGCTGAATGGCCTCCTTCTGCACTGTTGGGTTTCTATGATGATCCTTGTACAGACTGGACCTGTCTCATATACTGTCCAATCCGAGATACAGTCATCTGGAGGAGGCATGGGGACCAGCTGTTGGTGGGGAGAACTGATCCGCTGGAAATGGAAGCTGCTGATAATTCAGATTCAACTGTACAAAGTCCTGACCTGAACCTTCCTGAAACTCTGACAGCCATGGACACTGTTGTGGAAGTCAACAATTCCCCTTCAGACCAAGCACACAGTCAACCTCTAATTACAAAATCAACACCGGTCAAAACAACCACTTATGATGTTCATACAAATATGGAAATACAAGGCTACAACTAGTGCAAAGAAGAAGACACCAGAGATTCACCACCCACCGTTCCAAGAGCGACAACCTTCATACCATCTGACTAACTGATCATTGTTGTTTGATTATTGTTCATGTTAAACTATTGAAAATTGTTGGGCATGTTCAATTTAAGAAGAGAGGAAATGTTATATATTTATATTGAGTATTAGTAGCTGCAGTAAGCACTGTGTATTAATATATGCATGTCGCTACCAGAAGTGACGTTTCAGGTCACTAACATGGGAAACTGCCAGAGTGAAGAAGCAGCCTGTAGTCAACACACCTTATAAATAAAGCTCTGTTAGTTTTTACCCCTCCTTTCTTCCTAGCCTCAGTACCACAATATCCAACATGTAGGTTTTGCTTTAAGAGCTTTCAGAATTTGAAGGTGGCATTGCCATTCTCTTGGAGACAAAGGAATTTCTCACTCTCGCCATTGTTGGTGAGCTCCACTACGATGGTAATTGCACTCAACTTGAAATCATATTTTCAGCAATGACTGCCTGGATCAGTTACCTGCAGAGTTGTCTTGTTCAGAGTTTCACTTTAAAATCACCAATTTGTCAAATCCTGACTTTTGCTTGCTCTTGGCTGAGTTTAGAAGCCAGCTTCTCCCAAGTGTTTTTTTTCTATTTGGAGTATGGCACACTTTCAGGCGCCAACTCAAGGATCTGACTTTTCCAACAGAGTTTTTAAGAGGCAATTTTGACCACTGAAGTACATAAACATTTCTCAGGACTTATTCATCTTGGAATTTAAATGTTTTAGCTCATTCCTGCTAGTTCTGCTGACTCTGTGCTCTGGGAATAGAAGCTGGACTTCCAAGAAATCCCATGGTGTTTTTTGCCTGAGTGAGGAATTTTAAATTTTTGCCTTCAGCTTCCAAGCCTTACTTTGGAATGTTTTTCTGGTGATTTTTCCTCTGTGCCTCAGCTCCTCAAGTTTCTTTTCAGGTCAAACTACTTTGCTGAATGCTTTTCTCAGTCTCCCAGCATTTTATTTATTTTCTGCATTTTCTGTGAGGTTTGGTTTTTGTGTCCACAAGCTACCCTCATATATTATTGGGTTCGATTCAATTCGATAGGTCTGAAGGAGTCTTCTTCATAGTCATATGTAGGTTAACTATAAGTCTTTTTTGATTCTTGCAGCTATTTACAAATATACAGGAAAAGGCACAAGCTGGGAGCTGTCTCCATGCTTGTTCATAGACACAACTCTGTCCAACACTGGATGGACCATGGGTGCATTCATGTGCACTCTTACATCACTGTGTAGACGTCACTGTATTCAGTCCCCCATTAACCCTATGTGTGCCAGACCTTATACTACACTCCTAACATTTTTTTTTTGCCCTCTTGCAGAAGAATTTCACTGTTACTCTTGAAACTTGATGCTCCGAAGTCAACTTTTATCCATGGGATGCCAATGAAATGAGGAAATGGATCCAAAGATCGCTTTGTTTAGTGAACCGTCCTTTGGATTTTTGCAAAACATCAAATTTAGTGCAAGGCAGAACCTGACTGTGACTAGAAGCAAAAGCTATGTTCATCCAAAACCAGAACCAGTGCATTCTATCTGGAACAGGAAACCTCCAGATTTCAGTCCACAATTTTACACATCTTCAGCGATATTCAATGAGAAAATGGCTTGGGAAAAAGCAAACACGTCAAAAGATTTTAAGAAGGTTGGAACATGTAGAAAGGTTCTGTTTCCTGAAGTTGTTGTGAAGAAAGGGACTTCAAACTTTGTCTGCAGGTTTAAAATTCTTGATCCATTTGAAGCTAATATTATGTTTGTGAAGTACGGAAAGTATAAGGCTGGTGCTTTCAAAGATTCAAAACCACATGATTTCAGACAGGTATTTATTCATTAATATTATTCTAATTATGAATTAGAGAGACAGCCGTCCTCTACAATTGCAAATATATATATAAGCTTCTAAAGCATGAGATAGTGCAGAAATCCAGATGAAACATCCTCTCCTGAAAGTATTGTCTTTTTTGGTGTCCAGGTCTACAGCCTCCCACTTGCCTACTTTATGACTTTACTGTTGTAGTGTTTATCTGATTCCAAATTATTGATGAGGGAGCATTTTTGTCATTCAACTTTGCCAAGACTGAAATGATGCTGTACAGCCTCTGCAAGAAACTTTTTATGTTACACCCTCTGATTTCCGGCAGCCCAGATATCAATTAAGCTCAATCCAACAATGCAGAGCCTTGGTCTCCAGCTTGACATGAACTGAACTTTAATCCTCACCTCTAATCTATCACCACAATTACTTATTACCAACACTGAGAATATCAGTTATTCCCAGCAGCACATCATCCCAATACTGAAACTTTCATTTGCGCATTCGTCACCTGTGAACTTCAATTTTTCAAAGCCTTCCTTTTAACCTCTTTAACCCTAACGGCAGAAAATCCAACTGATTCAAAAATGTATTGCTTCCATCCTATCCTGTACAAAATCTCATTTAATTATCACGCCACCTCACCCTTCATTGCCTCTCCACCGCCTAATGCATCAGTTTGCCTGTTTCGGGTAGGTGCCCTGTAGTTTCAGTAGTCACTGACACTGCTTTGTTGACTATCACTGTATTTCCAGGGCAGTTCAGAAATTGTGACCTGGAATTCACCACTTCAACCTTAATTTTCCATTCAAGAAATGTGTAAAACAATGGGGGATATAGTCCTCTGAGAAAATTACAGCACAGAACACACCGTAGCATATTAGATTTGCCTCTTCGAGTCTATGCAAGTTCTTTGTTGTCCAAAACTAATCACAATGCCCTGTTCTCTGCCCACAATCCTTTATCACTTCCTACTTCACTTTTCCCTCAAGTTTCAAAAATCCTGACGTAATAAGAACTCATTCCAACTGTACCAATGAGATGGGGATCTCGCTGTGGGAGGAAATCCAACTGTAAACCCTTATCTCTTTAAGCATGTGGAAAATTGCAGTACCAAGATCCTGCCATTACGCTGCATTGCTGGGTAATAATTGTTGTAGCCGATCTTATGTTTCTCATTGTCGACACATACAAAGGTTGCCATGGTGATAAAGTATGTTTATTTCTGCAAAACTACATGCAATGATTATAATAGCTGTCTTTTTCTTCTATTGTTAGTATGACACCAATATTCCGAACTTTGTGACCAGTTTTGACAGGGACCCATTCAATCTGAAGCTCAAATCAAAGAACTTAAACACAGGTATATTAATTGTGATAAATTAGGAAATTAATGCGAACCCACTGTAACAAATGATTGGAGGAACAAACATTTTTAATTGTTCCTGGGCATATAGTTGCGAAAAATTGCCTCCAATGCTCATGATATGTGTAATGGTTTTAAAGTGGATTATCACTTAAACAAACAACTGCATATATAAAGGTGTTTGGTGATCACTTCTACTTTTGAAGGATTTAATGGATTGCAATTTTCATACTGATGGCTAGATTTGAGAATCATGTCTAAAGCTTGGCATTGAAAATATTACATTACGTGCAATCAGAAATGTGAATAATTACCGTCAGCAGACACACTCATAACAAATAACTAATGACTTTAATTAAAGGCAGAGTAAATGGTGTGCTATTTGAAATCACATGGATTGATTTGGTTGAGGGAATTAAGACTTTTTCACTCAATAGCATGAACAGATTGCCGTTATTTTGCCAAGTGTAAAAAAACTGACTGAATCATTTATTCAATACACTAAGGCTGGAATTCTCCAGCCGTTCATGCCCCGCCGCCGCTGCAAGTGAGAACAGGGAATTTGACACTCTGCCAAATCTCCATTCACTTCAGTGGGATCAAAGAATCCCAGCTGCGGGCGAGGTCGGAGAATCCAGCCCTTCAGGCTTATTTTGATTTGATTTGATTTATTATCGTCACATGTGTTAGTATACAGTGAAAAGTATTGTTTCTTGCACGCTATACCGACAAAGCATACCGTTCATAGAGAAGGAAAGGAGAGAGTGCAGAATGTAGCGTTACAGTCATAGCTAGGATGTAGAGAAAGATCAACTTAGTGCAAGATAGGTCCATTCAAAAGTCTGATGGCAGCAGGGAAGAGGCTGTTTTTGAGTCGATTGGTATGTGTCCTCAGACTTTTCAAACTATCTGTCCTACAAGTGCTACCATTTGCGTATCAGAACTGACATTCCCTAGTTAATCATCTTCAACTCAGTTTGATTTAAACAGCAAACCGTTCATCTTCTCATTTTTGTTTTCCCACAGTCAAACATCTCCACCTGTGTAGTAGCCATTCCCTGAACAGAGTTGACTTAAGCCATCTTCCAACAAATAGGCTCCTTTTGTTTCTCAAGTTGTTTGTATGTTATGAGACTTAAAGGTCTCTTCTGTTTCATCTCCATGCTGCTGTTGGTGCTGCATGAAAACTTCTGAAAACTTCTGTTCCTGAAACCAGTTCTATCCTTTTAAGGTGCGAGTGCCGACCTGGCCTAACTGACTGCCAGTAAACATGCATGTTTATGATATGTTGAAATAGAACTGTGAGGTGTTTTAGACCCACCAGTAAGGGCTACCGGGCCTTGGTTTAACATCTCAACTGAAAGACAGCACCACTTGAGCAATGCTATGGAAAATTTATTGGACTGACTACAGATGAATCATACATTAACTAACTGATGTTTCATTTCTTTCATTAGCTCACAAGCTTCTCCCAGATATCAAGCAGCTAAAGGGCACATGTTCTCAACGTTTTGAGACTCACAAACCTCAGGAATTGAAATGGGACCCACAGCTCAGCCTGAGGAGAGAAACCTGGCCACAGAAATCAGCTTCCTATACGGTCAGTACTTAATTTATCAGGCAGTCATTCAACACATGCCAGATGTTTGGGGTTGGATTTTAGTCCTGAGGTCCCGACCCTGAAGTTGGGCATATTGCTGTATCCCAGCCCTGCATTACATTGACGCCTGACACTCGAGGTAGTTTATGACGAGTTGGCCAATTAGCGTTCAGGGGGCATGCTTGCTGTCCAATTAAGGATAACCTGAGGACACCTGAGGCTGCAGGGCCAAAAGAAGGCCCTCCACTTTGGTAGTCGGCACTCCCACCATCAGAGATATATTTAGGATAGGGAGGGTGACTCAAGATGGAGGACAGATGGATTTTTTTAAAAGGTGAAATTAAAACTGGCTACAGCTGCCATTTCGTTCCAGTGGAGAGGGAACCATTCACAGCGTGGCCTCAAAAACGGTTGATGCAGCGCTGGCCTGCCACTAGGAGGCTGTCTTCATTCCTGGGCTGTGTTTCGGGCTTAGTGAATGGGTTGCATGTTGACTGGTAAATTCCAGTCAGCATCACTGGAGTGGGTTCAATAGACTCTTAATGAAGCCTAATTAGCTACCGGTCACTTGCGGGTGAGTAGTTATTCCCACCCTGTGTTGAGTTTCAAAATGGCTCAGAGGTAGAAACGTGGCAGTAAACTGGTATCAGGGAATTGAGGACCCATCAACCTCCACTCCCATCTCTTGTGGCTATTTAAAAATTCAGCCCTTAGTGGCTGTGTGAAAAGCGTTTCATTTGTCCTTCTAATGTAGCCTGAGCACAATTTTGCAGTGGTATCTGTCTGGCATGAAACACGACTGTTATCATTTTAATTCCTTTCCAGAGACACTGGAGGAATCGGGGTGCACACAGTGTCTTCATGGACCGAGTGGAGGAGAAAGTTACAAAGCTTTGGCAAAATGTGGGTGAATGGCTGAAGTACTCCATATATATCATGGCTGTATTCCTGCACAATGCATTATTTTATATGATAATTAATCAAAAGTAATAACATTTTCAGACATTACAGATTTACCTTCACAATATAGGCATTCTCAGAGACAACTTTAAAAATGTAGTTTGACGACATTTGACCTTGTGTTGGAGCTTAATATTAATTTTGAAGGACTTAGAGTGTCAACGTTTGTAAGACTTATTCCATTACACATTTTGCAATGTATGCATTGAGGGTAGATTGTGACTTTATGTACTAGGTTATAGTGAGTTGGTAGCCTATTTTATATCTCTCTCAGTTTTATTTCCAATGACTCCAATGTAAATAAAAATTGAAGAGATGTAAAATGGCTGCCGATTTGCTTTTGCACATTTTATACTATCACACAAAGGTACAACTAACCCCAATTCACTGTGTACAGACCATTCCATCAAAATAAGGAGAGGCAAGAACAGGTAAGAGGTTGCTTATGCTTCATGCTTTTGCCAATCTTCCACCAAAATTATGCACTTATTAGGGTGAATCAATTGGATATTGTACCCCAAAGTGCTGCACAATGTTGTGAACTGTGGTTGGAGAAGACAGCATGAGGAATTTCATGAGGCTTTTCATTTACATGTCATTTTCATCAGACTTTAATCACAGAATTGGGGTATTATCTTCCTTTTCTGCTAAGATGCGGCATATAGGCCAGATCTGGAGTTACTTCACCCCCAAATGAATTCCATAATTTATTTGTGATTCTTGGCCCAATCTACAGTCTGCCAATTGAGACCCTATATATTTCTGAAGTGTGCTCACTGATGTAGTGTAGGAAATTCAGGAATTAATTGGTTCACAAGGAGTGTACACAGATAGATATAACCTGATCGACTGTTTTTATGGTGTTATTTAAGGGATAAATATTGGCCAGGACATCAGGGGTTTTATCCATGGCTCATACCTATTAGTAGAACTCACACCTTTGAGTCGGAAGGTTGTGGGCTCCAGTCCTACTTCAGGAATTGAACATGAAATTCTAGGCTGCCACTGCACTGTACTTATGGGGGAGTACTCGGATGAGATGCTAACAGCATGTTCAACTGAAACATTCAAAAGGGAACTAAAATATTATCTGAAATGGAAAAATGTGCAGGGTTACAGGGTGAAGGGAGGAGAATGGTCTTCAGGAGAACCGGTGCAGACACAATGGACCGATTAGCCCCCTTCTGCACTGTAACAATTTTGTGATTCTGTTTTCTACAGGAAAGCAGTGATCATATTGTTCCACTTCCCCAGTTTTGTTGGAGTGTTGCTATTACTTAATTGGCCATAAAAAACTTTAAGGTATTGTGAGGTTGTGAAAATGCTAAATAAGTGCAAGTCATTTTTTTCTCCTCAACCAGTGCCATGGGATCTATTCCACCGACCTGCAAAGACAAGGGGCGGGATTTTACAGCCTTGTTTGTCCAGAAACCGTAAAATCCCTCCCAAGGCCAATGGACCTTCCCATTGTCCGCCCCTCACCCGCTCCGATTCCCATGGCGGGCGGGGTGGTAAAATTCCGGCCAAGGTCTCCATTTAACACCTCATCCAAAAAACAACACCACTGATGTTGCAGCACTTCCTCAGTGTTACACTGAAGTGCCAAACTAGAATTTGTGGTAATGGTTCTGGAGTAAGACTTGATCCCATCACTTTATGACACAGAAGTAAGAGCTCTATCACTGAGCGACAGCTAACACATACTATATGATATACAGGTCCAATCCACAGATCCATTCCATAGGTCCAGTACCTAAGATGGACATTATTGATGAGAGTGCATTGGCAGACTTTGGCAAATCACATTGTTGTTATTGTTTTTGGTCTTAGATGTGGTAGTTGTGTTTTGGAATTTACAAATAGTGCTGGAATCAATGCTGTTATCATACTCTATCTTCTATTGAACATTATGCTAACTGTTGACAAGGTACACCGAGAAGACTCCACACACAGCTATCTCTCTATGCTCTGTTACCATGTAATCTCATGTCACTGATAATGTGGATTTTATATTTACCTATCTATCATTAAGGTGGCACTGTGGCATAGTGGTTAGCACTGCTGCCTCACAGCACCAGAACCCAGGTTCGATTCCACCCTTGGGTCACTGTCTGTGTAGAGTTTGGATGTTTTCACTGTGTCTCCATGGGTTTCCTCCGGGTGCTTCAGTTTCCTCCCACAGTCCAAAGATGTGCAGGCTAGGTGGATTGGCCATGCTAAATTATCCCTTAATGTCCAAAGATGCATAGGTTAGGGGAACTGACCATGGTAAATGCATGCAGTTGTGGGGACAGGTAGAGGGAGTGCCTGGATACTCTTTCGTAGACTCGGTGCAAGCTCAATGGGCTGAATGGCCTCTTTCTGGACTCTAGGGGTCTATGGTTCTATATTCATACTTCATTCTGCAATCACAAAAGAGAAAATTTTTGACAAATTGACATTATTAATAATCGACAGAGACAAAGGCAGCTCTGGATTTACAGCGTTGATGTTTGTCTTTAGGTAACCAATTCTGATTTATTTTTTCTCATGAATATGTGATAGAATACATACCACAACTCGACATTTGTAATATACATTTTGCTCCAAGCCGTGCTGAATGTAATTATTTCAGAAACTTAGACCACCCTGGTCCCTAAACACATCCCAGCAATTTTCAAGGCCCCCTCTGCTTGGACCAAAATGTCATGCACCTGTCCAGCCATACAATCAGCTAGATGTCCTACCTTCAGCCATTTAAATAGTCTAGATTCAGAATGAATGCAGGCCTAGCCCCATGACATGATTTTGTGCTGGCATTAAATGGACAACCGTAAACCTAGAACATTTTAATTACGCCTTAAAATGCTTGGAAGGTGAAAAAAATAGAATATTCACTTGTGGTTCTTTAGTATACCATGGGGATCCACCAACAATTGTTAGTACAGGCACAGGCAACAGTGTGACTTGTTGCAGAGTCGCTTTAATAACCTCTATGCTCTACTGCCACCGTCCCCCCCCCCCCCCCCTCCCCCTCCATTGCAGAAAACATAGAGGTCATGAAATAATACAAGTGGCGCCTCTCTTCTCATCTCCCCCCCGCTCCCCCGCAAACTCACGCTTTGTGAGAATAGGGCTGATCGATTTGTGCCAACTTCAACAACCACATTCCAGGAAAACACTGGAAATCCTGGAAGTCTTAAAGGGAAACGGCCCAGTAATCAAACACTCTGTCCCTTATCCTGACCTTAGTGCCTAGGATTGACAACCCCCCAGGATTGGCCTGGAGTCTTCAGGAATTGAAAATTAATCTCCAGGACACTGCTTTCAACAGCCCTGGAGAAAAATCATGAGGACATTTTCTCTTTGCTCGATTTTAAAAATATTGAAAATAGGAGTAAAGACGGTTTGGTTGACAGTCAAGAATTATCCAGTTGAGTAATGAGCCTTTTTGCTTTCCAATTGGTGTAGCAAGACAATACATCACAAGGGTAGATGTATAGGTCGACTACTGGCTGGAGAGTGGAGGAAAGTCATGTGATGAAACCTCCAGAAATACATTTCATCACAATTGGCAACCTTATTTGTACCTGAAACAAATTTTTCTCGGAACAAAAACCAAAAAAATTCATTCTGACATCTTAAATCATTTTGCCCAAAACATTGTTTGTGGTCAACCGGTTGATCAAGAACTAGTTTCCAGTAGATCGTGTGTCTCTGCACACCGTATACTTGGCGCCTGTGAAGTACATGCTTTCTGTGCATTACACATGTACAGAGCTGGTGCAAGCACAGTGAGCGCTTTCTAGACGTACTTTCTCCATAGAATCATAGAATCCCTACAGTGCAGAAGGAGCCATTCGGCCCATCGAGTCTGCACTGACCACAATCCCACCCAGCCTGTAGCCCCACGTATTTATCCTGCTAGTCCCCCTGACACTGAAAGGCAATTTAGCATGGCCGATCAACCTAACCCCCCACATCTTTGGATTGTGGGAGGAAACCAGAGCACCCGGAGGAAACCCATGCAGATACAGGGTGAACGTGCAAACTCCATAGACTATTACCTGAGGCCAGAATTGAACCTGGGTCCCTGGTGCTGAGAGACAGCAATGCTAACCATTGTGCCGCTGTTTGGCGAAGGCAGTTGCAAAAGTCCTACATAAGATGCTTCTCGTGTGTTGAAAATCCGGGTTAGACAACTGATTGCAGCATTGAACTCACGTTTAGCCCAGGCTGTTGAAATGTAACTCCCACCTACCCCTGTTGACTGCAAAAGCCTTGTGGGTTACAAATAGCCTTTACTGCGTTATTGTAAGATTTTATCCTTGGATCTAAACCCAATTCTGAGTGGGTAATGATCTACAGCACAAAACTGTCCTTATTTATTTGCATTCATATTAAACGTAAAAAACACCCTGGACCCATGGAATAAGTGCCAACTGAAAATTACATCACATTAAATCTTTACCACTTGGATACAGAAGCATATGTTACGTCATAAGATTTATAATCCAGATTCTTGGATTCATAATCTGGAGGGCAGAAGTTTCAATTCCATCATGCAGTTGGAAATTTTAAATTCAATAAATTAAACCAGATTACCCAATTCTGAAACCAGTGATCGCAAAAGTGTCAGATCGTTGTAAAAAAAACCCTGCTTTACCAATGCCCTTTAGGGGAGGAAATCTTTGCATGGTAGTGTGAAGGAGTGTTCTTGGTGCATTTTTCTTCTTTTTATCCACAGACAGGCAGTGTAAGGCCTACGATAAAGGCAAAATACTGCAGATGCTGGAATCTGAAACAGAAATAGAAAATGCTGGAAAATCTCAGCAGGTCTGACAGCCTCTGTGGAGAGAGAATAGAGCCAACATTTCAAGTCAGGATGACCCTTCGTCAGCATTTTCTGTTTGTGTAGTATAAGGCCTATATTGTGCAACATATTTGAATGTCCCTGTGGGGGAGGGTCTCTAAAACCTAGGCACCGGTGAATTCATGTATTGCTGTGCTGCAGTTCTCACAGGCACATTGGACAAGTTATCTTATTCTCATCTCTTTCAGGAACAACAGCAGCAGCATAAACAACCAGCGGAAATCAGTGAATGAGCGAGAACCAAAATAGCACAGCAGCACTGCGACACAATCTGTATTAACGCTAAGCAATTTATTTTGGAAATCACAAAACAATTGCACTAATCTAAATATATTTTCGGACAGTATTTTTGTGTTAACTGCAATATGTCAAGTGGGTACGTTGCTTATTAGGCTGACCAGACAGTATGACAATTTTTCTTGTCTTCTTTTTTTCTTCAAGTATGAGCTACATGGAACTAAAAATTGGGGGGAGTAAGACATGTTTCCGATTCATTATCACCTATTTTGTGCCACCGTACAAAGTTATGATATAGCTGATTGTGTTCTGAAAAGCACACTCCCTTCACTGAACAATGCTGATAATATCATTCCAATTGATTGACCTCTATTACAAAAATGAGCTCTTCAAACTATTTTCCTCTCGAAGCAAGCAAATGTTTTCCTGACACTTTTTTTTAAGAGAAATACCTTCAAAAATATTGCAATGTTAACACAGGTGTTGAGATATGCAAATGCAAGTTGTTGTTGTTAAACAGGTATTAGAACAGATATGGACAGCATGGTGGCACAGTGGTTCGCACTGCTGCCTCACAGTACCAGGGACCTGGGTTCAGTTCCAGCCTCAGGTCACTGCCTGTGTGGAGTTTGCACATTCTCCCAGCGTTTGCGCGGATTTCCTCCAGGTGCTCCGGTTTCCTCCCACAGTCCACAGGGTGAATAATGTGTGATTAGGGGGTAGGGCCTGGGTGGGATTATTGTTGGTGCAGGCTTGGTGGGCTGAATGGCCTCCTTCTGCACTGTCGGGATTCTATGATTCCATAAGCAGCAAATTTCTGGGTGAAGGTATAACGTTACAGATTTACAACCATGCAATAGAATGTTAGTTGAACAGTTTTCAGGCTTCACTATAACTTGTATCATGGCGATAAAAGGGGTGGGGGGGGGGGGGTAATTTTGGATTAAGGTGAAATCAGACAGTAAATGGATGCTGTGCTAATAATACTAACTGGTTGCAAATTCTGATTTTAGCATAGAATTTTGGTCCTAATTGCTTTCCATAATTTGAATTTGTTTGGTGGAGCTAAGTGAGAAGAAACGCAAAGTACAAGTGATGGAGTCTCTCATCTGTTGGTGAATGTTTAATGGCTGCTAACGTTGAGGAGTTGTTGCAAGAAGTAGTTGTAAGGCTGTAGCTGGCTGGCTCTGTTATTGGCTGTGCCAGTCGTAGGGTGCATGCTAACTCCATGTGTCCCAGCAACAGATGCCACATTACGTGGCTAATCCAGATGCCCTGACCAGTTCCTATAATTGTTGCTAGGTAAATACATACAAATGCCTGAAGATAGGTTGTGTTATATTTAGATTCACTGTACGTAATAAACATAATTTTATTATTCAAAACTTGAAATCTTGTCAAATACATTATTTGTCATCCTTAGCATGGTTCATAAATGTAAGCCCAGACCTTCAACTGTAAATGAGTGAGTTCATGACCAGTTTGGCTGAATGGCCCTCACATGATCGAAAACACCCCACAGATGATTGGAGAGGTATCCAGCCTGAAGGCTTCACTTTAATGACATTGTGATTGCTGTCATAATTTTCCTTTGGAGGTTGGAGCCTCCACATGGAATAATCTGTCAGGTGAGGTACAGACACCTTGGTATAGGTATGGGGACATTGACATCTTGGCACATAACACCTGTGATGCTACCATGGGTGGCACAGTGGTTAGCACTGCTGCCTCACAGCACCAGGGACCCGGGTTCGATTCCCGGCTTGGGTCGCTGTCTGTGTGGAGTTTGCACGTTCTCCCTGTGTCTGTGTGGGTTTCCTCCGGGTGCTCCAGTTTCCTCCCATAGTCCGAAAGACATGCTGGTTAGGTGCATTGACCTGAACAGACGTCAGTGTGTGGCGTCTAGGGGAATTTCACAGTAACTTCATTGCAGTGTTAATGTAAGCCTTACTTGTGACTAATAAAATAAATAAACATTACCTGACCTGCCTGGTCCTCCTCTCCTTCCTGCAAAAAGCTGAGGCTAATGAAGATTCCCAATTGGAGGCTCTCCATCATTGCAAGAGTCCAGGCCTTAGAACTTAAAACTTTATTTCCCAAAGTCTGTTTATGGCGGATACTCTGTGGAAGGCGGCATTGGTTGACTTGAGTTGGCACCAAGTTCCATCGGGGGTATTAAAGGTCATGGAGAGTGGTTGGAAGAGCAAAGGTTGGCATGCAGGGTATGCAGGCCATGAGGTATGGGTAGAAGGACATAGATTGGCATGGAGGGCATAATGGATTATGGTAATTGTCCTTTAAGAGCAACACAGCAGAAGAGGATTACCTGTGTTGAGGGATCCATTGGGACGAGAGTTGGTAATCACCCCAGAGAGTGGAGTCTTACCTTAGGTAGAATACATCTAAAAGCCATGTAGAAGACATGTCGGGATTGGGGCAGCTGGTGGGCTGCTCCAGGGCAGCCAGGGGGCTGCTGGCCTCTGTATAGATTTTCCTTGTCAATGAACATCCTTTATGTTCCTGATAAAGTCTGCAGCGTGCATCATTACATGGGGTGGGTAGACTTGCATGACATGGCATTGGTTGCCATGGATGGGGCAAGGGGGCGTGGGTGTGCGGGGGTGGGTCAAAGCTGGAGCTTTTTTTTGTTTTATTGTGTTTTTTTGAGGCTGAGACAAAGTGCTGGATCACCAAGCAGGGATTTTTGCACAGCCGCCTCTGCACCTAGCAACCTCTGTGCTGCCTCTAAAATGTTTCCAAGAGTAGACGGTTTGACTCCAACCAGAAGCTTGAGATAGCTGCAGCACAACAGCATCCCCTCATTGAAATAAATCTTACCATGTGATCTATGGCAAGCATCCACCTTGCTTTTAGGGACCACTAGAGAGAGAGAAAATTTATATCCTCCATGCTGCTTCTACAATCTCCCAAAATGCTTGTCCATTTTTCAGGTCATTCCTACGTGCAAAGCACATGTAAACTTCGAGTCTTCTGTCCTCCCTGCAAACATCTGCAATAACAAAAAATCTGATTGGATACAAAACACCATTTTTATGTGTGCAAGTCAGGGAAGTGACTATTTCGTCACATCATGTACAAAGTCAGAGTGATATATTTTTGTATGGTTTACATTATTGTGTTGTGTGTTTGCAAACCAATGAAGGCAATGTTCCTTCAATAAAAGCATACTATCGCCTTTCAACTAGTTGCAGAGGTGAAACCGTGCACCTACTTTCAGAAAAGTTGTCGGCAGCCTCCTCAACTTTGCTCATATCTATGGTGACCAAGAAAAACAAATACCACAGCTTAGCAACCACACCCCACAAACTTCTCCAATTATTTAGTGGAGTTATTGCGATGGAAACAGTGCACCAGGGTACGCCTTCTTCAGGCATTTAGATGGATCAGTTGTAATTGCATTATTAGAATAATTGATATTGGGAAATTCGTTGTAAGAATGGAATCCCTCTCACAAAAAGTCTCTGGATGGCATACTCACATTCCCAGGTCATCGACAGACACAACAGTTGAAAATTTCTTTCAGATGTGGAGATTGATGAGCAATTTATTTATGCTTAATTCAATTTCCTTTGTTATGTTTAGCAAAGATTACAGGGGAAATTTTCCAAAAATTGCTCAGTGCTACAGAGCAGGTGAGAAAAACTATGGTTTCATATCTGCCTTTTCCAGCTTGATCAAACTGCAATCACTCCGGGAAATTTCAAAGTGCAAGCGAGGGTCACACAGACAGCTTGGGGAGGGGAGGGGGCTTTAAGTGGCTGGCAAAGCTGGCATTGGAGATCAGGGTGAGGGTGCCCCTATCTCACAGTAAAGATAAAGACCCCCTCCCATCCCTACCCACCGACATTGGGATTCCCCCCCTCGACCCATCCTCCAGAACACTGGGACTCCCCTTGGACCTGGGGAACACCCCCAACCCTTGTACTTAGAGGGGCAGGCCCCGAACACAACTGAAAAAAATGGGGTGCCCCCCCCCCACACATAAGGGAACCCTCCCCGATGGGGCTACACAGACAGCCCCGCCCCTGACAGTGCCAACCTGGGCAGTGTCCGGCCATGTCTCTCACCACCTGGGAGCTATACTTATCTCTGCGTCCCCAGCACGGTCATCAGAATTGAATTTTAATTTTGAAAACTAGCCGACGTGACATCATGCCAGCGGGGCAGCATTCAATGCTCCTGGAAGCAATGGCATGAAGCCGTCCAATGACATTTAAATGCAGTCAATTTCACGGAAGTCAGGCTCACGCCCAGAAAACGTCACCAGTGGATGGCGGGGATGATCTCAGATTGAGATCTCGCCACCACAAATCACATTACGGCCCTCTTGTGAGAGTTAGCAGCCATAATGGGATTTGACCCCGCGGTGAACAGGCCCTGAGAATCTCGCCCCAGATCTTTCTTTGATTAGCTGAACAGCACAACAAGCTGAAAAGCTACTAGGTTCTGTTAACAATTGAGAAGATTCAAAGATCAGGCACTTGGTGGCAGTAGAGGTTGATGGTTGATTCTTTTCTGTGAATCTTTTGATAAATTTGGTTTGTCAGAGAAACTTCAGGCTGATCGCAGTTTCAGGGCCATTATGTCCGAAGAGCCAATGTCAAAGATTTTGGTACTCCCAACTTAACTTCATGCATCTGTGAGGAGTGAAATTTACAGTTTACAATAATTGAGCTTGTGCTAATTCCCAAGGAGAGACCATATGTGTTCCACACAATGGTTGCAATTTGACAACATTTGAAAGTGTCAGCCACGGTTTATTGGTAGCACACTTGACCTAATATCTGGTTAAGGAAAACAAACCAGTGAAAGTGTTTAACTTATATCTCCAATCAGTTATGCAGTAAAGTGAACGCTGCAGGCACACTGATTCTGTTGGTGTTCTGGTGGTTGCAGTCTGACTCAGGCTCTGCATTGTTGCGAAAGTAATAATGTTTGAGTCCTGGAGCCTAAGTCTGGAGTTTAAATGTTCCAGATGTTCTGACTCCCACTTAACAGTGGTATTATATTTTGTAAGAATGCATTGTGGCAGAATCAAAATCAAAACAAAGTATTAATGACCCAACCTATTTTTCATAAATTACCAGAAGATTATTTTCCAACATTCAGGAGTAAATTTTTCGGTCCCGCCCATTGCAGGAATCATAGCAGACGGGACAGAAAACCGTCAAGGTGGGATTCTACTGCCGTTCATGCCAGCGGGATTCTCAGGTCCCCCTGCAGTGAACAGAGATTTGGCTGAGCGCCAAATTCTCCATCCTCACTGGCAGCATCGCCGGGGCGTTATCGGCTGGAGAATTCTGGCCAGAGCGTTTTGTGGGAAGATTTTGGACCTCCATCACTAAAGTCATCTGATGGCCATGGTTTCTGTTTTCTATTTTCTTGAGAATTTGGTATTGGTATATTGAGGTCTTGGCAGCGATTCTCCCAAATTGACAACAAGTGCCCGCCCCAGTGTGAAAACCGGAGTGTGTCTTGCTGGCGCTGACAACTACTGTCAGGTGGGATGCTCTCATCTGATGGATGTAAAGTTATGCATCCTGAGAATCCCGCCAGCCAACCCGGCTTTTCAGTAATGACCTGTGACCTATGAAAATTAGTTAGACTAGAGAAAAACATGAAGGCACAGGGAGAAGTTAAATCCCTTGGAACTCTGCCTAGGAATAGAGATCGTCTTCCCTGGCTGCTCTGTACTTAAAATAAGGGGCCGACATTTTCCAGACCTGCTAGCTCCCGGCGGGAATCATGTTGGCCTGTAGAATCGGGCATTGGGCAAGGAACAGGTTTGCCCCCCCCCTCCCCCCACTGATCAGGGGAGCACTACCAACCCCTTGACAAAAACTGGTATCCTTCCCCCACCACTCCCCCTCCCCCACAAATAACTGCTCATCCTCCATTCAGGCATGAAGATGACCTAACATCCCCACTTAGCCCACCTCTCTCCTCAGCCCCCCACTCATTCCCTACTCAGCACCTCCTCCCACCTAAAAACCCAACTGAGCCCCCCACTCAGCCCCTCTCCTCCTTCAAACTCCCAGTCAGGCCCACTTTCAGACCCTGCCCCTTGGCAGTGCCAACAATGCACTCTCCCCTGGCACCCTGGCAGTGACACTCTCGCCAGGCATGCTGGACTCCAAGGGGAGGCTCAAGGAGTTAAATCCAGTGTCCATATGCCCTCTACCACTGTAAAGGGAGGGGCACCAAATCCTAGGGGTTGGTTGGGAACTGTCCTCTGGGATGGGTGTCTATGGCTGGATTGCCACTTCCATCCTGGCAGACCTGAAGATCACCCATGGCATGGTGATTTCAGGTAGCCGTGTGATCGATTTATTCATTCCAGCCTTTCAGCTGCTCACCAACCCCAGCACCCTCAGGGGACCCTCCCTTTGCAGCATGGCAGTGGGAGCAGGCACATGGGCACTGGACTTACCTCCTTGACCCCACTAGGGGTCCCACACACCAGGTTCACGATTGTCAGGACTTGTACCAAAGCCCACCAGGTGCAGCTCCCACTGTTGAGGTGAGTGAACAGTGGGAGGGATTTGAATCAGGCTTCAAGCCCACGAATGAAGTGCTAAACAGAGGTTTTACATGATTATCAGATTTCTGCCTGCTCTGTCAGGGAACCTGATCGGGCAGGTGTGGTGGGGGCACCAAACCCGTTTCTTGCCCAATGCCCAATTCTATGGGTCGGGAGCTAGCGGGCCTGGAGAATGTCCCCCCCTTATTTTAAGTACAGAGCAACCAGGGAAGACAATCTCTGTTTCTAGGCAAAGTTCCAAGGGATTTAACTTCTCCCTGTCCTTTCATGTTTTCCCTAGTCAGACTAATTTTCTTAGGTCAAAGTTCATTACTTATGCAAAATAATCTTGCGGGAGATTCCTGTTTTCAAAAGAAGCTAGACAGTGCAAAGTCAGAGAACCCCACGGGTGCCACAGCAGGGATACTGCTGCATTACTGGAAGAGGCAGTAAGATACCTTAAAGGGACAACAACCTACTGGCCATTTACCAGTCCTTTATAAAAAATCCAGTCACTTTCTCACTGTGCCTACTACTTACTGTGGTAGTGAATTCCATAGGCTGAGGGTGAATAAATTTCTCCTTAACTCTGTCTTACATTGTCTATCCTGAATCCTCAGACTGTGACCACCAACCATTGGGAACATCCTTCTTGCATCTACCTTGTCTAGTCCTGTTAGAATTTTATAGGTTTCTATGAGAAACCCCCACCCTTCATTTTTCTGAACTCCCGCAAATACAATCCTAACCATAGAAGCAGTTAGGTAGAGATGAGATGAGAAATGATAAAGGCAAGAAGTCACTTCTTGCAGTGTTGTACCAGTCCTCTAACAGTCCACACATGATAGGATGGAGTATAGCAGAAAGGTATGGCGATGATCATGGAGGATTTTAATCTACATATAGACTGGAAAAATCAGTTGGCAAAAGGTAGCCTAGATAAGGGGTTAGTAGAATGTTTATAGGTAAGTTTCCAGAGCAGCATGTTCTGGAGCCAATCAGAGAGCAGGTTCTACCAGACCTGTATTCTGCAACAAGATTGGATTAATTAGTGACCTCATAGTGAAGGTGCCCCTAGATAGCAGCAATCATAATATGATTGAATTTTACATTCAGTTTGAGGGAGAGAAAAGTGTATCCAAGACTAGTGTTTTAAACTTAAATTAGGGCAATTATGAGGGTATGAAAGCAGAGCCAGCTAAGGTGAACTGGCAAATTAGATTACGGGATAGTTCAATAGAGATATTGTGTCAGACAATTAAAGGTATATTTCAGAGTCACAGAATAGATACATTCTAATGGGAGACAAATTCCAAGGGGAGGAGCTACTATCCACAGTTAACTAAAAAGTTAAAGATAGTATCAAATGTAAAGAAAAAAATATAATTGCACAACAATGAGTGACAGGTCAGAAGATTGGACAGAATATTAAAAATAGAAAAGAATGACTAAAAGATTAATAGAAGGAGGAAATATATAAACAGATAGTAAGAATTTCGATAGATATGTTTTAGAAAAGAGTTAACAAAGTGAGCATTGGTCCTATAGAAAGTGAGTCTGGGGAATTAATGGAAAATAAGGAGATGGCAGGTGAATTTAAAAGGTATTTTGCATTGGTCTTCACTGTAGCGGATACAAGTAACATCCTAGAAATAGCTGTAAATCAGCAAAAAAAGGGAAGGAACTAAAAAAAGAAATTACAATCCTCAGAGAAGTGGTACTGAACAAATTAGTGGAGCTGCAGTTCTCGGGTCCTGATGGACTTCATCTTCGGGTTTCAAAAGTGGCAAATGAGAATGTTGATGTATTGGTTTTAATTTTCCAAAATTCCCCAGATTTGGTAAAGATTCCATTAGATTGAAAAATAGCCCTTTTAATTCCTTTATTTAGAAAAGGAAGGAGACAGAAATAAGGAATCTACAGGCCAGTTACCTTAATACCTGTCATAGGGAAAATGTTAAAAGCTACTGTTAAAGATGTTACAGCAGGGCACTTAGAAAAATTCACAGTAATCAAGCAATGTCAACATGGTTTTGGGAGAGGAAAATCATGTTTAACTAATTAGTTGGATAACTTTGGAGTAAAACGTGCTATGTATGAAGGGGAACCTGTGCACGTACTGAACTTAAATTTCCAGAAGACATTTAAAAAGCTGCCACATCCAAGATTGTTGTGGAAAATAAAAGCTCATGATATGGGGGTAACCAATTGGCATGAATAAAAGATTCTGAGATGTTTAATAAGATAATTCTAGAATTTATTTCAGCTGGCTAGTGAATTGGTAATTAGAGGACGTAGCTTAAGGGAGAAGTTAGGAGAAGAGTCTTATGCAAAGGTTTGTTAGGATGCGGAATGTCCTCCCAAAAACAATAGTGGGTCCACAATAGAATCCATTGTTGCATTTAAAAGGGAAGTAGATAAATATTAGAAGAAGAAATTTTCTTTTTTTAAATTTGTTTGTGAGATGTGGGTGTCTCTGGCTAGCCAGCATTTATTGTCCATCTCTAATTGCCCTTGAGAAGGCAGTGGTGAGCTGCCTTCTTGAACTGCTGCAATCCATGTGATGTAGATATACACACAGTGCTGTTGGGGAGGATATCCCAGAATTTTGACCCAGTGACTGAAGGAATGATGATATTCCAAGACAAGGTACTTGAAGGGAATCTTTCAGGTGGTGGTGTTCCCATGTTTCTTCTGTGTTTGTCCTTCTAGATGGTAGGAGTCATGGAATTGGAACATGCTGTCTATGGAGCTGTGGTTAGTTTCTGCAGTGCATCTTGTAGGTGGTACACACTGCTGCTACTGTGCATCAGTGGTGGAGGGATTGAATGTTTGTGGATGGGGTACAAATCAAGCAGGCTGCTTTGTCCTGGATGGTGTTGACCTTCTTGACTGTTGTTGGAGCTTCACTCATCCAGGCAAGTAGAAATTATTCCTTCACACTTCTGACTTGTGCCTTTTAGATGTTGGTCAGGCTTTGGGGAGTCAGGAGGTGAGTTATTCACCACAGGATTCCTAGCTTCTGACCTGACCTTTTAGCTACAGTATTTATATGGCTTGTCCAGTTCAGTTTCTAGTCAATGATAAGCCTCCAGACTGTCGCAGGGTCATCATTTTTAATCCAAGTTTTCCCCAGGAAATATCCTGGTTTTGGGAAAAGGGACTCTGTATAAAACACAGGCCATTGTTTCCAAGACCCGAAAGGACAAAATGACTCAAATGTTAAACCAAAATCAACGCTGCCCAGAGACACGACCACCTAATCACCGGCTCCAAATTGGCTGGGCTGACAATAATATCGATCAGTCTGATTGATTAAGGAGAATATAGTGTTCATTGGAAGGCAGTTCATACATCCTGCAATTTTCAAACTCAGGAGTTCCCATTGTTCCACAATACCAGCTAGGCAAGGGATGGGAAACAATACACATTTGAAGAAAGATTTCTCTCCAGGGGATCAATCGATACAATTTTTGGTTTGTTTTCACCATCTGGGTAGATCAGGCAGGAAATGGTATAATCGGGGCAGTCTCTAATAGGAGGGGGTTGAACAGTGCTGGAATGAAAGGAAGGAACACGAGGCATAAAGCTCGAAAAGATGAGTATATCAGACTCTTTTATCTGACTCTCTGTCTCTCTACAACAAGGACTGAAGAAAGTCGCATTCCCCAAGGAATGGGTGTGACCCCGAAGACTTTGTCCAGAGGGAATGCGACGGGGTAAATGTTTCATCTGCACCCTACAGAAGACTCAGACCAACGCTGTGTGGAGAGTCACCTCACATCTCCTCACCAAACCTTACATAATTTTGGGGGTTTAACAATCGTGAGTAAGGGAACCCGGAGGGGCTCAGTTCGGTGAAGTCCAAGGGGAAGTAACCTGTATTGGAATAGCCACATACGAACGCTTAGCATCGATTGTGCCATATTTAGATGCACTGTACATAATAAACATTTTCTTATTCAAAACTTGAAACCTGTGTCGATTATATTATTTATCATCCTTAGCATGGTTCATAAATGTAAACCCAGACCTTCGGCCATAAATGAGTGATTTCAGTTGTGACCAGTAAGGCAGAATGACCTTCACACAACAGGAAAACACCCTACATATTGGGGAATTCAGCGATAGTAATGCCATTGAATGTCAAGGGGTGATGGTTAGATTCCTTCTTTTTGGAGATGGTCATTGCCTGGTACTTGTGTGGTGTGAATGTTATTTGCCACTTGCCATCCCAAGCCTGGATATTGTCCAGGTCTTGCTGCATTTTGACATGGACTGCTTCATTATCTGAGAAGTGGTGAATGACGCTGAACATTGTGCCTTCATCAGTGAACATTCCCACTTCTGATCTTATAATGAAAGGAAAGTCATCGATGAAATAGTTGAAGATAGTTGGGCCTACAGTACTCCCCTGATGAACTCCTGCAGTGATGCCCTGGAACTGAGAAGATTGACTTCCAACAACAACAACCATCTTCCTTTATGTAGTTACACTCACCTTACTTCTGACATTCAGCTCTTTTGTTCATGTTTGAACCAAGACTGTAATGAGAGCAGGAGCTGAGTGGCTTTGGTGGAACCTAAATTGAGCATTAGTGAGCAACTGAGTAAATGCTGCTTGATAGCACTGTTGATTACCTCTTCCATCCCTTTGCTGATGATCGAGTGTAGACTGATGGGGCAGGAATTGGCAGAACATAGAACATAGAACAGTACAGCACAGAACAGGCCCTTCGGCCCACGATGTTGTGCCGAGCTTTATCTGAAACCAAGATCAAGCTATCCCACTCCCTATCATCCTGGTGTGCTCCATGTGCCTATCCAATAACCGCTTAAATGTTCCTAAAGTGTCTGACTCCACTGTCACTGCAGGCAGTCCATTCCACACCCCAACCACTCTCTGCGTAAAGAACCTACCTCTGATATCCTTCCTGTATCTCCCACCACGAACCCTATAGTTATGCCCCCTTGTAATAGCTCCATCCACCCGAGGAAATAGTCTTTGAACGTTCGCTCTATCTATCCTCTTCATCATTTTATAAACCTCTATTAAGTCTCCCTTCAGCCTCCTCTGCTCCAGAGAGAACAGCCCTAGCTCCCTCAACCTTTCCTCATAAGACCTACCCTCCAAACCAGACAGCATCCTGGTAAATCTCCTCTGCACTCTTTCCAGCGCTTCCACATCTTTCTTATAGTGAGGTGATCAGAACTGCACACAATATTCCAAATGTGGTCTCACCAAGGTCCTGTACAGTTGCAGCATAACCCCACTTGGCAGGGTTGGATTTGTGTTGATTTTTGTGTACAGGATGTATGTGGGCAATTTTTCACATTGCCGGATAGATGCCAGTGCTGTAACTGCACTGGAACATCTTGACTTGGAGTCAAGCAAGTTCTGGAGCACAAGTCTTCAGTACTAATAAGGGAAAAGGGGAGTAAAGCAGAACTCAGTGGGTTGATCTTACAAAGAGTGAGTATAAACACAATGGGCTAAATGACCTTCTAATGTGTTATGAGGTTCTATGATTCTGTGACAGTAATTATGGGCTGCAATATTTTAAACTATACAGAGAATAACAATAGACAAAATAATTAATTCAGTTATTTTTGCCTCCCCATCGGTCTCCAACTTCCTCCTCCTACTTTCTCTTGAGGAATATTCAACACCGTTTTGTGCAAGTAGCTTCAATTCAATTTTTGCATATTACGAGTACGTTTCACTTTCAGCATGGGTGCTGGCAGATGAGCCTCCCATTATACAGTATACAATAATCAATTTACAATGAATTGGCCAGTTGAATAGTATAAAACTGGAAGCCAATCTATAAACTTTTTCCCGTCGGGAAAAAGATACAGAAGTCTGAGATCACATACCAACCAACTCAAGAACAGCGTCTTCCCTGCTGCCATCAGACTTTTGAATGGACCTACCTTGCATTAAGTTGATCTTTCTCTACACCCTAGCTCTGACTGTAACACTACATTCTGCACTCTCTCGTTTCCTTTTCCATGAACGGTATGCTTTGTCTGTATAGCACACAAGAAACAATACTTTTCACTGTATACTAATACATGTGACAATAATAAATCAAATAAAAAAATATAACTATTGGTGAAAATTGCATTCCATGACTCTTGTTCAAGTAAAACAACCCACCTCTGTGTGAGAGCACAGTGGATTCGTTATTTTGTATTGTCACATGAATTAATTTGTACTGATCAAATTAAGTGAAAATAATCATCATTGCTTTTCTATATCTTTACCATATCTGAAATAAAACCGCTATTGATTCATAACAGCTCACTGGTTTGCTCCGCCTAGTGATGGTCAAGTAGGTTGAAGTAGATATGAAAGATATAGGTATCCAGTTCAGATCACAAGGGATATGATTATTAGGATTCTCAGCTAACCTCTCATAAAAGTAAATATTAAGCTATAGGAATCAACTCCAGCAAAAGCACATGAGATACTTACAGAAGCGGCTCATACAATTCAATCCTTGAATGTATTCATGATAGACCAAAATTTGGACCAACATCATTTGTGTCAGAACCAAAGGGCACTTTGTGACAGCAAGAGGTACAAATAGAGTCAGTACCCTTTCCATCTCTCCTGTTCCTGAGCATTGAGAAGTCGGAGCATTTCAATTAGCAAAACGGGATTTTGTCAGCACTCTGGATATGAGCTGGGAGGCCCCCCTGAAGAAGCCTTCATCTCCAGGAACTCTATACACCGAAAAATAGCTGCCCAGCACCCTTGGCCCTGACATTGCGCTGGTGGGGTTATCTGTCTGATTGCTGGGGCCTGGCACAGAAATATATTTTTCAACTTCTCTTGATGGCATCTCGATATGGAGACACCCTATCTTTCCAGTTGCAGCCTCAGTGGCGGCTATGTCTGTCGGTGGCACGGCTGATACAAAACAGCTGCTGGCCCTCTCAATCCTCAGATAGACAGCCCACCGTCCAGCAGCCTCTTAATTGACTGAAACCGGAAGGACTGCCGCTGTGGTCCTGCTGCCCTCCCCCATTGCATCCTATATCGTGGCAAAATCCCAGCTGTGGTATCAAAGGGAATTCAAACACTTAGACAGGGAGACCAAAAAGCCAATTTCTCTTTACAACTCTTGGGGTGAAGCTCTGAGAAAAGGAAATTATTGGAGTTTTTGTGCCTTCTCTTCATTTGCTTAAAACAAGAATTTGCATTTGAATTATTATGCTTGGGACAGAAGAATAGTCTCATTAATGTTTAAAAAGTTAGAAGGACCAAATACATTACTGCCATTCTCTAAATTCATTCCTTCTTGAAACAATTTATGAACAGTTATTGATTCGGATTCAAATATAGTAGTTATAATATAACAGGAAAAACGAGGAAAAGCAAACCTTACATCACGTGCGGTTTTGCCGAATTATATTCATGAAATGACTACTTGCAGAAAAAAGTGAACATATTGATTAATCTTCAACATATCGATAACAGCTGTATAGAAATTAAACCTGAAATGATGTGTCTAGATGTAGTCCAATAAAGCTCAGCATTACTGGTCACAAATTCTTCAGACATTCCACTATCACCAACTTTTAATTAGTTGCAGCAAATTAATAGCTCTGTCATTCATTTGAAATCTTTAATGCTTTGGTTAACATTAACACCAATTTGGTAATCTTTTGGATTGTAAATAAACATTAAACCTTCAGAGCACAATTTGCAGCGTAGAATGCATATATCAAAGAGATTCTTCTTGCCAGGAAAATGAGTCATCACAAAGAAAAATGCAATGCTGCCAGCAACATTAATCCACATTTACACTGGAAAATTACCCTTCGGTCTCCTTGAGGAATAAAGAGATCTGCAATAGATGACACTCAAGAGAGCAACTCCATGACAAGTTTAAAGATACGTCTTGTCAAAAGTACTGCTCCCCTGGGCACCATCAGCATCAAAGAAGAACCCTTCATGTCAGAAGTACGCACACCCGTTCTTCACACTGTCACTTCAAGCTCTTGCCAGCCAGATGAGAGTTTTAACCGCGCCGGTTGTACAACTAACACTGAATATTGAAAGTGATCTGAAGCAAACCTCACAGCCCCGGCTTTATAACAGCAGCACCTGGAAGTAAACCAATGTTGGCACTCGGTTGCTATTAGCAGTGGCACCACCAAGAAGCATTGTCTTACAATATTTCTGCTGAATGGTTTGTGAGGAACTGTCAAGAAATCCGATCTACCTTTTCATTCTGCTCGGACAACCATTGTTTGGGTTGAATGTGAGATCAGCTTTATTTACAGATTGCTAACGCCAGCTAGGGACAACAATACTTAACACTCTGGGTGAAGGCAATGAGATTGCAATACAGATTATGAACACTTTAGTCTTGATGCTTTACTGTGCTAATTTTGAAATCAAGATTGTTGTCAGGAATAATTGTTCTCACTGAAGCGTGCAGAGCTTAGCAAGTACGATTGGACTGGATATTTTTCTCACTATTGGCAGAATTCTTTTGTCATCTGTAAGCAAAAATTATAGCTGCTGAAACTTGTAATCAGCAACTGATCACGTAGCTGAGCTCTGAGGAGGGTGACATTATGCACTCGTAATAAACAGGCAAAGGAGGTCCACCCCCAAAACTGCTCCGACATTTATCTGACCTGATAAGCAGTCGCAGCGTTTGCTTTTTCTTTCATTTTCCAGCATTCCCACGTTTTGTTGAACCCATTATTGCTCGTTCCAGATGCTGGTGGATTTCTGGTGCTTCTGTTCCCATTCCACATTCCGGCCTCTGTAGATGATTTTCTTATGTTTATTTTGTGTTGCACTTTGAGGTAAACCGCATGCGAGTGAGTACCTTGCCTCATAACAATTAGTTAGTCAGCCCGCAAAAACAAGTACCCAAGTGTGGCAGAGTCACTGCTGACTTTTTGTCCTTTGTGATTCAGGTGACAAGACAGGAATATTGTAAAGGCCTTCTGCCCAAAAGGCATGAAAATAAACAGGGTTGGTCAACCAGGCCTGACTTTAATGCATTCAAAACCCATTCACTTACACTGAATTAACATCAGGTCTGGGTGTGATGCACTAGTGTGACATTCCAGTTGTGATTTTCTGGGCCTGCTCTCCGTAGGTGTGAATCCTGTTATGGCCACTAACTCTCTCGAGATGCCCATAACAGGATTGCAATGGTGAGATCTCGGTTCCATCCCGGACTCACAATGAAGGTTACCTCCCACCAGGCTCCACACCCTAACACCTGATGGGCGACAGTTTGCATGATTCCTCCTGATAGGCCCCAGGAGGGTCATGTGACCCACGAACACAAACCCTTGAAAGGGGCCACGCTAACGCAAAGTAAATCCATTAAGTTCACCGCATTAACAAAGCTGTTCCTAGCTACTGATTTTATTCCCCTCTCTGTTCATGTCCCAAGCTGAGCTAATTTCTTCCCATCATGTTGTGGGATCATCTCATACGTGGTATTGGCAGTTTGAACATTCAAAAGAAGCTGCATGCTGAAGATAAAATTTCCCTGGATAAAGCGGTTGAATTGGCTCAAGTAACTGAGAACACTGAAGAAAGCGCTTTTGAACTGCAAGGCATGCAGGGTGAAGTGAACAAAATTTGGTGGGAAATGGCAGCAGCTCGAAAAACCAGTCACCAGGAACCAAGAGAAGGAAGAGAAATCATCAGCCACAAGCGTTTGACAAGTGTTATCATTGAAACCATCCCCAAGGCAGATGCAAAGAACTCATTTGCTTCAGATGTCATCGGAAGGGCCACATACAAGCCAGACAGACGGTACCTACTTTACAAAAAAAATGACTCCAGGGAGCAAGATTGAAGATTCGGAAGAGAAGTCCAAAGTTTATAAGCTCAACATTGTAAAGTTAAATAAGACACCCCCATTGAAATCATCCTTGTGTTTAACCGGAATCCATTAACTCTGGAGGTCGATACAGGCACCTTGGCCATGGTAATAGGTGAACAAACCTGTAAGTATTTTCAGGGTCTGCAACCTGTGAGGCTCAGCAATACCTCGGCAAAGTTGGCAACCTATACGGGGGAGGCACTGAAGTTATTAGTCACAACTTCAACACTGGTATCTTACCAGCACCAGTCTGCTGATCCATCCCTGATGGCAGTGAAAGGACAGAGGCCTAGCCTTTTGGGAGGAAACTGGCTCAAGCAAATCAAGCTGAACCCACAGATGGTGTTTTACAGGAGCTCTTGTGTATGTATCAAGAAGTCTTTCAGAGAGAGCTGGGGTGCATAGGAGGAGTAAAGACTAAAATTTCCATGAACCCTGGGTCAAGACCAACATTTTTTAGAGCCAGGCCTGTCCCTTACGCCCTACATCAAAAAGGTGCAGTTGAAGAGGTTGGAAGACCAAGAGATAATTAAACTGGTGCAGTTCTCAGAGTGAGCTGCACCAATAGTCTATGTTAAAACCAGACTGCACAGTGAGGATTTGTGTTGATTACAAGCTGACTGTGAACAGAGCTGCTCAAATAGATAGATATTCTACCATTATGATAGAAGACCTTTATGCTAAACTAGCTCAAGTACACAAAATTGGACTTAAATCATGCGTTCTGTAGTAACTTGAGATGGCTTGATATGGCAAGTAACAAACTAAAAGATTTATTGACTGATAAGGGTTTAACAGTGCAACTATACAGGTCTACTCCTGATAACGCCCTGACTCCAACTGAAGCCTTCCAGCCCCAGGAATGCACGTGCTCATTCTTCATTTGGCCTGGCCTAGTCACATGGCCGACAAAAGATCGCCCATTACATGGCCACGCTACCACATGTACCAACAGTTTGTGCTGGGAGAAGACTCAAGGAAACTTGTCACCATTAATACATGATGTGGAGATGCCGGCGTTGAACTGGGGTAAGCACAGTAAGAAGTCTCACAACACCAGGTTAAAGTCCAACAGGTTTATTTGGCGGCACTAGCTTTCGGAGCCCCAAGCCCCTTCTTCAGGTGAGTGAGGACTCGTGAGAACACCATCTACCAGGTCCACGGTACATACTCTTGCAACTCAACCAACGTTGTCTACCTGATACGTTGCAGGAAAGGATGTCCCGAGGCATGGTACATTGTTGAGACCATGCAGACGCTACGACAACGAATGAATGAACACCGCTCGACAATCACCAGGCAGGCGTGTTCCCTCCCAATCGGGGAACACTTCAGCAGTCACGGGCATTTAGCCTCTGATCTTCGGGTAAGTGTTCTCCAAGGCGGCTTTCACAACACACGACAGCGCAGAATTGCTGAGCAGAGACTGATAGCCAAGTTCCACACACATGAAGACATAGAACATAGAACATAAAAAGCCACAGCACAAACAGGCCCTTCGGCCCACAAGTTGCGCCGATCACATCCCCACCTCTAGGCCTATCTATAGCCCTCAATCCCATTAAATCCCATGTACTCATCCAGAAGTCTCTTAAAAGACCCCAACGAGTTTGCCTCCACCACCACCGACGTCAGCCGATTCCACTCACCCACCACCCTCTGAGTGAAAAACTTACCCCTGACATCTCCTCTGTACCTACCCCCCAGCACCTTAAACCTGTGTCCTCTCGTAGCAACCATTTCAGCCCTTGGAAATAGCCTCTGAGAGTCTACCCTATCCAGACCTCTCAACATCCTGTAAACCTCTATCAGGTCACCTCTCATCCTTCGTCTCTCCAGGGAGAAGAGACCAAGCTCCCTCAACCTATCCTCATAAGGCATGCCCCCCAATCCAGGCAACATCCTTGTAAATCTCCTCTGCACCCTTTCAATGGCTTCAACATCTTTCCTGTAATGAGGTGACCAGAACTGCGCGCAGTACTCCAAGTGGGGTCTAACCAGGGTCCTATAAAGCTGCAGCATTATCTCCCGACTCCTAAACTCAATCCCTCGATTAATGAAGGCCAGTACGCCGTACGCCTTCTTGACCGCATCCTCCACCTGCGAGGCCGATTTAAGAGTCCTATGGACCCGGACCCCAAGGTCCTTCTGATCCTCTACACTGCTAAGAATGGTACCCTTCATATTATACTGCTGCTTCATCCCATTGGATCTGCCAAAATGGATCACTACACTCTTATCCGGGTTGAAGTCCATCTGCCACTTCTCCGCCCAGTCTTGCATTCTATCTATGTCTCGCTGCAACTTCTGACATCCCTCCAAACTATCCACAACACCACCTACCTTGGTGTCGTCAGCAAACTTACCAACCCATCCCTCCACTTCCTCATCCAGGTCATTTATGAAAATGACAAACAGCAAGGGTCCCAGAACAGATCCCTGGGGCACTCCACTGGTCACTGACCTCCATGCAGAGAAAGACCCCTCCACAGCCACTCTCTGCCTTCTGCAGGCAAGCCAGTTCTGGATCCACAAGGCAACAGCCCCTTGGATCCCATGCCCTCTCACTTTCTCAAGAAGTCTTGCATGGGGGACCTTATCGAACGCCTTGCTGAAGTCCATATAGACCACATCCACCGCTCTTCCTTCGTCAATGTGTTTGGTCACATTTTCAAAGAACTCAACCAGGCTCGTAAGGCACGACCTGCCCTTGACAAAGCCGTGCTGACTACTTTTGATCATACTAAACTTCTCTAGATGATCATAAATCCTGTCTCTCAGGATCCTCTCCATCAACTTACCAACCACTGAGGTTAGACTCACCGGTCGGTAATTTCCCGGGCTGTCCCTGTTCCCTTTCTTGAATATAGGGACCACATCTGCAATCCTCCAATCCTCCGGAACCTCTCCCGTCTCCATCGACGATGCAAAGATCATCGCCAAAGGCTCCGCAATCTCCTCCCTCGCCTCCCACAGTAACCTGGGGTACATCCCATCCGGTCCCGGCGACTTACCAACCTTGATGCCATTCAATAGTTCCAACACATCCTCTTTCTTTATGTCCACATGCTCGATCCTTTCTGTCCACCGCAAACCAGCAGTACAACCACCCAGATCCCTTTCCACCGTGAATACCGAGGTAAAGTATTCATTAAGCAGCTCCGCCATTTCTAACGGTTCCGCACAAACTTTTCTCCCTTCACCTTTTAAGGGTCCTATGCCTTCACATCTCATCCTTTTACTCTTGACATATTTGTAGAAAGCCTTGGGATTCTCCTTAATCTTACCCGCCAAGGCCTTCTCATGACCCCTTCTCGCTCTCCTAATTTCCTTCTTAAGCTCCTTCCTACATCCTGTATATTCCTCTAAATCCTTAACACCTCCTAGCTCTCTGAACTTTCTGTACGCCTCTCTTTTCTTATTCACCAGGTTCATCACAACCTTCGTGCACCACGGTTCCCGTACCCTACCAACACTTCCCTGTCTCATCGGAACGTTGTCATGCAGAGCTCCAGACAAACATTCCTTGAAAATCCTCCACTTTCCTTCGGTACTTTTCCCCAAGAATGCCTCCTTCCAATTTACCCGTCTAATTTCCTCCCTGATGACACTGTATTTCCCTTTACTCCAGAGAAACACTTTCCTAGCCTGCCTGATCCTATCTCTTTCCAATGCTATCGTGAAGGAGATAGAATTATGATCGCTATCCCCAAGATGCTCACCCACCGAGAGATCCTCCACCTGTCCAGGTTCATTAGCCAGCACCAGATCAAGTACAGCCTCTCCTCTAGTAGGCTTATCCACATACTGTGTCAGGAAACTCTCCTGGACACACCTAACAAACTCCTCTCCATCCAAACCCCTAGCCCTAGGGATATTCCAATCTATGTTTGGGAAATTAAAATCTCCCATCACGACAACTCTGTTATTCCTACATCTCTCCAGGATCTGTTTCCCCATCTGCTCCTCAACATCTCTGTTACTATTGGGCGGCCTATAGAAAACACCCAGCAACGTTACCGACCCCTTCCTGTTCCTAACCTCCACCCACAGAGACTCCGTAGTCCATCCCTCCACGGCGTCCACCTTCTCTACAGCCGTGACACTATCCCTGATCAACAGTGCCACTCCTCCCCCTCTCTTGCCTCCCTCCCTGTCCTTCCTGAAACATCTAAAACCCGGCACCTGAAGCACCCAGTCCTGTCCCTGAGACATCCAAGTCTCCGTAATGGCCACCACATCACAATTCGAAGCAGCAATCCACGCTCTAAGCTCATCCACTTTATTCACTACACTCCTGGCATTAAAATAGACACATCTCAGACCTTCAGCCTGAGCACTTCCCTTCTCCATCACTCGTCTAACCTCCCTCTTACCCTGTTTACATTCCTTATCTATTTGCGAGCTAACCTCCTCGCTCTCAGTCACCTCATTTCGATTCCCTCCCCCCAACCTTTCTAGTTTAAAGTCTCTCCAGTAGCCTTAGCCAACCTTCCCGCCAGGATATTGGTCCCCCTGGGATTCAAGTGCCACCCGTCTTTTTTAAACAGGTCACACCTGCCCCTAAAGAGGTCCCAATGATCCAAGTACCCAAATCCTTGTCCCTTGCTCCAGTCCCTCAGCCACGCATTCATTCTCCACCGATTCCTGTTCTCACTCTCCCGCGGCACAGGCAGCAATCCCGAGATTACTACCTTTGCATTCCTCTTTCTCAGCTGTCTACCTAACTCCCTATATTCTCTTTTCATGACCCCTTCCCTCTTCCTACCTATGTCAGCAGTACCTATATGCATCACGACCTTCGGCTCCTCTCCCTCCCCCTTCAGGATTTCTGGGACTCGACCAGAGACATCCCGGACCCCTGCACCAGGGAGGCAAACCACCATCCGAGAGTCCCGTCTGTGTCCGCAAAAACGCCTATCTGACCCCCTCACCGTAGAGTCCCCAATTAGCACTACCCTCCTTTCCTTACCCTTTTGCACTACTGGGCCAGGCTCAGCTCCAGAGACACTGCCACCGCTGCTTCCCCCAGGTGGGCTGTCCACCCCAGTAGTACTCAGACAGGAGTACTTATTATTAAGGGGCACATCCACCGGGGTGCTCACCATCAACCGAGCTTTCTCCTTCCTCACTGTTACCCAGTTACCCTCCTCCCGTGGTCCCGGTGTGACCACCTGCCGATAGCTCCTGTCAATGACCTCCTCACTATCCCTAACCCGGCGAAGGTCCTCGAGCTGCAATTCCAGTTCCCTAACATGGTCCCTTAGGAACCGCAGCTCAACACACCCAGCACAGATATGGTCGTCCGGGAGGCTAGGAGCCTCCAGGACCTCCCACATCCTACATTGGGAACAACATACTGGCCTCACACTCATAATTGCCCCTTTAAACACACAGGGAAAAAAAAAGTGAATGAAAATTTTAAACTTACCTTTCCTCCTCCTGTTTTCTCCAAAGCCCTGCTCTCACTGGGTCTTTTTTTTTAGGTTAGAGGAGGAGGGAGGGTGGGGTACTCTACAAGTGTAGAGTATTGGGATTCCTCTCTGTTCCAATTTATTGGGGGGAAAAAAAATCTCTCTCTCCCAGACCTCCCTGCGCGACCACTTCCGGGTTTAGATATTTTTAAAGAAAAAACCCGCGAAAAAGTAAGTTAAAAAATAACAGCGCTTACCCGCAGCACTCCTCTCGCGAATCTCTCCCTCTCTGCTGCACTTCCAAGACGGCCTCAACCGGGATCTTGGGCTCATGTCACACTATCTGTAACCCCCATGACTTGCCTGGGCTTGCAAAATCTCCCTAACTGTCCTGTCTGGAGACAATACACATCTCTTTAACCTGTGCTTAACCCTCTCTCCACTCACATTGTCTGTACCTTTAAGACTTGATTGCCTGTAAAGACTCGCATTCCACCCATTATCTTGTAAATTGAGTTTGTGTCGTTATACGCCCTGTTTGTGAACAGAATTCCCACTCACCTGAAGAAGGAGCTTAAGGCTCCGAAAGCTTGTGGCTTTTGCTACCAAACAAACCTGTTGGACTTTAACCTGGTGTTGTTAAACTTCTTACTGATGTCTTAATAACAGGGATGTCACCCGAAGAGCATAGGGCCAATTTGGAGGAAGTTCTCAAAGGATTCAAAGAAGCTGCTGTAAGCTTGAAAAGAGAACCCATCAAGCTGATGAGTTCATGTGTTTAGGATTGAGAGTCGATGCAAAAGGATTGCACCCACTAGAAGAAAAGGTAAAGGCAATAAGAGAGGTGCCTGTCCTGAAGAACTTAACAGAGTTGATATCCTTCTTAGGGACGGTCAACTAATATGGCTGTTTTTTTACCACCTTGTCTACCACTTTGGCACCCTTACACTGACTTCAGTGTAAACACATTGGTAAATCCTTCAAAAAATAATCTGCCAAATAAAAGCACTGAAAATAACAATGAGCTTGAATCTAAAAATCAACTAAACTTTCAAAAATTCTTCTTCAGAAATACTGAGTTTCCCAGCAAGTATTGATCTCCTGTCAGGCCAAAACATGGCTGCTCCAAGGTGACATTAAACTGGTAAATATAAATCGCAGCTTGAATCACAGGAAATGTCATACATCCTAACTTAGATGTTATTACAAAATATTATAATATTAAAATGTTTCTGCTAAGAGCTTCTATAGGCCCACTTTGTGGGCTGACTAAAAGTTCACGAGCAGCACAGAATTATTGGAGTCCCAATAAAGTGGATAGCTGCATGATATTTCATCACCAATGCCCCCCCCCCCTTCCATCTCCACCAGTAATGGTGACTAGTTTCCTAATACATGCAGAATAACTGCAACCAAAGTCATTGAAAAATGGCAATGGAGTCCACATGGTGGCACTTGTGAGCTATTTGCTAAATCTTAAATCCAATTGTGTGGAATGAATTTATTTGATGCAACAATTTAATTGCTAACTCATGGGGGCAATTTTCCGACCTCATCTCGTGTGGCATAGATTACGCTGATCCTGGAAAATAGTGTGCAGGCCTAAAAATCACTTCCGTGCCCTGCTCCGAACGGTTTGCAATCGTCCTCTCCCTTTCTACTGGCACAAACCAGATCTTGCCCAAAACGGGCATGAGGCCGATTAGCATGAGAGTGACTGGATTTCAATCTCATTAGTGACTCTGCCACACAATCATTCCCTCACAAAATGCTCCCACCTCTCTGGCAAAATGTCACATGGGTACAAATCAGTACTGGTCCCTTGAAGTGTGGTTGAGGTGCAGCAGTTGCGAGGGCGAGCGAGGAGGTGAGCGCCACTTAGCACCAACCTCCAGAATGCAAGAGGGCAGGCCAGCTGCTGCCATGGTGCGGGGTGGGGACTGTGGCCATGTGGGGGGCTCGGGCTTGGCTGGGAGTCGCTGATGGGTTGGGGCTCGTGTGGAGAGCATTCCCCCTGCTCCCTGAAAGACGTCCGAGAGATTTCATATAAGATCGAGATCAAATCCCCCTCATGTCACACTGGTTACTCTGCCATCTGTCTGCTGGAAAGGCTGTGTGAATTATTGCTGACAATCTATCGCAGTCTCCATTAACAGTTACAAACACCAGATCTGGTAGCTGTTGCCTCAATCAAGGGAGCTCTGCAAGTGTTAACACAGCTTTTCACACTGCATGGGCTCTGCAGTGCTGCCTTCAATGGACACTTATTGCTTGAAAGCCAGGAGGATGCTTTTCTACCATCTGTCTTGAACTGCACACTATTTCTGGTAGCGTGTTTGCACCATATGTCCAGGTGGGTGCACACAGGTTTATCCTGCAAGGGTTCCTCAATGAGGATCTTCTCACAGCCACCCTTATGCTCTACGTGAGTGCCAGAGCGCTGAGCCCAGTCTGCCTCATATTGCCGCCAATGTCCTATGGTATCGGGGTCCATATCAGTGCATGGCACTAGGGATGTTTAGGGTTGTCAGCTTCCAGGATCATGAGCACCTGGGGTACTGGGTTAGATTAAAGGGCCCGGGATGGATAACCTTACGGACTGTCCCTCCCTCCCTCCATTTCCCCCTCCCAGAAGAACCATGAACATTGGGATTGAGCCAGCAGAGCTGGCAGGAATCCTTATTGCTGCCGTGGTGGTTGACATTTTCCGCTGCCTGCGGCAAGGCCAGTCCAGGTTGGAGGCCGCACCAGAACAACAGGTGGCACTGGTCAGGGTCAGGACACAGCTGCCCATTGGAGGAGGGGTCCAGAAGGCGGCAGAGATGGAGACCCCAGCTGTAAAGGAATTAATGTCCTACAATGAGTTGCCGGACACCGTGTGCTGCCGGAGACTCTGCCTGAGAGTGGAGTCAGTGCGGCACCTGTGCCATGTCCTCGCAACCTGTGGGAGAGATGGATACCCACTCCCAGTGGCTGTGAAGGTCACAACAGCCCTGAATTTCTTTGCCACTGGATCATTCCAGGGCTCGAGCTGCGACCAGTGTGGCATCTCCCAGACATCAGACCACAAGTGCATCTGGGGGTCACGGATGCCCTGTATGCCTGAGAACCCCTTACATCCATTTTGACCTGGGTCAGGCCCAACAAGATGCCTAGGCTGCAGGCTCTGCTGCCATCACTGGTATGCGTCAGGTGCAGGGGGCTTTGGACAGCACGCATGTCGCTCTGCAAGCCCCGTGTAATCAAGGATTGCCCTTCATCAACCGCAAGGGATTCCACTTCCTGTATGTCCAAATTATGTGCGACTACCTGCTCAACATCGTGCACTTTTGTGTGCACTCTATCTGAGGTGTGTGCATGACAGCTCCATCCTTGGGCACGTGGAGATTCCCAAGCTGCCAAGATGGCTCATGGACGACAAGGGCTACCCGTTGAGGTCATGGCTGATGACACCAATGCGGAGGCCTGAGACCGAGGCGGAGACCCGCTACAATGAGGCCCACACTGCCACCTGCTCTGTCGACGAGCGGTACATTGGCCTGCTCAAGATGTGGTTTCGTTGCCTGGATCACTCCAGCAGTGCTCTCAGTATAGCCATCAGAGAGTCCCCCACGTTGTACTCTACTACCTGGCACAGCAGAGGAGGAGGAGGACCAAGCAGATTCCCCTTTGGAGAAGGTGGACCAGGAGGGTATGGACGATGGGGGACCAGTGGTGGCAAGAGTCTGAGGGTATGCCAAGAGAACCAGGAATGCCCCCATTGTTGTAAGACTCTCCAATTAGGAGCGGTGGTGTCTGGCAGCTCTAACTACCAACTCCCCCCCAACCTCTCAGAAAACCTTCAAATACCCTCCTCCCCCAGACCGCTGTCCACATTCCCCAACATAGCACCCCCGCCAGGGGTCTCATTGATGTCACACCAGCGTGATGAGCCTGGGTTGCTTGTGCCAGCGAGTGACTTGTCCAGGCAGGAGGGTGATGACAACACGCTGTGAGGCAGGCTGTGATGCTTCCTGGTGCTGCTGAAGTCTGACTCCTGTCAGTCTTCTGACTGCACACAAGAGCTCGGCCCATGTCTGCATGAGGGTCGGGGACACTATGGTTTGGCCCAATGCCAGGGCTTGGGGGAGGTGAGCAGGTGATCGGCCTCAGGTTAAGTGGGTGATGAGGCTGCCATTTTAGGCTGACAGTCCATGTGGGTCTTCATGGCTCTCACTGTTGGGGTTGCTCGGGGAGCTGGTAGGAGATGAACTCGGGAATTATAGACTGGTGAGTCTCACATCAGTGAATGGGAAATTATTCAAGATGATTCTGAAGGAGAGCATTAATCTCCGCTTAGAAAGACATGGATTGCTTAGGGATATTCAGCATAGCTTTGTCAGAGAAAGTCATGCCTAACAAATTCAATAGCATTTTTTGAAAAGTTGATCGAGTGTGTGGATAAGGGAAGTGAAATTTATGTAGTTCATCTGGATTTCAGCAAAGACTTTGAAAGGGTCCCACATGGGAGACCGTTTGAGAAAGTTGAAGTACATGGAATTCAGGGAAACTTGGTGAGATGAATCAGAAACTGGCTTAGTAATAGGATACAAAGAGTGGTGATAGAAGGCTGGTTGGATGACTGGAGGCCGGTGTCCAGTGGCACACCATAAGGTTCCCTTATTGTTTGTTGTATACGTACATGATATGGATGATAATGTGGGTGGAATGATAAGTAAGTTTGCAGGTGACACTACGATTGGTAGGGTGGTTAATAGTGAAAAAGAAGGTCGTAGATTACAGGAAGATATAGATAGTTTGGTCAGATGGGCAGATCAGTGGTAGATGGTATTTAACCCTGATAAGTGCAAGATGTTGTACTTTGGAGGAAGTAACAAGACAAGGGAATATTTAATGAATGGCAGGACACCAGGAAGCTCAGAGGAACAGATGCATCTTGGGGTACTTATTCACAGATCCATGAAGGTGGCAGAACAGGTGAATAGGGTAGTTATGAAGGCATATGGGACACTTGTTTTCATCAGTCGTGGCTTGGTGTATCAGAGCAAGGAGGTAATGTTGGAACTGTACAGAACGTTGGTTAGGCCACAGCTGAAATGTGCAGTTCTGGTGACCTCGCTATAGGAAAGATTTGAGAAACAAACTTGCCACTCAGCGGGTGGTGAGAATCTAGAATGCACTGCATGGGAAAGTAGTGGATGCCAGGAACCTTACAACCTTTAAAAAGTATTTGGATGAGCACTTGAAATACCATGACATTCAATGATATAGAACAGGTGCTGGAAAATGGGATTAGCACAACTTTATTGGTAGTTATTGTCGGTGCAAACTCATTGGGCCGAAGGGCCTCTTCTGCACCGTACGATGCTCTATGCCTCTATGGGTACAGTTGGGGTACGAAACTCCCTGTGGGAGACGAGTCAAGGATAGAGGCACTGTGGCTTTGAGGTGGAATATTCTTCAATCGTGATTATTTACAGTGCCAATTACTCTATCCTTAACTACAGTGTCTGACTTCACCTGTGCCCTCTTGGTGCCCTACAACTTCTTAATCTTCGGTGGCCTGGCGTTACGTCTAGGTGACCCCCCAAGATGCATATCAGAGGTGGAGACGGTCTGCTGTGTTCCTTGCCCAATGGGCTTTGAAACACTTGGCGGACATGCTCTGGAGGGCTGGGACCTGGAGGGCCCCATTCGACTGTCAGGTGTCACAGATGCAGCCGTGCCACTCTGTTCGACCTGCTGCCCATGAGATGTACCAATGTCAGGAAGGGGGAGAGGATTCAGAAGGGCTGGAGATTACTGGAATCTCCTGGGTGGGAGGCCCTTCCTCTGTGGCACATGTCGGCACCATGCCTCGCCAGGCAGGGTTTGTGACGAGGAGTGCCAGAGGGATTTGAGGAAGATGCTGGAGGGGATTGTGTGTTGGAAGGCCGCGGGGTGTCAAGAAGTAGATTGGTGTGGACATTCCAGGTGTGACAGACGTGACTGTTGCCAGATTCACTCTTGCAGCTTGAATGAGGTCAATCATTTTCATGCGGCATTGGACAGCAGTCCACAGTATCAGGCCGCTGGCACTGACTGTCACAACCTCTGCATCCCAGTCTGCATTCAGCTCCCTGCTCTTGGGTGTCTACCCTCCCGGGGGTACAGGAAGGCCCACCTCTCCTCCATGGTGTCCAGAAGTCATCCTAGATCTCCCTCCATGAAACGTGGAGCTGCTCTCTGCGCTGCCGTCCTCCTGGCTTGACTGGCTATAAGTACAGAGGGAGCATTTAAATGCACCTCTCCCTTGTTAACAGTGCACAGTTGTGAGCAAGCTCGGGCAAGTCACAGGCCTGAGGATTCCATACCGATGTGTTTCATGCAGGGTTTGTTCAGTGCACTAAGTGTGGGATGATTGCTGTTCGGATTGCACTGGACAGACCAGTGGGGATCACTCCAGTTTCCTCGTCGTTTTGACACTTTAGGTTTTATTTGGGAAGATTCTGCTGTAAGAGCATGAACCTGCCAGCACCTACATTGAGCTTGAGGACCAGCGAATGTTCAGCCTGAGATTTAGCAGGAACCCTTTAAAACATGGTGCCTTAATCATTGCATAAATTCAATAACTTCACCGGAATTAGTCAACTGATGATTGAAAGAATGAATGAGCAAACAAGTAAATCAGAGAGAATGCGTAACTGAGTGAATAAATGAACAAATGAGTGAGCAAGTAACTGAGTGAGTGCAAACATGTGAATGAGTGAGCGAATGAATGAGTGTGAATGAATGAACGATATATGAATACATGAATGCACAAACAAGTGAGCAAGTGAGTGAACGACCGAGTGAATGAATGAATGGATATGTGAAAAATATAACAGGGTTACACTGATGCCAGCCTTCGATTTAGGGAAGGCTTTAGGATGTCATCTTGCCTATACCTTCCATCCTATCCCTTCTTATAATTTTGATTTGATTTGATTTATTATTGTCACATGTATTAGTATACAGTGCAAAGTATTGTTTCTTGCCTCTATACAGACAAAGCATACCGTTCATAGAGAAGGAAAGGAGAGAGTGCAGAATGTAGTGTTATAGTTATAGCTAGGGCATAGAGAAAGATCAACTTTGCGTGAGGTAGGTCCATTCAAAAGTCTGATGGCAGCAGAGAAGAAGCTGTTCTTGAGTCGGTTGGTACTTGACCTCAGACTTTTGTATCTTTTTTCCGACAGAAGAAGGTAGAAGAGGGAATGTCCGGGGTTCATGGGGTCATTAATTATGCTGGCTGCTTTTCTGAGGCAGTGAGAAGTGTAGATAGAGCTGGTTTGTGTGATGGATTGGGCTATATTTATGACCTTTTGTAGTTTCTTGCAGTCTTCGTCAGAGCAGGAGCCATATCAAGCTGTGATACAACCAGAAAGAATGCTTTCTATGGTGCATCTGTAAAAGTTAGTGAGAGTCGCAGCTGACATGTCAAATTTCCTTAGTCTTCTGAGAAAGCAGAGGCATTGGTGGGCTTTCTTAACTATAGTGTCGGCATGGGGGGACCAGGACAAGTTGTTGGTGATCTGGACACCTGAAACTTTAAAGCTCTCGACCATTTCTACTTCTACATTTGTAATGTGAGTTCCTCATATTAAGCTACTGGCCTCAAATGTCTGTGTGTCTTCTTCCCTTCAGTTGCACACACTCTCACCAGAAAAGAAATGTTGAAATGGTCAAAGTTCCAAGAGCAAAAGTTCAATTATACTGAAGGGTCACTCTAAATCCCAACATGGGTGTGTAGAGGAGGAGGAATTACTCTAGCAGCCATTTTGTCATTCTTTTGTGAGATGTCAGTAACACAGCAGTTCACATTGCAAGCTGCATGCCATATGATCTTATAGACATGCATGGCAAGCAGTGGTGAGAATGTGGAACCCACTACCCAGGAACTAGTGGAGGCAAACAACAAAGACATATATAACGTGAATAAAAGGGCCTATCCTCACCTATTCTGCCTCATATTCTCCAGCCCCCTCTCCAACTATATAATCCATCACATTTCTACCCATCTTTAGCTCTGAAGAAGAGTCACAAGGACTCGATACGTTAACTCTGTTTCTCTCGCCACAGACCTGCTCAGTTTTTCCAGCATTTTTCTGCTTTTATATTTAAGGGGAAGCTAGATAAGCTATTATGAGGGAGAAAGGAATATGACAATATGTTGATAAGGTGAATAAAAGCAAGGTCGGAGAGGGCTAAGATAGAGAATAGACACCAGGATACATTGGATGGGCTGTATGCACTGTAAAATTTTATGTAATCTGATCTAATCGCAGAAATACAGGTTTGGCATGGTGCTTTGTGTGGGACTGCAAACGACATGCATCAGGTTGCATACACTTGTCATTTGTGTTGTCACGAAATGTGGATAATATTACTTCAACAGTTCTTCCACTTAATTCAGTAAACTTCCTTGTTTCTTCTGCATGGTTAGTTAACATTTACACTTGCTCCCAGCTCCAATAGGCCTGCTGCATTTATCTCGTGAGGGAATCATAACCTGGAGATATAACCAAAGCAATCCTTTTTTTACCTTTACTGTGCAAGCAAAATATCCTTCAGCTGCACCATTCCAGCAGTTAGCAGGATATTCCATTTTTTTTGCATGAACAAATATTTTCAGCGACACGGTGGAAACGTCACCTGAAGCTAATGTCCTCTAAGTGATTGGATTGGCATTCTAAATAGGTGCGATAGCATGGGAAATCCCAAATTCTATTGTAGGGACTCCCTAGAAATTCTATTGGATTGATCAGTACAGAATCGTTTAGAAAACGGTGTGCTCTTTACATTTCCCACCTTTGGAGCATAGATATCATAGAATCTTAGAATCCCTATAATGCAGAAGAGGCCATTCAGCCCCAGCTGGCCTGCACCGACTTTCTGACAGAGTATTTTAGCTAAGCTCTCTTCCCTTCCCTATCCCTGTAACACCACACCTTTCATGTGACCAATCCATCGACCCTAAGGGGCAATTTAGCATAGTCAATCTACCTAACCTGCCCATTTTTGGACTATGGGTGGAAACCAGAGCACCAGGAGGAAACCCACGCAGACATGGAGAGAACGTGCAAACTCCACACAGACAGTGACCCAAGGCCAGAATTGAACCCAGGTCCCTGGCGCAGTGAGACAGCAGTGCTAACCACTGTGCCAACATGCCTCCCACAGGCATTGTACTGAATCAACCAAATCGATCAACGCCCAACATTTTTTTCTATAGCACGCTTCACATGAAAAGAATGTCAGAGAGCACATTGCGAGGTAGGAGTTGGACATCAAGCCGATGAATATTCATAATTATAGCCAGATACATTAGAAATGAAGAGTGCTGATTGTTCTATTCTATGGTGTGTTTATAGAAGGCTTTATCTAAATTGCTTTGGATTCAAGCTTCACTAAAGGTTCTATCATAACCTGTACTCAAACCTGAAAACAAGATTCATTTTTATTTGCAGAGGATTACAGAACAATTGATGCGTAAAAGTGAAACCAGAGACTGACAGACAAATTTTATTTTGGTAACAAGTCAACATTGTCCCACATGGCAGGTTGGTTAAGAAGGTTAAGGCTCATGGGATACAAGGAGAAGTGGCTAGATGGGTGGAGAACTGGCTTGGCCATAGGAGACAGAGGGTAGTGGTCGAAGGGTCTTTTTCCGGCTGGAGGTCTGTGACCAGTGGTGTTCCGCAGGGCTCTGTACTGGGACCTCTGCTATTTGTGATATATATAAATGATTTGGAAGAAGGTGTAACTGGTGTAATCAGCAAGTTTGCGGATGACACGAAGATGGCTGGAATTGCGGATAGCGAAGAGCATTGTCGGGCAATACAGCAGGATATAGATAGGCTGGAAAATTGGGCGGAGAGGTGGCAGATGGAGTTTAATCCGGATAAATGCGAAGTGATGCATTTTGGAAGAAATAATGTAGGGAGGAGTTATACAATAAATGGCAGAGTCATCAGGAGTATAGAAACACAGAGGGACCTAGGTGTGCAAGTCCACAAATCCTTGAAGGTGGCAACACAGGTGGAGAAGGTGGTGAAGAAGGCATATGGTATGCTTGCCTTTATAGGACGGGGTATAGAGTATAAAAGCTGGAGTCTGATGATGCAGCTGTATAGAACGCTGGTTAGGCCACATTTGGAGTACTGCGTCCAGTTCTGGTCGCCGCACTACCAGAAGGACGTGGAGGCATTGGAGAGAGTGCAGAGAAGGTTTACCAGGATGTTGCCTGGTATGGAGGGTCTTAGCTATGAGGAGAGATTGGGTAGACTGGGGTTGTTCTCCTTGGAAAGACGGAGAATGAGGGGAGATCTAATAGAAGTATACAAGATTATGAAGGGTATAGATAGGGTGAACAGTGGGAAGCTTTTTCCCAGGTCGAAGGTGACGATCACGAGGGGTCACGGGCTCAAGCTGAGAGGGGCAAAGTATAACTCAGACATCAGAGGGACGTTTTTTTTACACAGAGGGTGGTGGGGGCCTGGAATGTGCTGCCAAGTAGGGTGGTGGAGGCAGGCACGCTGACATCGTTTAAGACTTACCTGGATAGTCACATGAGCAGCCTGGGAATGGAGGGATACAAACGATTGGTCTAGTTGGACCAAGGAGCGGCACAGGCTTGGAGGGCCGAAGGGCCTGTTTCCTGTGCTGTACTGTTCTTTGTTCTTTGTTCTTTATTAGGAGCTGGACTGTCCCTCATTTCAGCCAGCCTGTTAGATCAGGATCTGCCCCCAGTTCCATCTCCTTTGTTTCACATTGCTTGGTGCCCTTACTCACAAAAATCTATCTATCTGGGCCTTGTGGGGGAAATGGGTCAAAATTTTGTGCTATTCATTTTGTGAAAAAGTACATCCTGGTTGTGATCTTGGCTCTAATTTTAAGATTATATCATCTTGTGCATGATTCCAGCACAAGTGAACATTGCTTCTCTGTAACCATGCAGAAAAAAATAAGAGAGTTTACCGACACAAGATAAGGAACTGTCAACATAATATAATCCATGGGTGAAACCTTCCCCAGAAAGTTACAAAGGGTGTGTGATCTTACCACCCATTCAAGCCGCAGCAAGGTCGGAGAATTTGTCGGCCAGTTGAATCTCTGTGCACTGTGGCGGGATGGGAGAATCCCGCCAATGTGAACAGTGGTAAGATTCCGGCTAAAGTGTCATTTCCAGTGTGAAAATCGGTTTTAATCCCACCAGCCCCGGTGGTACAATCCTGATCACAACCATTAAGGGCATAATGAAATGAAAAACACCATGCTTGGGACTCAAAGTGCTTGATTTGCCCCCTGCCCACTCCTTCCCCCGCACCTTCGGGAGTCATCTGAGTACTTAAATCATTTAAATGACTCCACAGCACTTGATCTCATTCAAGCCAGCAGATGGCAGCCAAAAGACCAGCTCCCGGATTCTCGGAGGGGCTCTCACTCGATTGGTGGATGCAGTGGAGGAGAGACAGATTTCACCCGTGGGTTGGCAGGAGGCCTTCCAGCAGGGTTACCAATCCCACCTTGGTCGGTGCTGGCAGCCTGAGCAAGAGGGCAGGTCATCAATGTAGGAAGAAAATGAACTGCAGGTACCCCCATTTCTCCTTGGAACTCCAACCTTCCAATTCATCTGGAATGTCACCTTGAACCTACATGCTTCTACTTCAGAGGTTTCCAGCACCCAACCTCCTAACTTCAGCCTTCAGCCACCACCCCCTGCCCACTGGCAGTCCTCATCAGAACCCCTCCCTGCTTAATTGCAGTGCCCACACATGCCAGTTGCCCTCGCTCTCTGACCCACCAGGCATCCAAATCACACGATCCCCTTTTGTGTCCCTGCAGGAGGAGATTGCCCATAATCGTAGAGAAAGAGAGGAGATGGATGGTGGATTGCCCGAACTAAGGATCTTGCCTTTCAAAGAGAGGGCCATGGAGATCGCAGGGGAGGACAGGGATGGGCCTATACAGAGAGCCAGGTAGGCCTGCAATGGAAAAGTGTGGAGCCACTGCACCTTCATCCAGGTGTCCAGTCTCAAGTGAGTTATTTGTTGTCCAAACCCTTCACCAGGCCATGTATTAAAACCATGTCCCTTGCCTGGCAGGAACATCAACCAGTGAGCCTCGACTGTCAACCAGTAGCGTTCCCATCCCCTCACCCCACCCCCAGCTTTTGCCTCCCTTGACAGCACCTCAGAGGAGATGTCCAATGAGGACACAGATGACACGTTACAACTATCACCCGTACCATCCACCATTATAGAGACAAGGACCTCGGTGGGTGAACTTAGCAGACAGGCTTCTGGGTCACTACCTGGTGAGCAATGCACTACATCTGATGCACATCAGGTGGAGACAGGAATGTGGGCAATGGAAGTTCTGCTGGATCCCAGGACTCATCCTTGCTCAAGCCAGGTGCCATGGCTCTGGACATGTTTGTCCGCCAGCTTCTCGAGATGCAAAGGCTGAGTTGGGATGACCAGGAGGGGATGTCAGCGACAATCCTGCAACTGCAAGGCCAAATGAAGGAGTCTCAAAGCCTTCAGTCACAGGAAATGTTGTTGGCATTGCATGGCACCCTCACTAACACTGTAAGGTGGTGTCTTCAGTGGGAACCAAAAGAGAAAATGCTGGAAAATCTCAGCAGGTCTGGCAGCATCTGTAAGGAGAGAAAAGAGCTGACATTTTGTGTCCAGGCGACCCTTTGTCAAAGGACTCAGGTTTGTCCTTACATCCCCACCTCAATGAATTCTGGGCTCGACATGATGTTGAACTCTTCTTCCGACGCCTTTGTCTCCGTGCCCACTTCTTTGGGCAAGAGTCCTCCCCCTGTTCCACAGATCCTTTCACGTGCCTCCAACATTCTGCCTCCAATTGGACACACCCACTAGGACAATTGCCTGCCCTCGATCTTTTCATTGGGAACTGCCAACGGGACATTTGCCATCTCAATTTTTCTGCCCCCCTCACTGATGCACCATCAATCGAGCAAAGACTAGTTTGTTTGCAAGAACAAATAGGCTTTTATTAGCAAAAGACTTGGAGCACACCCATGCCGATGAACTGGTCCAGACTGAGGCAGGGGGGTGGGGAGCAGTCGCCTTTATACCTGGACCGGGGGGGGGAGGAGTCTCGGGTAGGGCTGGCAGGGATGTGTCCAGGCATGTCACATATACAGGTAATAAGCTAACAGTGGTTTACCACATTCACTCCCTGTTTAAAAAAGAGTCCGGCGGGGGTGAGGTGGGTGGAACGACATTTACAGAATTACAAATTTAGTCTCTCTGGGGGCTTGATCTGCCGCTGCGACCACTGTAGTGCCGGTTGTGGTGTCGGTTCAGGTGGCCGCGGTGTTGGTTCAGGCGCTAGGTCGTAGTCGCTCGAGTTGTCTGTCGTCCCTTCAGATTGTCGGGTGCGTGGTGATGGCTCCTGGGGCTCAGGCGTGCTGTATACGGGGGCTAGGGGAGCGTGCTGTGGCCCTGATGCTGTATGGACAACATTGGGGATGGGGGGGTGGGGTTGTGGGTCGTAGTGGTCCCTGGGGCACCTGCGGGTGCCAGGTCTCAAATAGAGACCGTGTCCTCCCGCCCGTCGGGATATGCCACATAGGCGTATTGGGGGTTGGCATGGAGGAGTTGGATCCTTTCGACCAGGGGGTCCAACTTATGGGTCCTCACGTGCTTCCGGAGCAGGACAGGGCCTGGGGACGTCAGCCACGATGGTAGTGAGGTCCCTGAGTTGGACTTTCTGGGGAAAACAAACATTCTTTCATGAGGGGTAGCATTGGTAGCTGTGCAAAGGAGTGATCTAATCGAGTGTAATGCATCAGGGAGGACCTCTTGCCAATGGGTGACTGGAAGACCTTTAGATCTCAGAGCTAGTAAAATAGCCTTCCAGACTGTCGTGTTCTCCCTCTCTACCTGTCCGTTCCCCCTGGGGTTGTAGCTGGTGGTCCTACTCGAGGCTATGCCTTTGGAGAGCAGGTACTGTCGCAGCTCATCACTCATAAAGGAGGATCCACGGTCGCTATGGATATAGCTAGGGAAATCGAACAGGGTGAAGAGGCTGTGCAGGGCCCTGACGACCGTGGCCGAGGTCATATCCGGGCAGGGAATAGCGAAGGGGAAACATGAATATTCGTCAATGACGTTGAGGAAATATATGTTGTGGTCAGAAGAGGGGAGGGGGCCTTTGGAGTCGACGCTTAGGCGTTCGAAAAGGCGGGTGGCTTTTATGAGGTGTGCTCTGTCTGGCCGATAGAAGCACGGCTTACACTCTGCGCAGACCTGGCAGTGTCTGGTTATAGACCTGACTTCCTCAATGGAGTAGGGCAGGTTACAGGCTTTAATGAAGTGAAAAAACCTGGTGACCCCCGGGTGGCAGAGGTCGTTGTGGAGAGTCTGCAATTGGTCTATTTGTGCGCTTGCACATATTCCCCGGGACAGGGCATCTGGGGGCTCATTGAGCTTCCCGGGCCGGTATAAGATGTCGTAATTGTAGGTGGAGAGCTCGATTCTCCACCTCAATATTTTTTCACTTTTGATCTTGCCCCGCCGCGTGTTATTAAACATGAATGCAACTGACCATTGGTCGGTGAGTAGGGTGAATCGTTTACCAGCTAAGTAGTGGTGCCAGTGCCGTACAGCTTCCACTATGGCTTGGGCCTCCTTTTCGACAGAGGAGTATCGAATTTCAGGGCCTTGGCGGGTTCGTGAGAAGAAGGCCATGGGTCTGCCCGCCTGGTTAAGGGTGGCGGCTACGGTGAAGTCAGACACATCGCTCTCCACCTGGAACGGGATGGATTTGTCTACAGCGTGCATCGTGGCCTTCGCGATGTCTGCTTTGATGCGGTCGAAGGCCAGGCGGGCCTCTGCCGTCAGGGGAAAAGAGGTGGATTTGATGAGCGGACGGGCTTTATCCGCATAATTGGGGACCCACTGGGCGTAATATGAGAAGACGCCCAGGCATCTCCTCAGTGCTTCGAGGCTGGTGGGGAGGGGGAGTTCCAGGAGGGGACGCATGCGGTCGGGATCGGGACCGATGACCCCATTTTCCACAACACAACCAAGGATGGCGAGGCAGTGTGTGCGGAATACGCATTTCTCCTTATTATAGGTCAGATTTATGAGTGTGGCGGTGTGGAGGAATTTGTGGAGGTTGGCGTCGTGGTCCTGCTGATCATGGCCGCAGATGGTGACATTATCCAGGTACGGGAAGGTGGCCCGCAGTCCGTTCTGGTCTACCATTCGGTCCATCTCACGCTGGAAAACTGAGACCCCATTGGTGACGCCAAAGGGGACCCTAAGGAAGTGATAGAGGTGGCCATCCGCCTCGAAGGCAGTATACTGGCGGTCCTCCGAGCAGATAGGGAGCTGGTGGTATGCAGATTTTAAGTTGATGTTGGAGAACACCCGATATTGCGCAATCTGATTAACCATGTCAGATATGCGGGGAAGGGGGTACGCGTCCAGCTGCGTGTAGCGGTTAATGGTCTGACTGTAGTCAATGACCATGCGATGTTTCTCCCCAGTTTTAACAAACTACTACTTGGGCTCTCCAGGGGCTGGTACTGGCCTCAATGATCCCCTCCCCTAGGAGCCATTGCACTTCGGACCTGATAAAAGCTCTGTCTCCAGCACTGTACCGTCTGCTCTTGGTGGTGATGGGCTTGCAATCGGGGGTGAGGTTTTCAAACAGTGAGGGAGGGGCGACTTTAAGGGTCGAGAGGCTGCGGGTGGTGCACGGTGGGCGATCTAAGAACTGGTGATTGCAAACAGAGAGCAGGGGAAAAGGCCCATTATACTCCATGGTGACATTCTTAAGGTGACTCAGGAAATCTAGCCCCAGGAGTACGGCAGTGCAGAGTTGCGGCAGCAGGAGGAGCCTGAAACTTTTGTACACTATGCCCCGTACAGTCAGGGTCGTCACGCAGTACACGTGCACATCCACCGAGTGGGACTTTGAAGCCATGGAGATCGTTTGCTTCACCGGCAGTACTGAAAGGGCGCAGCGACTCACTGTGTTAGGGTGAATGAAGCTCTCCGTACTCCCACAGTCAAACAAACAGTTTGTAATGCGACCGTTTACCTCGATGTCCATCATGGACCTGGCGAGTTGGTGAGGCCTGGATTGGTCCAGCGTAATCGAAGCCACCGTTGGATTTTGCGAGTAGTCGCACGCGGCTGACGGCATCCAGGATGGCGGCCCGCATGGCCCACACGCGGCTGATGGCGTCCAAGATGGCGGCCCGCATGGCCCACACGCAGCTGATGGCGTCCAAGATGGCGGCCTGCACAGCTCACACGCGGCTACCAGCGCCCAAGATGGCGGCCCCCGTGGGTCGCACGCGGCGCTACTGGGCTTGGAGGTCGATTTCGCTCTGCATACCTTCACGTAATGGCCCTTCTTTCCACACCCAGAGCAGATCGCATCCTTCGCCGGGCAGCATTGTTGGGAGTGCTTCCCCAGGCCGCAGAAGTAGCACTTCGGGCCTCCGGAGACTGCCGCAGCGGTCGGGTCATTGGTGGGACATGGCATGGCGTAGGCCTGCGGCCCTCCCGAGTACAGAGGTGGCGGCGGCCGCGGTGTCCACGATGCGCCCCCGTGGTTGGGGGTGTAGGCCTCGAGATTACAGAAGGCCACCTCTAACGGGTCGGCAAGCGCCACAGTCTTTTGTAGGTCCAGCCCACCCTGTTCCAGCAGTCGTTGTCGGATATAGTTTGACCTGATACCCGTGACATAGGCATCTCTGATTAAGTCCTCAGTGTTTTGGGCGGCTGTTAGGGAATGTGTGAGAATAGGGGCTGGATAGGAAGCAGAAAGCTGAAAGATCGGGAGGGTATATCTGACATCTCGAACACCAACAAAATGGTGGCGGTTTTGCAATTTGCCAGCAGCGGAAAAGATCTAAGGCAGTGTTGCCACTACAAGGCAATGAGTCAGTGGGAAGGTGATTAAGATGAATTTACATGGAACTGAATGTAATTACACAGAGTTTGGTTAATTTTAATGAATTTTAACGAACAACGCATCAGGATTTCAGGCCTTCAGATTCCTTATGGTTAAAGCTGGCAGCCACAAGGTGAGGCTTCAGTGCTGCCTCTGGAAGTCAGTCATTGTGAGTTTGTTTGTTGTCCTGAAGGGCTGTACAAATACTGAACCTTATCTTTTTTATGGAGGCATTGGGATGGATCTTGACGTTGTGCAGTCATGGAAATAAATTTTTGACTGCTGATTCACTCTGACCTGTTTTACCCGATAACATACAATCAGAATTTACCCCATTGACTTTTACGAAAACATTTTTGGCCAATCCTGTTTAGCTTAGAGATGGAGAAAATCTGGGATGCCTGCACACTATTTGTATCATGTCAACATCACTCTTAAGCGAAGCAACTGTGCCTTTTGGCATATTTAGCCATCACCTTGTGTATTTGTTGACAAACTGATGAAGGTTTCCTAAACATTTTGTGTCATGGAGGTTGATAAGCTGAAACTGACAGCTAACCAGTACTATGAACCAAACTATTGGATTGAAAAATAATTACTGATAAGGAAGGCCATTCAGCCCATTTTAATTTGTGCACCCAGTCAGAACCCCCATTGTAACAGTCCATTATTTCTGAAAAGATTCCAGAGCTTCTATTATCGTTATCTTTGTCTTAAAGATATTCCCGTGTTGATCACTCATCACGAACAAAACCCTCCTGATCAGGCCTAAGTTACGTTCTGTTCTTGTGACTTCTTGGCTGGAATCTTATCCCTGTTCCCACCGGTGGGATTTTCCCATCCCATCACAGTGAATGGAGATTTGGCTGGCCGCCAAATTCTCTGACCTCGACCTCACCGCAGCGGGAGTGTGGCGTGAAGATCGCGCTCCTAGTTCTAATTCAGTAATTTAATTTAAAGTAAAATTCCAGGTTAGCTTGATTTATTCTCTGAAATTGTAACTAAGATGTATATACCTGTAATTGAATCAACTCTCTAGTGTCTGCTGTCTTGGTTGAAAGCCCATCTCGCCTGTATATCCTTGCAACTCAGACCCCAGCACAGTACAAAGAACAAAGAAAATTACAGCAGAGGAACAGGCCCTTCGGCTCTCCAAACCTGTACCGACCATGCTGCCCGACTGAACTAAGACCCCCTACCTTCCAGGGACCATATCCCTCTATTCCCATCCTATTCATGTGTTTGTCAAGACGCCCCTTAAAAGTCATTATCGTATCTAGTCAAGCATCGTAGCTCTTCTCTGCTCAGTCTCCAGCACACAAGTGTCTTCCTTCTCTCTCGATAACCAGAACTAAAAGCAATATACAAGGAACAGTCTGATCTGGAGCTCGTGGGTGGGGAGTCACTTGCCCAGGCTTTCCTGATATCTGTTGATGGCAGGTGAGGTTTTTCATCACAAATGCATTTTCAGAAAATTTCAGGTTGGAAAACCTGACACAGAAAGAGCACCTTTCACTAGAAATAGTGTCTGGAATTCTTCGACTTCGCCCACGGCTGGAATTCTCCAGTCCCGTCGCAGTGAATGGAGATTTGGCTGAGTGCCAAATTCTCCATTCTCGCTGGCAGTGGTGTCGGGATGTACGACATCAGAGAATTCCAAACAATATCCTTAACGATGAGCATGAAATTCACACACATTGATCAGAAATAAGTTTCTTTTGATTTTAATGTTTATTCAAGCGCATTGCTAACTGATGGGAGATAAGATCATATCCTGTTGTGGAACACATAACAGGATCACAGACAATACTTACAACTAGATTTGCATAGAATTGAATGGAATTAGAAAAACCAGTTCTCAGCTTGGGACCGCAAAAGATATCAAAATACATCTGCCAAGAATTCCTCGGAGCTTCACCCATTCCACCACTGTTTACCGGAAATGTGCCGTAAAGCTGGTTTGCCCCCATTCAGTAAACACATAGCAGCAGAGTGGGAGCATAGGAAACAAATATTTCCCTGATTCCACTGTGGTGGAAAGCACATTAGTGTAGGTTTGTGCAGCATTATAATGCCAAGGCAAAGGCGTCCATTATCCTGTTTGAAGCAGCTGACGTGGGTTCCTCCAGGGTTTGCATGGCCATAGTCATGGCAAGCATGGACTCATTTTAATTGGAGTAGTCGATGCTTAGGCTGGCCACTCTATCATAGAATCATAGAATCCCTCCAGTGCAGAGGAGGCCATTTGGCCCATCGAGTCTGCAGCGACCACAATCCCACCCAGGCCCGATCCTTATAACCCCCAGTGAAAGGACACAATGGTTAGGGTTTTCCACCCTCACTCCCCCCACATCCTGTGGTGTGGTTCCCAGTGGTGGAGGCGGCTCGCCATTGACGCCAATGTCTATACCATTTTGCATGGCTCACCCGTCCTGCTGCCGGGGAATCTGCCATGGAGGGGTGGGGAGAATCGCCATCAACGAGACCAGAAGACCCTGCTGATGGGAAGGGCTGGGAAATCCTGCCCAATGTCACGATATCCAGCCACATCAACCCAGACAGGCTTGAGGCTTGAGGTGGTTTGCTCCATTCCCCTGACAATCAGGGTCAGTGTGCTTGGAAGCTCTGTCAGTGTCGCACATTGTTTTTTGCTGTCCAAAGATTGATCCATTCAGGACAGCCCCCACTCCCACGCCGCCCTCCCCCACCCCCTCACCTCCCTGAGGTACGGCATCTTTTTCAGCTGAATTGAGCTTGTAGGAGGTTGTGCCCTCCCTCACAGACTCTCCACTGCTTCCACCTCAAGCTTGTCGAGCTCACTTGTGAAGTTCTGAGTCACCAGGTAATAACCCAACTATCTGTTCCTGCGGTCCCGCCCAAGTGCAAGTATCTGAGCTTGTTCACAGTCTGCATGTGTCCTGCGATAGCGCACTCTCCGAAGGTATCAGGTCCTTTGAGCAGTCAACATTTGTGAGATCCAGCAGTTCCTGCTTCATACATGCAGGCCTTGTTGGTGATAAAATACCTGAACTGGAACTGCTAAAATAAGCACATTGCACCTTATCATTATGAAGATGATTATATTTCACTTGCTGTTGAGGTCAAGTCAGGCTATCTGAACATTGCAAAAAGAAAATACTGCAGTTGGATGAAATCTGACATAAAAAAGCAGAAATTGCTGGGACTACCCAACAGAACTGGCAACATCTGCGGAGAATGAATTAGACTAAACGAGCGGAATTTTCCTGTCCCCCCACCATGGAAATCGTAGCGTGTGGGACACGGACCATGCAAAGCGGCCAAAAAAACCTGCCCAACGTTTCAGATCTGTGGCCTTGTGGAACTGAAAAAAAATAGAAATGCAGCAGGTTTTGAGCAAATTAAAGGGGAGTGTGGATGAAGAATAAAATGAAAGATCTGCATTTGGTTGGATTGCAAAAGAGATTGAAATGACAAAAGGTTTCATGGTGCAGAGCCAAAGGGAGTAACAATAGGATAAGTAAAGAAAGAAAAGATGTGTCTGATGCGCGATTAAATCACTCGGGAGGCTGGATCGTACCTGGGAAATAAAGGCTTTTATTAGTAACAAGAATGGAGCATACTGCATAACAATACAATCCCAGACTAAAGGGTCACCCGGCAGTGCAGTGACCTTTATACTCCTACAGGTAGGCGGAGCCAACCGGAGTGTACCACAGAACAATATCAACAGGTAGAACACCCCAACCCTAACCCCAACAGTGACAACCATAACATATGTACAAGTACCCATAGTGCTAACCATCTATGGTTCAGTACCTGTAGTGGTAACCATCTATGATTCACCACAGTGTCTCAATGAGTTGTGAATGGTAGGATCCTGAGATAGCTGTGGTACAAAAGAAAGAACAGGAAATAAGAGCAAAACAAGAGAGATTAAAAATAACAACAAAGAAAAATAAAACAAAATGGAGACAGATGTTCTGAATTGGGGAGGAGTGGGAATCAGGATATTGAATTTGATGATCAGCCATGATTATAATGAATGGCGGAGCGGGTTGGAGGGGCCAAATGGCCCACTCCTGCTTCTAGTTTCTATGTTTCTATGAATTCAAATGGTTGGACTCAAGTGTTGAGCCCAGAATGCTATAAAATGCCCAGTCAAAAGGTAAAGTGCTGCTCCTCCATCTTACACTGAGCTTTATTAGAACACTGCAGCAGGTCCACAGACTAGGCCAGCATGGGAGGGAGATGGAGAATTAAAATCATAGGTGACTGGAAACTCAGGGTCATGCTTGCAAACTAATGTTCCACAAAGGGGTTACTCAGTCTGTGTTTTGCCTTCCCAGTGTAGGGTAGATCACATCATGATCAGTGAGTTGCTATACTAATTTGAAAAAAAGGTACAAGAAAATCTTTGTTTTACATGGAAGGCATTGAATGGTGAGAAGGATGAAGATAAAAAGAACAGGTGTTGCATCTTCTATACCAGCATGGATGGATGCCAAGGGAGAAGGGGGTTTGTTTGGGATGATTGAGAGCAGACTAGGTGGTGCAGAGACAAAGCTCCCTCCAGAATGCTGGGAAGGAAGGGCAGGAAGATTTTGTTTGGCGGTGGAATCGAACTCTGGCGATGGCACATGCCAATATGAATTCAAATTCCACCATGACAGCTGGAGGAATTTAAATTCAACTAAGTAGGTAAATTTGGTGGTGGGGGCAGTGGAGGAAGCTGGCCTCAGTAATTGTGATAATGATTGTCATAGAATTGTCATAAAACCCCATCTAGATTGTCATAAAACCCCATCTGGTTCACCAATATCCTTTAGGAAGGAAATCTCCTGTCGATCCTAATATGTAGCATATATTGCAGCATCAAATTTCATACAGGGGTATACATCTTTTCCCCATTTGCTCCAACTAAACTTTGGTTTAAGGACTCATTTTTTGGTGATCAGAATTTACTCGTGACTCCAGACCCACTGCAATGTGGTTGACTTATAACTGCCCTCTGAAATGTGGCCTAACAGTTCAAGAAGGCAGCTCATCACTGCCTTCTTAAGGACAATAAATGTTGAGCATGCAGGTGACACCCACATACCAGGAACGAATTATAAAAAAAGGTACATTCAGGGACAATGCCAGTAAAATCATCCAATCAATTTGTCCCTAATTTGCATCTCAAATTAAAATTCAGAACAAGTCTGTTTCTGTTCTCCCTCTTTCCACGGACCGTGATGTGATTATCTCTTCCTGTTTCATAAATGTAAGCTGATAGATAAGCTGTTGAGATCCACTTTCAGGTGTTCTATGTTTCTTCCCCTTGTTTCTTCCCCTTTGTAAAAGCCTTTTGAATTGAGAATGCTTCCAATTTAATTTTTTGGTGCAATTCCACAACTGGTTTGTGGTTTATATAAATGATCTGGAAGAAGGAGTAACTGGGGTGATCAGAAAGTTTGCGGACGACACAAAACTGGCAGGACTTGCAGATAGTGAGGAACATTGTCAGAGGCTACAGAAGGATATAGATAGGCTGGAAATTTGGGCAAAGAAATGGCAGATGGAGTTCAATCCTGATAAATGCGAAGTGATGCATTTTGGTGGGAATAATGTAGGGAGGAGCTACACGATAAATGGAAGAACCATAAAGGGTGTAGAGACGCAGAGGGACCTGGGTGTGCAAGTCCACAGATCTTTGAAGGTGACGTCACAGGTGGAGAAGGTGGTGAAGAAGGCATATGGCATGCTTGCCTTTATAGGACGGGGCATAGAGTATAAAAGATGGGGTCTGATGTTGCAGATGTATAGAACGTTGGTTCGGCCGCATTTGGAATACTGCGTCCAGTTCTGGTCGCCACACTACCAGAAGGACGTGGAGGCTTTGGAGAGAGTACAGAGGAGGTTTACCAGGATGTTGCCTGGTATGGAGGGGCTTAGTTATGAGGAGAGATTGGGGAAACTGGGGTTGTTCTCCTTGGAAAGACGGAGGATGAGGGGAGACTTAATAGAGGTGTATAAAATTATGAAAGGCATGGATAGGGTGAACGGTGGGAAGCTTTTCCCCGGGTCGGTGGTGACGTTCATGAGGGGTCATAGGTTCAAGGTGAAGGGGGGGAGGTTTAACACAGATATCAGAAGGACATATTTTACACAGAGGGTCATGGGGGCCTGGAATGTGTTGCCCGGCAAGGTGGTGGAGGCGGACACACTGGGAACGTTTAAGACTTATCTAGACAGCTATATGAACGGAGTGGGAATGGAAGGATACAAAAGAGTGGTCTAGTTTGGACCAGGGAGCGGCGCGGGCTAATTGTTCTTTGTTTCTCGTTTCAAGGCTTCATTCTATGATCATCTTGCTGGTGCCAGTACAGAGCGAGACTGCGGATAGTTGGGAACCTGTCTCGGGGGCAGGGAATTCAGATGGTGTTCGTAAAGCAGAAGTGGAAATGAATAGGGTTGGGAAGCATTTTCTGATCAGGGCCAGTGTGATCTCCTGGACTCGTTTCGATCGCCTCAGGGGGTCGGAGAGGAATTTCCCAGATTTTTTTTTCCTCATATTGGCCCTGGGGTTTTCACTCTGGGTTTTCGCCTCTCCCTGGAGATCACATGGTCTGGAATGGGGGGCTGGGGGTGAGTTAATAGGTTGTGATGTACAAAGCATCGTAGCTGTGAGGGACAGCTCGGTGGATAGGATATTAGGATGTAGATAGGCTGGAAAATTGGGCGGGGATCCTGGATTCAGGATTCAATCCTGGACCGGGGAGCGGCGCGGGCTTGGAGGGCCGAAGGGCCTGTTCCTGTGCTGTATTGTTCTTTGTTCTTTGGTACATTTTTTTCAAACAGGCATCTCTCACAAGCACGACATCCATTTAGTGCTTGTTTTCACCTTATAGTCAAAATTTAGGATTGCTTTTTGATGACTTATTTTTGTTATATTAAATGAATTTTATACAATGTGAAAGGCATCCAGAATCTCAGGATTGTTACAGCACAGAAAATGTGGTCATTTCACCTATCGGCCGCGATTCTCCCATCCGTGCCCGCCACTTTCCTGGCAGGTCCGGCCGGGAGACGCACGTCTGCAGCCTTGAACGGGGATTTGTGTGTGCGCCGGGAACACATGCGCATCTCCCGGAGCCGGCGAGCAGTCGCCGGCCAGACCACACTGGAAACCGGCGGGAAGGCAGGTAGGTAATTTAAATATTTACTTAATCTATTTTAAATATGTAGATTTGCTAATTATCAGGACCTTTCAGATCCCAATTGAATCTCCCATCCTGCTTGGGGTACTTCATTCCGGAGGAGTTCAGATTAGCACCCCACAATCGGGGAGCTACTGGGAGACCCTGCCAGAATGAAGGGGGGCAATCAGGGCCCCCCGGGAGTCGGGCGGTGGGGGGCTGGTGCCCCCTGGGCATGGGCACCCTGGTAGTGTCAGCTTGTGCCCCCTGGCACTGCCCAAGCGGCAAAGTGCCCATGCCCAGGGGGCACCTTGGCACTGCCCATCAGGCATCGGGCAGTGCCAAGGGGATGGGGCCTATTGTGGGCAGGGCCTAGGGGTGGTCAGTGGGGGTGGGGGTCCCACTGTCACTCTGCAGACAGGATCGGTCTGGGATGGAGGGAGGGCAGCGACTGGGGCGGTCTGAGGGGTGTGGTCTGCCGGGGGGGCTGCCTCTGGGGGGGTGGTCTGACCCCGGGGGGGGGGGGGGGGGGGGGGGGGGGGGGGGGTCAGCGGGAGGGGGGGTGGCAGGGGTCTGCCGGGGCGGGGGGATCACCACTGCTGTGGGGCAGGGGCCTGGGCATCGGGGTGTTCCGGGACGGGGTGCAGGGGAGGTTAGGGCTGGCCTGGGAATTGCTGTGGGGACCACGATCAGGCCGTGGGGGGGGGGGCTGGAGGGGCAGCACTGTGGGGGTCCCGGGCTGGCCAGCAAATGGGTATTTGACAGTTTGGGGCCACTGCGCATGCGCAGAGCTCCAGAACTATCAAACTGCGGCGCGAATAGGCCCTGCCCCATGGGTTTTTAATGAGATTCATGACTGGGACCTCTTCAGTGCACAGAGTGCGGAGATTCAGGTGAGGAGCTGACCTGTCAGAACTGTCACGATCTAGAAGAGTTTTGCCACCAATTCAGTACTTTTGGGAGAATTGCCCCCATCATGTCTGTGCAAGTTCTCCGAGTGAGACTTGTACCTCATGCCATTTTCCCATCTTCATCCTCTAACCTGTACATTCTTACTTCTCAGATAATCATCCAATTCCCTCTTGATTGCCTTGAATGATCCTGCCTCCACCACACTCTCAAAGAACAAAGAAGAAAGAAAATTACAGCACAGGAACAGGCCCTTCGGCCCTCCAAGCCTGCACCGACCATGCTGCCCGTCTTAACTAAAAACCCCTTACCCTTTTGGTATCCCTGTATTCCCATCCTATTCATGTATTTGTCAAGACGCCCCTTAAAAGTCGCGACCGTATCCGCTTCTAATACCTCCCCCGGCAGTGTGTTCTAGGCACCCACCACCCTCTGTGTAAAAGCTTGCCTCGTACATCTCCTTTAAACCTTGCCCCTCGCACTTTAAACCTGTGCCCCCTAGTAATTGATTCTTCCACCCTGGGAAAAAGCTTCTGACTATCCACTCTGTCCATGCCTCTCATAATCTTCTAGACTTCTATCAGGTCGCCCCTCAACCTCCGTCGTTCCAGTAACAATAAACCAAGTTTCTCCAACCTCTCCTCATAGCTAATGCCCTCCATACGAGGCAACATCCTGGTAAATCTTTTCTGTATCCTCTCCAAAGCCTCCACATCCTTCTGGTAGTCTGGTGACCAGAATTGAACACTATATTCCAAGTGTGGCCCAACTAAGGTTCTATAAAGCTGCAACATGACTTGCCAATTTTTAAACTCAATGCTCCGGCTGATGAAGGCAAGCATGTCGTATGCCTTCTTGACTACCTTCTCCACCTGCATTGCCACTTTCAGTGACCTGTGTACCTGTACACCCAGATCCCTTTGCCTATCACTATTTTTAAGGGTTCTGCCATTTACTGTATATTTCCTATCTGTATTAGACCTTCCAAAATGCATTACATCACATTTGTCCAGATTAAACTCCATCTGCCATCTCTCTCTGCCCAAGTCTCCAACTGATCTATATCTTGCTGTATCCTCTGATGGTCCTCGTTGCTATCCGCAAATCCACCAATCTTTGTGTCGTCCGCAAACTTGCTAATCAAACTAGTTACATTTTCCTTCAAATCATTTATATATATTACAAACAGCAAAGGTCCCAGCACTGATCCCTGAGGAACACCACTTGTCACAGCCCTCCATTCAGAAATGCACCCTTCCACTGCTACCCTCTGTCTTCTTTGACCGAGCCAGTTTTGTATCCACCTTGCCAGCTCACCTCTGATCCCATGCGCCTTCACCTTCTGCACCAGTCTGCCATGAGGGACCTTGTCAAAGGCTTTACTGAAGTCCATGTGAACAACATCCACTGCCCTATCCTCATCAATCATCTTCGTCACTTCCTCAAAGAACTCGATCAATTTAGTGAGAAACGACCTCCCCTTCACAAAACCATGTTGCCTCTCACTATTTACGTCCACTTACTTCCAAGTGGGAATAAATCCTGTCTCAAAGAATCCTCTCCAATAATTTCACTACCACTGATGTAAGGCTCACTGGCCTGTAATTACCTGGATTATTCTTGCTACCCTTCTTAAACAAAGGAACAACACTGGCTATTCTCCAATCCTCTGGCACCTCCCCTGTATGTTTGCAGTGTGATTGTGTCTTTATGTGCCCTGTTTGTGAACAGATCTCCCACTCACCTGACGAAGGAGCAGCGCTCCGAAAGCTAGTGGCGTTTGCGACCAAATAAACCTGTTGGACTTTAACCTGGTGTTGTGAGACTTCTTACTGTGTTGACCTCCCCTGTAGCCAGTGAGGATACAAAGATTTCTCTCAAGGCCCCAGCAATTTCCTCCTTTGCCTCTCTCAGTATTCTGGGGTATATCCCATCAGGCCCTGGGGACTTGTCTACCTTAATGTTTCTCAAGAACCCCAATACCTCCTCCTTTTTGATCTCAACATGACTCAAACTATCTACACACCCTTTCCCAGACTCATCATCCACCAAGTCCTTCTCTTTGGTGAATGCTGATGCAAAGTACTCATTTAATACCTCATCCATTTCCTCTGGCTCCACACATAGATTCCCTCCCTTGTCCTTGAGTGGGCCAACCCTCTCCCTGGCTACCCTCTTGCTCTTTATATATGTATAAAAAGCCTTGGGATTTTCCTTAATCCTGCTGGCCAATGATTTTTCGTGACCCCTTTAAGCCCTCCTTACTCCTTGCTTAAGTTTCTTTCTACTTTCCTTGTATTCTACACTTGCTTCATGTGTTCCCAGCCTCCTAGCTTTGACAAATGCTTCCTTTTCCTCTCTGACTAGGCTCACAATATCTCTCGTTATCCAAGGTTCCCAAAACTTGCCATACTTAACCTTCATCCTTCCAGGAATGTGCCGGTCCTGAATCCCTATCAACTTATACTTGAAAGTCTCCCAAATGCCAGATGTTGATTTGCCCTCAAACATCTACTCTAATCTACATTCTTCAGTTCCTGCCTAATATTGTTGTAATTAGCCTTGCCCTAATTCAGCACCTTAACTTGAGGACTACACTTATCGTTATCCATCAGTACCTGAAAGCTTACTGAATTGTGATCACTGTTCCCGAACTGCTCCCCTACTGAAACATCAACCACCTGGCTGGGTTCATTCCCCAATACCAGGTCCAGTATGGCCCCTTCCCTAGTTGGACTATCTACATACTGTTTCAAGAAGCCCTCCTGGATGCTCCTTACAAACTCTGCCCCATCCACACCCCTAGCATTAAGTGACTCCCAGTCAATATAGGGGAAGTTAAAATCTTCCACCACAACAACCCTGTTACTTTTACACCTTGCCAAAATCTGCCTACATATCTGTTCCTCTATCGCCTGCCCTAAAGTAAACCCCCGCCATTGTGACTACACCCTTCCTATTCCTGAGCTCTACACATATTGCCTCACTGTATGAGCCCTCTAAGGTGTCCTCCCGCAGTACAGCTGTGATATTCTCCTTAACCAGTAGTGCAACTCCCCCACCCATAGAACCATAGAACCATAGAAAATTACAGCTCAGAAACAGGCCTTTTGGCCCTTCTTGTCTGTGCCGAACCATTTTATGCCTAGTCCCACTGACCTGCACTTGGACCATATCCCTCCACACCCCTCTCATCCATGAACCCGTCCAAGTTTTTCTTAAATGTTAAAAGTATTTACCACTTTATCCGGCAGCTCATTCCACACTCCCACCACTCTCTGCGTGAAGAAGCCCCCCCTAATATTCCCTTTAAACTTTTCTCCTTTCACCCTTAACCCATGCCCTCTGGATTTTTTCTCCCCTAGCCTCAGCGGAAAAAGCCTGCTTGCATTCACTCTATCTATACCCATCAAAATCTTATACACCTCTATCAAATCTCCCATAGAACCCCTTTTACATCCCCCTCTATCCCACCTGAAACAACTGTATCCTGGAATGTTAAGCTGCCAATCCTATCCTTCCCTGAACCAAGTCTCTATAATAGCAACAACATCATAGTTCCTGGTACTAATCCAAGCTCTAAGCTCATCTGCCTTACCTGTTACACTTCTCACATTGAAACAAATGCTCTTCAGTCCACCAGAGCCTCTTTGATTAGCAACCTGATGCGCATCAATTGGACACGAGGCTCGAAGCTTCGGTAAAAGAAGGCTTTAATTAACTAACAATGGAACTATCAGAACTTTAACACACTATCCCAGACTGAAGGGGTCCCGTCCGAGCAGGGAGTCTTATACCTCTCCCAGGAGGCGGAGCCCGACTGGGATGTGCCACAACAGTAACAAACACAGGTGTATCAATCCCACCCTAACCCAACAGCAACATTAGTACAATCCCACAGTAACCTATATACATTCCTGTAGTGCTGGCCAGCCCTGGCTCAGTACTATCCAGTGGGAACCAACGATGGTTCACCACATTCACCCCTCCTTTGAGAACAAAGGCCGGCGGGGTACGCAAACAGACTAAAATGTCAGCAGATTATAAGTTCAGACGGTCTGGAGGACCGCACCGTCATTGTGACCTCCTCAATACCGGCGGTGACACCGGAGTAGGCACTTGCGGTGGCGTTCTCCCCAAAACGGCGTCCAGCTGTTCTCCCACGGACTCACAGGCCGGTTGACCCTGATGAGACGGTAGTGCAGGGGATCCTGACACATTCTGTGGTGGCGACCATCTTCGGGGCTCAGGCAAGCTGTGCATTGGGGTAAAACTGTTAAGCACTGGTCCCGATGCTGCCCGTGCTACGTCCGGGGGAGAAATAAGGGATAACGGATTCATCACTGGGGGTATGGGAGCGACAGGAGTTGCTACGTCCCCTGCGGGCGCCAGGTCTCGGATCGAGACTGTGTCCTCTCACCCGTCAGGATATGCCACATAGGCATACTGAGGGTTGGCGTGGAGGAGGTGGACCTGTTTGACCAAGGGGTCGGACTTGCGGGCCCTTACATGTTGTCGCAGGAGGACGGGTCCTGGGTACGTCAACCAGGCTGGTAAAGATATCCCCGAGGAAGACTTCCGAGGGAATGAGAACATCCTCTCGTGGGGAGTAGCATTGGTTGCCGTACACAGGAGGGAGCGAATAGAGTGAAGCGCATCAGGGAGGACCTCCTGCCAACGGGAGACTGGAAGACCTTTGGATTTCAACGCCAATAGGATAGCCTTCCAGACTGTAGCATTCTCTCGTTCCACCTGTCCATTACCCCTAGGGTTGTAACTCGTGGTCCTACTAGAGGCAATCCCGTATGAGAGCAGGAATTGCCTCAAGTCATTGCTCATGAACGACGAGCCCCTGTCGCTATGGATATAGCTGGGGTACCCGAACAGGGTAAAAAGATCACGGAATGCCTTGATCACCGTGGCAGCCGATGTGTCCGAGCAGGGGACAACAAACGGGAACCGGGAGTACTCGTCTATTGTGTTCAGAAAGTACACGTTCCAATCCGTTGAGGGAAGGGGGCCCTTAAATTCAACACTCAGCCTCTCGAAGGGGCGAGTGGCCTTGACCAAATGTGCCCGGTCAGGTCGGTAAAAGTGCGGTTTGCATTCCGCGCAAATCCGACAGCTCCTTGTCACCGACCTGACGTCCTCCACCGAGTAAGGCAGGTTGCGGGCTTTGACAAAGTGGTAGAGCCGAGTGACCCCAGGATGGCACAGGTCATTATGGAGGGCGTTCAAGCGATCCTCCTGAGTACTAGCGCATGTTCCGTGCGAGAGGGCATCCGAGGGCTCATTGAGCTTCCCTGGACGATACATGATATCGTAGTTATAGGTGGAGAGTTCAATTCTCCACCGCAAGATCTTGTCATTCTTGATCTTGCCCCTCTGCGAGTTGTTGAACACGAACGCCACGGACCGCTGGTCCGTGATCAGGGTGAACCGCTTTCCCGCCAGGTAATGGCGCCAATGTCTGACGGCCTCCACAATGGCCTGGGCCTCCTTTTCCACCGCTGAATGCCGAATTTCGGGGCCTTGGAGGGTGCGGGAAAAAAACGCGACGGGCCTGCCCGCCTGGTTAAGTGTGGCGGCCAGGGCGAAATCAGATGCATCGCTTTCCACCTGAAAAGGGATGGATTCGTCTACCGCGTGCATCGTGGCTTTCGCGATGTCGTGTTTCAATTCCTTGAAGGCCAATTGGGCCTCTGGCGTGAGTGGAAAAGTCGTGGACTTAATAAGCGGACGGGCTTTGTCCGCGTAGTTGGGGACCCACTGCGCATAATAGGAGAAGAAGCCTAGGCATCTTCTCAGTGCTTTTGCACTAGCGGGCAAGGGAAGTTCAGCAAGGGGGCGCATACGGTCTGGATCAGGGCCGATGACCCCGTTTTCCACCACGTATCCCAGGATGGCTAACCGGCGCGTACGGAATACACACTTCTCCCTGTTGTAGGTCAAATTCAGGCGAGATGCAGTGCATAAGAAGTTCTGGAGATTTCTGTCATGGTCCTGCTGATCATGGCCGCAGATGGTGACATTATCCAGGTACGGGAAGGTAGCCCGCAGCCTGTTCTGGTCCACCATTCAGTCCATAGCACGCTGGAAGACCGAGACCCCATTGGTGACACCAAATGGAACCCTAAGAAAATGATACAAACGACCATCCGCCTCAAAGGCCGTGTATTGTCGGTCCTCTGGGCGAATGGGGAGTTGGTGGTAGGCGGACTTGAGGTCTATGGTGGAGAACATCTGGTACTGCGCAATCTGATTGACCATATCAGATATGCACGGGAGAGGATACGCATCCAGCTGCGTATATCAGTTAATGGTCTGACTGTAATCAATGACCATCCGGGGTTTGTTCCCGCTCTTGACCACCACAACCTGTGCTCTCCACGGACTAACACTGGGCTGTATGATCCCTTCTTTGAGGAGTCGCTGAACCTCAGATCTGATGAAGATCCGATCCTCAGTGCTGTAACGCCTACTTTTAGTGGCGATGGGCTTGCAGCCTGGTACCAGATTCTGAAATAAAGAGGGTGTGGTGATCTTTAATGTAGAAAGATTGCAGGCGGGGCGCTTTGGGCATTTTGGAGACTGCAGCTGTTCTCCCACTGCCAGCGAAGGGAGTGGCCCACCGTACTGTAGGATCACGCTCTTCATGTGGACCATGAAGTTTAGTCCGAGGAGAATTGGTGCGCAAAGATACGGCAACACAAGGAGCCTGAAACGCTCGTAAATTGTGCCTTGTACTTTCAAGGTTACCACACAACGTCCTAGCACAGCGACAGACCGGGACCTTGATGCCATAGAGATTGTCTGTTTGGCAGGTTGAATCTGGAGTCCACACCTCTTCACAGTGTCAGAGTGGATAAAGCTCTCAGTGCTCCCGCTGTCAAACAGACAATAAAGCACATGATTGTTTGCCTGGATATCCATCATCGAACAATCAAGCCTGTGAGACTTAGCCTGGTCTAGGGTGATCGACGCCACCGTTGGTCCGTGAACGTCACTGCAGGCAGCTGAGGTCGACGCTGAGGACCCCTGCTGGTCGCTCGTGGTCATCGTCGACCAAAATGGCCACCCCCATGAATCGCACATGGGTGAGGGCGCCAAATTTAGCGACCCCTGGTGGTCATCCTCCTCCGACTCCGTCGACCGCAATGACGTCGTCCTGGACTCGCACGTGGACGAACCCCGCGAGGACTTCGACGACGATGGTGATGATCCCAGTTCTGAAGGGTCACAGGCCGCACTGCCGTTCCTGGGCTTCGATCTGCACACCTTCGCATAATGCCCCTTTTTACCACATGCGGTACAGATTACCGCTTTAGCGGGACACTTTTGTCGGGTATGTTTGGCTCCTCCGCAGAAATAGCACCACGGGCCGCATGGGGCTGCAGCCGTCGTCTGGCCCACATGGGAGCACGCCATAACACTGCACTTCAAGCCCGAGGGGCGAGGAGGGATTTGTGACTGCTCCTGCCACGTTGTCTCCACGTGGTCCTCCGGATACAGGACTAAGCTCTTCGAAGCCGACTCGAGCATTTCAGCTAATTCCATGGCCTGGGTAAGGTTGAGATTACCCTTTTCTAGCAGCTTGAGACAGATGTATGAAGACCCGACCCCGGCCACAAACGCATCTCGGGCGAGGTCGTACATGCTCTGCTCAGCCGACACAGCTTTGCAGTCACAGCCCCTGGCTAGCTGCAAGAGCTCATTGGCGTAGTCCTCCATGGTTTCGCCCGACTGCCGACGTCGTGTAGCGAGGAGGTAACGAGCGTGGATCTCATTAGGGGGTTTCGTATAGCGCTTCTTTAGAAGCTCGAGGGCCCTCGGGTAAGTGGTGGCCGCACGGATCGCGAGGTAGACAGTGTCGCTTACCCTCGCATGGAGGAGACCCGGAGTCTGTCATCATCTGTGGTGACCGCTGCGGAGGCTGCTAGGTAATCTTCAAAACACTTCAGCCAGTGGTCGAAGGTGTTAGAAGCGCCCACCGCACGTGGATCTAGCGTCAGACGTTCTGGCTTGAGGATTTGCTCCATACTCTCCTTTCTTTTTTTTTCTTCCGTCGAGAGTTTAATTTTAGTTAATAAAATTGATGCGCATCAATTGGACACGAGGCTCGAAGCTTCGGTAAAAGAAGGCTTTTATTAACTAACAATGGAACTATCAGAACTTTAACGCACTATCCCAGACTGAAGGGGTCCCGTCCGAGCAGGGAGTCTTATACCTCTCCCAGGAGGCGGAGCCCGACTGGGATGTGCCACAACAGTAACAAACACAGGTGTATCAATCCCACCCTAACCCAACAGCAACATTAGTACAATCCCACAGTAACCTGTATACATTCCTGTAGTGCTGGCCAGCCCTGGCTCAGTACTATCCAGTGGGAACCAACGATGGTTCACCACACAACCTCACCCTGCCTGCTCTTTCTCTGAGTCTTACTGGCCCTACTCTCTGGTTCCCCTTCAACTAATTCACCTTTGCTTTGGTTCCCACCCCCCTGTCAAACTAGTTGAAATCCTCCTGTGACACTAGCAAACCTCCTGGCCAGACTATTTATGCCCTTCCAATTTAGATGCAACCTGTCCTTCTTGTACAGGTCCCACCTGCCCCGGAAGAGACCCCAATGGTCCAGATATCTGAAACCCTCCCTCGTACACCAGCTGTTTAGCCACATGTTGAACTACACTATTTTCATATTCCTAGCCTCACTAGCACATGGCACAGGGAGTAATCCTGAGATTACAACCCTAGAGGTCCTGCTTTTTTAAGTTTCTACCTAACTCCCTAAACTGCTGCTGCTGCATCACTCTTCCTACCTATATCATTAGAACCAATATGTACTACGACCTCTGGCTGCTCACCCTCTCCCTTCAGAATGCTTTCTGCCCGTTCAGAGACATCCTGGACCCTGGCACCTGGGAGGCAACATACCATCCTGGAGTTTTTTCATGTCCACAGAAGCACCTATCTGCACCCCTAACTATAGAGTCCCCTATAACTATTGCTCTCAGGCAGTGCATTCCAATCTAAATCACTTGCTCATTGAAAAGGTTTATCCTGATGTCTCCATTGCTTCCTTTGCCGGTTACCTTAAACTTGTGCCCTTGGTTCTTGCTCTTTCCAACAGTGGGAACAGTTTTCCCATATCTACTCTGTTCAGACATCTCATGATTTTGAATACTTCTATAAAATCTCCTCTCAACCTTCTCTTCTCCACGGGAAACAGTCCCAACATCTCTAATCTATCCATATGACTAAAGTTCATTCAACCCCAGAACCATTTTCATTGTGACCAGACGGGCCACCTAAGATGGTGATTTACAAAAGCATGCTGGGATAATTGGCCAAGTACAGAAACCAACAGGCTGCAGCTTAAAGGAAGGAGATAAAACAGGCTGCAGCTCAGACAACTGAATACACAGGAAATAGGCCATCTCAAAGGCAATGGACACTCTCTGGTCAAACATACTTGTTTACCAGACTAAGGGGATCCTTAACCCCTTATATGGGAGGGAGGTAATGTGGTCTATGTGCCTCCAGCACCTGCAGGCATGACTGCTGGGTACATACCCAGAGATCGGTGTGGCAGTACCTGATTGCACTTTATCAATCAGGGTGATCAAGCTCTGATTGATTGATTGGCAATAACTGAAGAGGACATGAAACCAACAAGGTATGAAAGGTGCTACACAATAGACGAATCTCTCTCTCTCCCCAATTGACGAACCACAACAATGGTGACCATTACCAGCAGCGACCAGCATGAGGAGAGCCATCACACCAAAGAAGGAAGGAAGACCAGAGCCAGAGTATCAAGGACCAGACTACGCAGAGGACTATGGAGACCAACACGCGGATAAAGGCCAATATCTGTCTGGGTACTTGCCAGTCATGCAAAAGTTAAGTCAAGGTCTAGTCTTGGACTTGAGCTTTAGTATTCTGTAAGATAACTTAGTAATGATTGGGTGGGTGATTAATAATTGTGTGTGAATAAATATTATTGTACAAACAAGAATTCTACTCGCAATTCTTTGTCCATCGTATAAGGGTTAAAACAGACGTAAGGCAGGCACAACAAGAATCTTTTATGCATTCTCCCTAATGTCTTCCAATATAATCCCTTATATTTGAGTAGCTTTATTCTTGTTTGTTTCAGCATCAAGGTATGCGAGTTGCAACTTAACCTGAACAGAGATCCTGGATCCTCCTGGATGTCTAAGAGTTAATTTGAGAAAAGAGAGATGTTCCTTCAGTGAATATAAATAATCAAATGAATATAAGTGAAATGAAGATAGTGAACAAGGAAAAGATAGAAATGCAAATATACTGCAGGAATCAAACATGAATAGAAACATATTGAGTGATAAATTGATTTGTTAATCAGGAGCCAATATTTAAACCTTTAATTGTTTCTCTAATACATTTTCTCTGTATTCCCTCTCCATCATTCTTTCTCCATCACACACCTTCTCAAGGGCAACTGGGGATAGGCAATAAATGCTGGCCAGCCAGCGACGCCCACGTCTCACGAATGAAAGAAAGATGCCCTTGTGGTCCCCTTCGTTCCAAGGTGTGCCATACCCACTGTGGTGTTAGTGTCTGTGCTGATGCTAAATGCAGAGTAAGCATGCAATGCTGCGCCCTCTGAGGCTTCCTCTTCCTCCTCAGTGGTTAGTGTGAGATCCTCAGGGCTTGAGCAATCAATGGCGCACCAGTTCAGGAGACTAAAACAGAGAAAGTTAAGGCCATCTTTTACCTTTGAGACGAATGTGCAGAGACAAACTTTTACATTGGCATCACTGCAGACCTTGTGAGATGTTGCCCTTTGTTTGCATCGCACAACATCCAAAATGCAGTCATTCTTTCCTCCCTGGTGCATGAGAGCCTTCCAAATCACAATCCATCAATGCCTCATTTGTATCTGCAGACTAGACATCATGTACCCTCACCATCAGCTTCTTTCTCCCTCTGTCTGTAAAGCTTTCATACACATTTCACATTGTGGTGTCTGTATATTAGTTCATGTTCTTTTTCCCCATCACTGAACTATGATAGTGATTGTCTAGCTTACGGACCAAAGCTGTGGGAATGGAACAGTCGACAAGGCTAAGAACATGAGAGAAGATAGCATTTTTGAGATTTTGGAAAATTTTAATGATTTTCTTTGCTGGATTTGAGGACTGGGAGGTCCCAGCCATGCCCTTTCTGATGCCAAGAACATTGGTCAGTGTAGGTCAGATGTTTCATTGCAAACAAATCCCATGGAAATTGGTTCTTCATCTGGTCATCTTCTGTCATTTGTATAGACACTCTCAAAGGTCTAGGAATAATATGGAGATGCCGGTGTTGGACTGGGGTGGGCACAGTAAGAAGTCTTACAACACCAGGTTAAAGTCCAACAGGTTTATTTGGTATCACGAACTTTCGGAGCACTGCTCCTTCATCAGGTGAGTGGAGAGTTGGGTTCATTTTATATATTTGTATTTTAACTTGGTGTTGTGAAGGAAGTTGGCACTCACCAAGAAAAATAATCTAAAAGATCTTAAAGAAATCTAAAGTAAAGTGCAGAAAAGGCTTTAAATAGTGCAATATTTCAATGAAGGTGTTGACCCATTTATATTAATTGGCTCATCCAGCATTATTACCAGCAGGATTTCACCAGCCCCTTTGACAATTGTGCGAAATCGGGATTATTGGATCAACGACCTTGCCCTATCTTCCTTCCCATTACCTTCAGTGATATCCCTTCTCGCTGTCATCAAAAGTTAAAATTGCCCCCGAAATGCTTTGAGGTTTTAAAATAGAAAACACTTGAATATCTGAAAAGGAAATGTCGTTAATGTCTAAATGTGAGTCTACAATAGCAATCAGATTGAAGGTTTTGGTGACTTCTTGGGCTGAATAATATGGTTGAATGCCAATGGCGGATTCCGCACAGGCAGGTTACAGACCATCAACAAACCCACCGAGTGCTTGAGGTTGTGATGTCCGGTCTCTGAGGCTGCAAGCCCTGACCAGGAATAAGAGCTGAGATTTTCTGAATCAGCCTTGGCTGGACCGGAAGTCCATTAATTTTTGGTGGGACTGGTAGATCCTGGCAGTGGGTGGGGCTAAAAAATCCCAGCCAAGGTAACATTCAGCACTTTAAAGGGCCCGCTGGCACAGGAAAGTGTCAGGTGATCCATCAGATGGTCAGTCGAGTGCATCTACTATACATAGTGAAGATCTGTGCATTTTAAAGTCAGGCCAGATAAGTTAATTTAAACTTTAGCTACTTCCTGCCAACCATATCAATCTTCATAGGGTAGAGCAATTTTTAAAAATCAGCAAGTCTCCCACCTTTTGGTACTGTGGAGTTGTATATTTATTACATATTTGCTTGTAAGGGTACCTACACTATCAGAGTGAGAGGAAAGATGTTCTACAAGGGGCAAAGCCAGCCCCAGATTCAGTCATTGGTGTCCTTCTGCCTGCAGCATATGATCGATGTGACCAGCCCTTGTTGTGTTCTGGGAAAAGGAGGGCCAAGATTTCACCAAGACCCTTCGGTCGCAGTGGCCAGAGATGCGATAAAAACCTTAAGGCACGCCTTGTATCCCAGCCGTCCACCCAATCACAGCAGAGCCATCAGCAGGAGCATCACCCTGGGCCCTCAATTCATCATCATCCTCGTCCTCAGGCGATTGGTCCCCATCTAAATTCCTCCACTCAGTAATTTTTAAATTCGCCACTGCTCCATACTGTAGGTTCCTCTCCTGTTATAAAAAGTGAAATGATGGTATAATTGCAGCTTAAGTTGTGACAGGCCCCCATTGCATTTTCAGCCAAATTCCTTTGGGCAAAAACATTACATGGGTGGAAAATCAGGGATGGAAAGTTGCAAAGCTGAATAGCCACCTTTTGGCTGTGTAATCCTCCTTGCTTAATTGCTCTATATCTGCTCCACTTCTGTTTGTCTTATGCCAACCTTCTCATGAAAGAAGCTCTCTCTTCACACATCATTCGGCCTATATTCAAATTGGTTTCGAGTTATTTGTTTTATTTTTTCTGGCAATATCAGCTTCTGCTAGTTTTCTAAGTTGGCATGTGTGTCTCTAGGGACCTGATGGAATGAACTTCCTCTAAACATTCTCACTGAGAAAGCTGTTTATTGGTTAAAAAAAGAAGTGCTTTCTGACTGACAGACCTTCCTGAGTAATCAAAGTAAAGCAAAAATAAGACATTGAGTTCTACTGAGATCAGACAGATCCGAGGAGACAAAGGTCACCTTTCATATTCTATAACGAATTAAGATTGGTTGTTCCCTTAGGCCAGAGAAGTTGAACATCTCATAAGTCCAGGCAAAATACTGCGGATGCTGGAATTTGAAACATAAACAGAAAATGCTGAAAAATCTCAGCAGGTTTGGCAGCATCTGTGGAGAGAGAATAGAGCCAACAAGGGTCACCCAACTCAAATCGTTGGCTCTATTCTCTCTCCACAAATGCTGTCAGACCTGCTGAGATTTTGCAGCATTTTCTGTCTTTATCTCATAAATTCATACCGGCTACTGTAACATCAAGTTCCATTGCTTCATTCCTGATGTAGAGGGAAGCTAGGACATAAGCTTGGCTCCTGAATTCTCCATCTCTTACACCCCCTTCCACAAATAATAGCAGTAAAACATCTTCTAGAGTCATATCAGTGGAAACCAGGAGATTTAAACATATCTGAGACTGATAAGAATTATAATTGTGGCACAGTGGTAGTGGTTTATGTAAAGGGGATGCAATCAAATCTAATTTCTACCCCCATCCTTCCAGTTCCTGAATCCAAGTCATTTAAGTGTGGTACATAGTAAAGTAAAGTCTAAGGGAAAGACCATTTTGCATTTCTTCCTTGGTTCTAACCCTTCATTTTCTGTTCTTCAACCCTCTTTCAATCCATTCTGGCATCTGGCCCTTCCCTCCATGAACCGTGACATTTGTCGTATATGGCATGTTTTCAAGGGCATTTATTGCTTTCTGTCTACTCTATTTGTTACTTTTTTAAACAAATGCATTGGGTTGCATTTTGCTGTAAAAACCTCACCAACATATAGAACATAGAACATAGAAAGCCACAGCACAAACAGGCCCTTCGGCCCACAAGTTGCGCCGATCACATCCCCACCTCTAGGCCTATCTATAGCCCTCAATCCCATTAAATCCCATGTACTCATCCAGAAGTCTCTTAAAAGACCCCAACGAGTTTGCCTCCACCACCACCGACGTCAGCCGATTCCACTCACCCACCACCCTCTGAGTGAAAAACTTACCCCTGACAGCTCCTCTGTACCTACCCCCCAGCACCTTAAACCTGTGTCCTCTCGTAGCAACCATTTCAGCCCTTGGAAATAGCCTCTGAGAGTCTACCCTATCCAGACCTCTCAACATCTTGTAAACCTCTATCAGGTCACCTCTCATCCTTCGTCTCTCCAGGGATTGTGAGGCAAATCTGAAAGCAACTTCTGGCAATGGCACACATGCATTTATATGCAGAAATCCATAAGATGCTGTCGGGTATGTCCTGCTTCCTCGAGGGTTGCAGATCTTGAAGATAGGCTCAGCAGTATGATTGCAAAACTGTAAACCTGCTGTACTTATCCGCTAGTTCCACATGAAGATGGAAAAAATTGATAGGGAGTGAGTTTTTTACTGTGTAACTGATAATTGCTGTTGAAAAACCTCTGTGCTCTAAGATTTGGCACTGCAGTGTTGGTAGTTGAGTGTTACAGATGCATTTTAGTACCAAAATGCCACTGTAACACATCTGCTCACTTACAATGTAGCCCAGCCATCCTAGTGAGAGCAGAAGTATGGGCATTATTAGTGTGTGTGGGACATGCATGTAGAGCAGGCACACCATGGTGCCAGTTTCAATCTCACCCCTCTAGTCAACACCTCTCTTAAGTACTGTAGGGATTCTCTGATTCTAGTATGCACAGCTAAACAGGCATACAACAGCAATAAAGACTGCCCCCCACACCAACCCCCACCAGCACTAGTTAAAAGGATCTTCGACAACCTGCAGGTTAGCTGCTGTTTACTTTCTAATGGTTCTGTTTAGTTTGTAAAGATGTTTGTTGTTTTGAGGAGTTGCTTACAGCTGAAGAAGTCTGCAGGGACTGCATGTGGAGAAGGCATAATTGTGACTGTTAGGTCTCTGGACACACCACTTGCTCCCAGTCATGGGTGCTATAATCTTAGTCCCCCTTGGGATGCAACATGAGGCAAAGATGGTACAGAGGCAGAAAATAAGAAATGGGGGGAGGATGGGAGTGGGGAGGGGAGAAGTCTCAGCTCCAACTAGGTTCTCCAGAACCATTATTCTCAACATCACTTAAACTGAAGCAGCATGTTTGGCATCTGTGGTTAATGAAGGAGGTGGTCAGAGGCCCTGGAGCCACATGAAAACAAGAGAAACAGGAGGGGTAGGCTATTTGGCTCCTTGAGCCAGTTCCACCATTCGATAAGATCACGGCTGATCATATCGCTGCCTCAACTCCACTTTCTCACCTGTTCCCCCCATAACCTTTTAATTCCTTGTAGATCAAAACTGCCTCACTCATCCATGAATATATTCCCTGATATAAAAGCAAAACATTACAGATGCTGTAATCTTTATTCCCTGACTCAGCCTCCTTTCCTCTTTGAGATTGAGAAGTCAAAAAATTAATAACCCTCTGAGAGAAAAAATTCTTACACATCTCCGTCTTAAATGGGAAACCCCTTATTCTGAAATTATGCCTCCTTGTTCCCACATGAGGGGAAACATCCTACCAGCACTTACTCTGTCAAGCCTCTCAGAAGCTTACATGTTTCAATAAGATCACCTCTCATTCTTCTAAACTCCAATGAGTAAAGGCCCAATCTGCTCAACATTTCCTCATATTATAACTTCTTCATCATAAGAATTAAACCAATTGAATCTTCTCTGAATTTCCTCCAATGTGTGTGCCTCTTCATAAATAAGGAGATCAAACTCTACACGGTACACTAGGTGTGGTCACCAATGCCCTGTACAGCTTTGGCTAAACTGGCCTCCTTAAATATTCCATCCACCCTCCAAATTTCCTAATGACTTGCTGGACATGCATGCTAATGTTTTGTGGTTCATATACAAGGAAACCCAGGTTGCTGTGGCCCACAGCATTCCATCATCTCTCTCCATTTAAATAAAATTCTGCTTTTATGGTCTTCCCACCAAAGTGCACAACATCACATTTTCCCACATCTTCATCTGCCAATTTTTTTTGCCCTCTCATTTGACCTATCCATATACTTTGGCAGACTCTTTGGCAAGAATGTTATCACCGTTTACACCGGTGGGATTTTCCCATCCTGCTGCAGTGAACAAAGATTTGGCTGGGCGCCAAATTCTCCGACCTTGCTGCAGCAGGAGCATGGCATGAACAGCAGGTAAGTTTGTGCCCTTTGTGTCTCCCTCACAATTTCAAACCTATTTTTGTGCCATCAGTAATTTTTGCTACAATACAGTCTGTCCCTTCATTGATGTCATTAACATAGATCGTAACTAGTTGAGATGCCAATACTGATCCCTGTGGCACCCACTAGTTATGGTTTGTCAATCCAAAAGTGATCCATCTATCCAGACTCTGTTCCCTATTGGTTCACCAGTTCTCTATCCATGCTAACATATTGCTTCCAACACCATGAGATCTTGGCCCAAATATTTCAGCCTCCGATCGTTGGTGATGGGACATAGGTTGAAAGATGTGTGTCAAGACCCAGTGGAAGTCCTGATGCTAGTCATATGTGGGAATTGCCCAGGAAGTCTAAATTTCCAATGGGCTGATTCCCTGCTGTCGGGACCTCATGCAAATGTCTCCTGGAGTCTTGAGCCACAACACGGGACTTAACTGTATACTTACCCAGGAAATGTAAAACAGTTTAGTACCTTCTAACAGCTGTGAGACTCAACTGAGCATCACAACCGACCCCCCCAACAATCATCCTTCCACCACTACCTGATCACCACCGCCTGACTATCCCCTTGATCAGATCTACCTACACTCCCACCTAAGGGACTTGATAAGACTGAAGTTTGAGTACATATCATAAAGTTATTAATTCGAATACCCTCATTTGTAGAGAGAAGATTTTTGTGACTAGCTTGAAGACCAGTGACAACAAGGGATCTCTGTAACTTAATGAAGTCCCCAATCTAATGAGGCTGTAATCATGACCCTGGTTCCACTGATCTAACATAAAGACTGATTCCGCTAACAATAGAGAGGAATGTTGGAGCCTGTGGATCTTTCGTGGAAAGTTGCATATGACATTGGAAAAAAAATCAGCTAATTTGATGAAATCTGCAAAAGATTGATCTAAACATCAAATTGAAACATATCACAACACCAGGTTAAAGTCCAACTGGTTTATTTGGAATCATGAGCTTTCGGAGTACTGCTCCTTCATCAGGTGAGTGGAAAGTTGGGTTCACAAACACGGCATATATAGACAAAGACTCAATTGAACGATAATGGTTGAAATGCGAGCCTTTACAGGTAATCAAGCCTTTACAGGTGCAGGCAGTGCAAGTGGAGAAAGGGATAACCACAGGTTAAAGAGGTATGAGTTATCTCAAGCCAGGACAGTTAGTAGGATTTTGCAAGCCCAGGCCCTGCCCCATTAGGCCCTGACCCCATTAGACTCCACCCCCATTAGGCCACCACTTTGGCACTGCCCCCGAGGATGGCACATTGCTCCTTGGGCAGTGCCGGGGCCCAGGCTGGCACTGCCAAGGGGACAGTGCCCAGGGGCATCCCCTCAGTGCCCGAGTCTCTGAGGAGCCACAATGGCCCCATTCACACCAGCGGAGTCGGGCCGCCAGCTCCCTGCAAGTGGGGAGCTATAGCAACCACTATAGTGAACCACGCCTGGCAGGGCGGAGACTGAAATCTCCGGGCCCGCTACTGATATTTAAATAATATTAAAATTAGTATTTGCATGATTTATACAGCTCCGCACTGATTTTGGAGATTTGCGGAAGGCGTGGCACCCAGTGGGAAGCCCGTGAAATGGCCTCCGCTTGAATCTCCCAGTCCGCTGCACTACAAAAGCAGTGCAGCGGGATGGGAGTATCACCCCAACATCTTTTTTGAGAAGTAAGTGTTGAAGCTGCAGTGGAACTTGTAATGTTATGGTTCGTAGGAAGGCTAAAAACAAATGTTCTGTAAGTTGAGTTTGAGTGTAAGCACCATATTTACTAACAGTCCAGAGCATAGTAACTAAGAAACAAGCTGGAGATGGAAGTAATAAAGATGGAAGTAAAGGAACAAGTACCAACATTTTTTCATCATGCTAGAGCAAGTCCTATCATTGAGAGACTTTGGTGCTTTGATTTTTTTCATCGGAGTGTCTCCATTTCCTTTTGTTGTGGTGTGATGGCAGCCAGTTGCGTCGAATGTGTTTTCCTGTGAAACCAACCTCTGAGGCTTTGCAAAACCCTGCTCAGAGGGGGAACAGTTGGTGATGCAGTAGGTTGCTGCTCAAGCTACATTGTTTCCAATGTTGTCTTGCTGGTCTAGGAAAATAGTGTATGGCTGCATATTGCACTACTCCTCCATTCCTGTGTCTGCCAGGAGATCTTTTGAGGTTGTCCAAAGAGGTTGTTCGCTATCTTATTGATCAGTGAATATTTTCACAGCTCTTTCATTAATAACAGAATGTATTTGAATAAGCTTTTTCTCCCTGGGTCTCAAACCAGGTTTTTGCTCAAACTTTCTTTTCTGAACACACTTCCCTGCCAATGGTTGCCATGTTTGTTGATTGGTTGCATTTGTCGATTTATCTCTTTTATCCTCTGATCATTTTTATGAATTGCATCTGTTTTTTTCTTGTTTCAAATCTAAGGTCAAGAATCAGAAAACATAGAGACAATAAAAGAACCATGGCAAGTCGTGTAAGCATATCTACACTACACATCAAATAATATGATATACAATGGAACACTGTCCTTGATGCAGGTATGGGCACATTATTGAGTGATAGCTGCACCTCTGGAATGATGGCGGTTTACTTATTTCCACTGTATCTCAATAGTTTTGGTTTTCATGTTTCACCAGTTCTGCTGACTGTGGATAATATGGTGCACTGTGCTCCAGCCCAATCTTCCTTCATTCACAATACTCTTTGAAGATATTGGAAGATATTGGCGGCACAGTAGCAAAGTGGTTAGCACTGCTGCCTCACAGTTCCAAGGACCCAAGTTCGATTCCCTTCTTGGATGACTGTCTGTGTGGAGTCTGCACGTTCTCCCCATGTATCTGTGGGTTTCCTCCGGGTGCTCCGGTTTCCTCCCTCAGTCTAAAAGACATACGGGTTAGGTGCATTGGCCATGCTAAATTCTCCCTCAGTGTACCCGAACAGGCGTCAGAGTGTTGCGACTAGGAGATTTTCACAGTAACTTCATTGCAGTGTTAATATAAGCCTACTTGTAACATTAATAAATTTAAAAAAAACAAAGACTCAACCTTGATCAGATTGCAGGATCTTGGGTGCACCAACTACAGTAATAATTTCAGTAATAGCATCAACAAGTGCATTTTCTGAAATAGATTTTGTGGGGACCAGCCAGCAGGAGAGAGTGCAGCCATAAACACAAACAAGAACATATTTATATCCCAGTGATGGGGGATGTGGTCCAATGCATTGATTGAGTTGGCTTCACAGGAGCCAAAGGGATTAAGTGATGATTTGTTTATTAAATTGCATGGCTTATAATTCGCCATGTATGTTTTACAGGCTTTGAGCATGCTTGGCCACCAATATAAAGGAATTAATTTGCAGTATGTAATACAGGCATCAAAATGAACCTGACCTATTCCCTTGTGAGCTTCTTTTATAAGTTGTTCTCATTCATGACTTGGGCATATCTCTTGGCCAACTTAACCAGTATAATACTAGTAGAGGTCTCCGAGTAAAAGTACTTTGACGGATATCCTTTTGGGTTTTCTTTGTTGGATTTAATAGCTGAGTCAGTTCCTCAACCTAATTAGCTCCCTTTCTGCCCCAGTGCTGACACTAACAGTGACAAATTCCCAAGAAGGTGACATGCAGACCCCGTGTTCTGCTTGTCTCCAAGGTTATTTGCCCTTCGAGTGTACTGAACCAATGGTATGTATAAGTATATGAATTATCAACAATTATGCTTTTCTGTTTATAAGGAGAGAAATTTCTCCCATAGTGATTTGTGTTTTATGGGCTTATCCTTATGAGTTGTAAAGCCTGTCCTCCCAGAACACAAAGTCCTGGTTGAATCCCCGTTTACAATAGTTACTATCTGTATAGATTAACATGAGCTGAACAGTGTTTGCCTGTTCTGAAACATGCCGTAATGCTGTTGTTTCAGGACACTATGTGATCCACTGACTAATGGGTATGGATAATAATTCATCTGGGTAAAAAGAATAGAAGTCTCACAAGGTCCCTACACTATCGCCATCCCAGCTGAGGAGTGTTTGGATGTCCTGTTTTTTAGTTATCATCGATGACACATCACAGTAAATAACCTGATGATATTCTGTGAGTGGTCTCATTTGTTTAATTCCTTCCTCAGTATCATCATACTCTATAATACACAAGTGTTCTAAGTGCATGACCGAGGATAGAAATTTCAAACTGAGCATAGGATCACTCAGAAATGAAGTCCATTTATCGTATCAGATTTGGATATCTTTTTACTCATCAGAGGCCTTCCGCAAAACTGTCCGCAAGTCTGGTAATTTCAGTACAGATAGTAATGGAGTGTTTCCCTTGAAGGGGGTCACATTTTAATGAGGCACTGGATAATCATAGTCATCACTTTTTCTTTTTAATTGTACTATCCTTCAACACTGGAAAAAAAAGAATGGAACTGAACAGGAAATATGTGAGACAAAAAACTGCAACTAGGTTGATGTCAGGTGATGTCCAGACATGGGCATTAGGTGGAACCTGCAAGTCTCTTTGTTTCAGGTTGATGGCCCTCTGTACATGACAGAACAGTTGCTGCAATTTCAAGTAATTATCTGAAGAATTACAAATGGGCCTTTTGCTGTCCTATCCATTCTAGTATTGCAATGTGCTAAGAACTCGGCAAAATTCATCGTAAAAGACCCCGAACAAAGTTCAGGAGTCTTAAACTCACCTGTAGATTGTTATACTTGAGAGACGGGCAGTACAGTCTGCTGCTGAGCTCCAAAGCTTTATTTAAGATTAAATCAACACTAACCTCCATCTGAGGTCAGGACAACATACAAAGTTGAATTAGTTCTAGAAGGCATTCTGATTAGAACAAAGAACAATACAACACAGGAACAGGCCCTTCGGCCCTCCAAGCCCGCGCCGCTCCCTGGTCCAAACTAGACCATTCTTTTGTATCCCTCCATTCCCACTCCGTTCATGTGGCTATCTAGATAAGTCTTAAACGTTCCCAGTGTGTCCGCCTCCACCACCTTGCCCGGCAGCGTATTCCAGCCCCCCACCACCCTCTGTGTAAAATACGTCCTTCTAATATCGGTGTTAAACCTCCCCTCCCTCACCTTGAACCTATGACCCCTCGTGAACGTCACCACCGACCTAGGAAAAAGCTTCCCACCGTTCACTCCATCTATACCTTTCATAATTTTATACACCTCTATTAAGTCTCCCCTCATCCTCCGTTTTTCCAGTGAGAATAACCCCAGTTTACCCAATCTTTCCTCAAACTAAGCCCTTCCATACCAGGCAACATCCTGGTAAACCTCCTCTGCACTCTCTCTAAAGCCTCCACGTCCTTCCGGTAGTGTGGCGACCAGAACTGGACGCAGTATTCCAAATGCGGCCGAACCAACGTTCTATACAACTGCAACATCAGACCCCAACTTTTATACTCTATGCCCCATCCTATAAAGGCAAGCATGCCATATGCCTTATTCACTACCTTCTCCACCTGTGATGTCACCTTCAAGGATCTGTGGACTTGCACACCCAGGTCCCTCTGCGTATCTACACCCTTTATGGTTCTGCCATTTATCGTATAGTTCCCCCCTACGTTAATTCTACCAAAATGCATCACTTCGCATTTATCTGGATTGAACTCCATCTGCCATTTCTTTGCCCAAATTTCCAGCCTATCTATATCCTTCTGTAGCCTCTGACAATGTTCCTCACTATCTGCAAGTCCAGCCATTTTCGTGTCATCCGCAAACTTACTGATCACCCCAGTTACACCTTCTTCCAGATCATTTATATAAATCACAAACAGCAGAGGTCCCAATACAGAGCCCTGAGGAACACCACTAGTCACAGGCATCCAGCCGGAAAAAGACCCTTCCACTACCACCCTCTGTCTTCTGTAACCAAGCCAGTTCTCCACCCATCTAGCCATCTCCCCCTTTATCCCATGAGACGCAACCTTTTGCACCAACCTACCATGAGGGACTTAGTCAAACGCTTTACTAAAGTCCACATAGACGACATCCACGGCCCTTCCCTCGCCAACCATTCTAGTCACTTCTTCAAAAAACTCCACCAGGTTAGTGAGGCATGACCTCCCTCTCACAAAACCATGCTGACTATCGTTAATTTGTTTATTCCTTTCTAAATGCGCATACATCCTATCTCTAAGAATCCTCTCCAACAACTTCCCTACCACGGACGTCAAGCTCACCGGCCTATAATTTCCCGGGTTATCCTTCCTACCCTTCTTAAATAACGGGACCACATTAGCTATCCTCCAATCCTCTGGGACCTCACCTGTGTCCAGTGACGAGACAAAGATTTGCCTCAGAGGCCCAGCGATTTCATCTCTCGTCTCCCTGAGCAGCCTTGGATAGATTCCATCAGGCCCTGGGGATTTGTCAGTCTTTATATTCCCTAAAAAACCTAACACTTCCTCACTTGTAATGGAGATTTTCTCTAACGGGTCAACACTCCCCTCCAAGACACTCCCAGTCAACACATCCCTCTCCTTTGTGAATACCGATGCAAAGTATTCATTTAGGATCTCCCCTACTTCTTTGGGCTCTAAGCATAGTTCCCCACTTTTGTCCCTGAGAGGTCAGATTTTTTCCCTGTCAACTCTTTTGTTCCTAACGTATGAATAAAATGCCTTGGGATTCTCCTTAATCCTGTCTGCCAAGGACATTTCGTGACCCCCTTTTTGCCCTTCTAATTCCTCGTTTGAGTTCTTTCCTACTTTCTTTGTATTCCTCCAGAGCTCCCTCCGTTTTTAGCTGCCTGGACCTAACGTACGCCTCTCTTTTCTTTTTGATCAATCCCTCAATTTCCTTCGTTATCCACGGTTCTCGAATCCTACCCTTCCTATCCTTCTTTTTTACAGGCACATGCCTATCCTGCAGCCCTAACAACTGTTCCTTAAAAGACTCCCACACGCCAGATGTGGATTTACCCTCAAACAGCCTCTCCCAATCAACAGCTGCCAATTTCTGCCTAATCCCACTAGAGTTAGCCTTCCCCCAATCCAACACCTTACCCTTGGGACACCACTCATCCTTTTCCATCACTATCCTAAAGCTAACAAAATTGTGGTCACTATTTGCTCCATGTTCCCCTCCCGAAACTTTGAAGACCTGACCGGGCTCATTCCCCAGTACTAGGTCCAGTATAGCCCCCTCTCTAGTCGGGCTATCTACATATTGTTCCAAAGAACCTTCCTGTACGCATTTTACAAATTCCTCCCCATTCAGACTCCCTGCCCTACGCAATTTCCAGTCTGTACCAACAACCCTATTTTTCCTGCACCTATCCATTATCTCCTGACACATCCATTCTTCCACTTCCCTTGGGCTGTTGGGGGCCTGTAGTATACCCCCAACATAGTGACTGCGCCTTCCTGTTTCTGAGCTCCACCCACAGTGACTCGTTACACGACCCCTCTGAATTGTCCTCCCTCTGCACCGCTGTAATATGCTCTCTAACTAATACTGCTACTCCCCTACCTCTTTTGGCCCCTCCTCTGTCTCGCCTAAAACACTTCTACCCCAGAATATTCAGTTGCCAGTCCTGTCCCTCTTTCAACCAAGTCTCTGTCACTGCAACCACATCCAAATTCCTTGTAAGCATTAAGGCCCTAAGTTCGTCTGTCTTACCTGCTACGCTCCTTGCATTGAAGTAGATGCACTCCAGACCTCCAGGCCCAGTGAGGTCATCCTCCCCTAGAGTGCTCTTCTGCTTTGCCAGCCTTGTCCTGGCCCCAAGCTCGTCCCCAGCCTCTACACTTAGGACACCTTGTTCCTCTAAATCTCTCATAGGATCGAGAAGATCCAATTTCCCTTTGTGAGCTTGAATAAGACACTGTTTCTGGGCTTTTGCCAACCTACATCAAGAGAGTTGTGTTCTATATCTATCTTGGCACATTGATTTGGATTCTGCTGTAGATAAGGATAGTATTTATTAAGGAGCCGCTCTAGAAGCCCTTTATTTCCCTGCTCTAGGCATGTGCAATCAATATGCAGGTCATCTTGGTCCGTGGAGGCCTCCACAAGCCTGAATGAGATTTTAAGAAAATGCTTTCTATCAGTGTGTCCCATAAGAGAGAAAAGTGTTGAAATCCTCAGTTTCCAGTGGTGAAGTTCCTATCTTTATATTGTTTCCAATTTGAACAGATCAGCTTTTACAAATGTGGATGTTACCTCTTTGTGCTGGTTCATCCCCTTTTCATTATCCTCGTAAAGCTATATTAATCACTATTTACTTGCTGAAAATGATCTTATTATGAATTTGTGAGCTTTTACTTGGTCAAACATGTTTGTCATGTCTTACAGTAACATTTCCTGTAACTTTTGTTTCCTTATTTCTTAAAATTAGAATTAAAAGTTTTTAAACTTTACACAGAATGTTCAGCTCAGATCTTTTATTACAATAGATTCGTCAAGGCTACATCCCCACAGCATCTGTTCTTCTAAGGGTGATATATAATGTTCCATTTCTGTCAAAGTTGATCGATAAGGATCCACAAGACATTGGTGATACCGAGCACGAGTTTTTTAAGAATTCCTTTTTTAAACTTACAGCATCAATGATGCCAGGTTACAGACAAAACTGATATTGATGAATATAAATCCTCTATTAGACCATAAGACATAGGAGCAGAACTAGGCCACTCGGCCCATCGAGTCTGTTCCACCATTCAATCATGGCTGATATTTTTCTCATCCCCATTCTCCTGTCTTTTCCCATAACCCCTAATCCCCTTATTAATCAAGAACCTATCTCTGTCTTAAAGACACTCAATGACCTGACCTCCATAGTCTTCTGCTGCAAAGATTTCCACAGATTCACCACACTCTGGCTGAAGAAATTTCTCCTCATCTCTGTTTTAAAGGATCGTCCCTTTAGCCTGAGGTTGTGCCCTGTGGTTCTAGTTTTTCCTACTAGTGGGAACACCCGCTCCACGTCCACTCTATCCAGGCCTCGCAGTATCCTGTAAGTTTCAATAAGATCCCCTCTCATCCTTCTCAACTCCAACGAGTACAGACCCAGAGTCCTCAACTGTTCCTCATACAACAAGCTCTTCATTCCAGGGATCATTCTTGTGAACCTCCTCTGACCCCCCAAGGCCAGCACATCCTTCCTTAGATATGGGGCTCAAAACTGCTCACAATACTCCAAATGGGGTCTGACCAGAGCTTTATACAGCCTTGGAAGCACATCCCTGCTCTTGTATTCTAGCCCTCTTGACATGAATGCTAACATTGCATTTGCCTTCCTAACTGCCAACTGAGCCTGCACGTTAACCTTAAGAGAATCTTGAACAAGGACTCCCAAGTCCCTTTGTGTTTCTGATTTCCTAAGAATTTCCCCATTTAGAAAATAGTCTATGCCTCCATTCCTCCTTCCAAAGTGCATAACCTCACACTTTTCCACATTGTATTCCATCTGCCACTTCTTTGCCCATTCCCCTAACCTGTCCAAGTCATTCTGCAGCCCCGCTGCTTCCTCAATACTTCCTATCCTTCTACATATCTTTGTATCATCTGAAAACTTAGCAACAGTGCCTTCAGTTCCTTCTTCCAAATCGTTAATGTATATTGTGAAAAGTTGTGGTCTCAGCACCGACCCCTGAGGCACACCACTAGCCACCGACTGCCATCCTGAGAAAGACCCCTTTATCTCCACTCTCTGCTTTCTGCCAGTCAGCCAATCCTCTATCCATGCCATGATCTTACCCTTAACACCATGGCTCTTAACTTATTTAACAGCCTCCAATGCGACACCTTGTCAAAGGCCTTTTGGAAATCTAAATAAATCACATCTACTGGTTCAGCTTTATCTAACTTCCTTGTTACCTTCTCAAAACTCTAACAGATTTGTCAGACATGACTTCCCCATGACAAAGCCATGCTGACTCAGTCCTATTTTATCATGCACTTCCAAGTACTCTGCGATCTCATCTTTAATAATGGACTCTAAAATCTTGCCAATGACCGAAGTCAGGCTAACCGGCCTATAATTTCCCATCTGCTGCCTCCCTCCCTTCTTAAACAGCAGTGTTACATTAGCTACTTTCCAATCCTCTGGGACCCCCCTGCCTCCAATGATTCCTGAAAGATCACCACCAATGCCTCCACAATTTCCTCAGCTATCTCTTTTAGAACCCTTGGGTGTAGTCCAGTTGGTCCAGGTCATTTGTCCACCTTCAGACCTTTTAGTTTCCCCAGAACCTTCTCCTTAGGGATGGCCGCTACACTCACCTGTGCCCCCTGATTCTCCTGGAGCTCTGGCATCCCACTGGTGTCTTCCACCGTGAAGACTGATGCAAAGTAACATTCAGTTCCTCTGCCATTTCTTTGTTTCCTATTATTGCTTCTCCAGTCTCATTTTCCAGTGGTCCAATGTCTATTTTGCCTTCCTCTTACCTTTTATATATTGAAAAAATCTCTTCCTATCTTCTTTATATTACTAGCTAGCTCACACTCATATTTCATCTTCTCCCCCTTTTTGCTTTTTTAGTTGTCCTCTGCTCGCTTTTAAAGGCTTCCCAATCTTCTGGCTTCCCACTAAACTTCGCCACTTTGTATGCTTTTTCTTTTTCTTTTATGCTGTCCTTGACTTCCCTCATCAGCCATAGATGCCTCGTCCTCCCCTTAGTATGTTTCCCCCTCCTTGGGATGAATTTCTGTTGTATCTCCCGAATAACCCCAAAAACTCCTGCCATTGCTGATCCACTGTCTTCCCTGCTAGACTCTCTTTCCAATCAACTCTGGCCACTTCCTCCCTCATGTCTTTGTAGTTACTTTTATTTAATTGTAATACCATTACATCTGATTCCAGCTTCTCCCTCTCAGACTGCAGGATAAATTCTATCATATTGTGGTCACTGCTCCCTAAGAGTTCCTTCATCTTAAGTTCCCTGATCAAGTCTGCCTCATTACACATCACCAAATCCAGAATTGCCTGTTTCCTAGTAGGCTCTGTCACAAGCTGCTCCAAAAAACCATCTCTTAGACATTTCACAAATTCCTTTTCTTGGGATCCACTACCCACCTGATTTTCCCAGTCCACCTGCACATTGAAGTCCCCCATGATTATTGTAATATTGCCTTTTTTATATGCCTTTTCTATCCCCTCATTTATTTTCTGCCCCACATCCTGACTACTGCTAGGGGGCCTGTACATAACTCCCATTAGGGTCTTTTTACCTTTGCGATTCCTCAACTCTACCCACAAGGATTCTATGCCTTCTGATCCTATATCGCTTCTTGCTATCGATTTAAACTTCATTCCTTACTAACAATGCAACCCCGCCCCCTTTGCCCATCTGCCTGTCCTTTCGATAGGACACATATCCTTGGATATTTAGATTCCAGCCCTGATCCCCTTGCAGCCATGTCTCTGTGATGCCCACAACATCATACCGGCCAATTTCAATCTGTGCAACAAGCTTATTTACCTTGTTCCGTATACTGCGTGCATTCAGGTACAACACCCTCAGTCCTGCATTGACCACCTCCCTTCTCATACTTCTCATAACTGGAAACTTTATATACAGGATGGATAACTCAATTCCTGGTTTCTATTCCAGATGTCTACAAAGTCTATTAACATACAAATATATGAATTATGAGCAGGAGTAGGCCATTCAGCCCTTCGAGCCTGCTGCACTATTTAACAAGATCACGATTGATCTGATTCTAACCTGAACTCCACATTCCTGCCTACCCCAATAACCTTTCACCCTCTTGCTTATCAAGAATCTATTTAGCATGCCTTAAAAGTATTCAAATACCCTGCTTTTACAGCCGTTTGAGGAAATTAGTTCCAAAGTCTCATAACCCTCTGAGAGAAAACAAAAGCTCATATCTGCCTTAAAGGGGTGATATCTCTAAAGGCATTTTACTACAAAGGGAATTGTACATAGTCTAAAAAGGCAAACCTTTTCTCCTCTTTCACTTTCTCTTCCACTTAGTTTATATCAAGATACCAAGATTGAAATACCCCACGATTATGATGTCAGTATCTTTTAGGCATCTCATTGATTTGACCGCATTTTTTACCTTTTAGTTCCTTTTCACTACTCAGTAGTCTGTAGTATATCCCTTGTTGTGACTGATCCCTTTTTATCCCTGTGGTTTTATCCCTATTCCTTTTCTCTTTATTATGTCCTTTCTGTTTATTATCATTGTTATTTCATCATGTTAGCCCATCATTGCTTCCTCCTTTACCATCTGTCTAAATAATATCTAACTGTTAATCCCATTTTGTTTGCAGCTCTTATCCCCATTACATCCATTTTCCATCATTTAATTGTTGTCACCTGATCACTTATTCCATTGCTGATACTCTGTACAATTTAATATGCTCTTATTTTCTAAGTGTTCTACTTTATTATTCATGGTTATTATATTATTGCTTTTTATAATGCTTCTTGTAAATGACCATTAGGATTTAACTATGACTATTTAGTAATGCATTCTCTTTGATGCAATGGTGCATCATTTTGTTTATAAAATACATTATATCATGCTTTGACATCATGCCATAGTTGATTGAATGACATTAGTACATCATCACTGTGGTCATTAATGATGGTATTTTATCACTCTGAGCAATAATTTATCTTTGTAAACTAAAACACTTTGGTAACTGGAAACCTAATATACAGGATGGATAACTCCATTACTGGTTTCTGTGTGACAATCTAATCCAAATGTCTACAAAGGCTAGATGCGATCGTTGACTAATTGAAAATGCTTCTTTATGTTTAATTGTGAATCATTTCTGTTGCACAATGCAATAAATCTGTTGATAGCCATTACCTGCTGTGCATACATATAATTTGGAATTTTGTTTTATATTTATTCCTATTTTAGAAAAGTACCTTTGGTAGTGATAATCGCATAATGCTTAATCATGCAATATTACACCGTACCATTGAGTTATGTAAAATGGTTCTCTTTCCAAAATTTTCAAATATAGATTTAATCAGGTTGGTCATGACAGGACACGTACCCTGTCAGTATGAATAATTTAGCAGAGATTTCATGCATTTAAATTAAATTGGTTAACAACCATTTCAAAATGTGCTCCTAATGGATCTGCTCACCAACTGGGAAGGCAGCAAATCTAGTCAGATAGTGCAACTTAAAGGCAGCCTGCAAATACTTAAAGGCAAGATTTTTGTTTGGTAGTATGTAGTGGACTGTGGTATGGTACAGCAGTAGACAAGATGATTTTGACCAATTTCCCCAGACTCTGGGATGCAGCATTGAAGGTTCTGATATTATTGAATTACAGATTGACCAATGTTATAATATCCCTCACAATAACCTGAGGAAGTCAGAGAAGTTCAGGACTCCAGTGACCTTCGCTGTAACAGATAATGCTCTGTTAGCTGCAGCAGTTGGTTTCAGGGCTTGGTGCAGGAGTAGAAATGACTCTGTTATAAGCTCCCTGGAGATGCAAAGTCATCTTATGCATTATTCCTCAGAGAACTGCAGGTATGTTTTCCTGTGTGTATGAACTCTTTTGGGAAGGGAAGGTTTCCTGAGAATACATTTCCCCTTATTTGATGTCCCAGCATCTGCTGCTTGACTTGTTCCCTTATCATGCAGACAAGCAAAATGTCCTCAAAACTTCCTGGCATTTTATATGTGAGCATATAAGCGTTCCTTTAAGTGTGGGTGGAAATGACCCCCAATCGATTATTACCATGCACAAACAAAGCTGAATCCATTAAAGGGGTTTTGTGTATAAAAGCAGGTGCTGAGGTGTGTTGACTGGGAACTAGCAGTAGCAATGTTGCAAAAACAAAAATAGTGTTGGCAGTCATAATGAAATATATTAATGAGACTCCTACCTGCTTCTTGTAGGAGTTATGGCTGTCTTTGTCTAAGTCCACCTAAAATTCGGAGAAAGTGGCCAACAAACAGTAAGTTAGTCCTTCAACTCCACTCATAATTTGTATTTGCAAATGAACAGTAGGACTGCAAAGCACTCAATGGGTTCACAATCCTACCCAAGCAGTCAGATATGTTGCAAAGACAGGAATGCAGCTCTTCTCCATCGGAAGAGGATAGACTAAAATGTGGTTGACTGCCTGTCACAATCTAACATTTAGTTGTGAAGTGCTACATGCCAGATTTCTATTGATTCCACAGCAAGTGACCCAGTTCAAATCAAAACAAAAAATACAAATTGATGTATTTTTGGAACAGGAGTGTTTGGTTGTAACTCTTGATTTTAAAATTGTCATCTTGTTTCAAATCCCTTCATGACCTTGTTCTTCCCTAGTTCTAATCTACTTCAGCCCACGACCTGCCAAATATCGGCACTTCTCTAATTTGGCCTCTTAAGCAACTCCAAATTTAATTGCTCCATCGCATTCAGTCTTCTAAACCCTAAGCTCTAGAATTCCCTCCTGACAGATCTCGGATCTCGGCTCTCTACCTTGCTATCCTCCCTCAAGACAATCCTTAAAGCCTACCTCTTTGACCAAGCTTTCAGCCTTCAGACCTAATGGGTGGGATTTTCCAGCCGCAGACGCTCCAAGCCGCAGAAACTACCACCCAAGGTCAACAGACCTGTAAATGGTCTGCCAAATTTTCTGTCCTGCCTGCTACGATTCCCGCTGTGGGCGGGATGGGAAAATTCTGTCCAGTATCTCCTTATGTGGTTCTGTGTCATATTTTGTTTTGTAATACTCCTCTGAAATGCCTGGGGACATTTTATTATGTTAAAGGCACCACATAAATATAAGTTCTTGTTTTGATAATTGCTCACAGCTGATTGCTGAGAGCCAGAATGAAAAAGCATAGAAAATAGGCAGAATAAGAACAGAGGAAAGGTCAGCTGTTGTTGTTTGAAGACAGCTTGCATTCGCTGTATCTCCAAAATACAAGTTGGCAAGTAGATATAGTAGTTCTAGTCCTGGTCTTACTACTCATTTTGAGACATGGGATACACTCAGTTTTCTGTACATTGGCATATTTTGCATTGTTCATTTTATATCATTTTAAGATGTGCACCACTTTGTATGTATTTACATGCATGCACTTAAACATTTTCATCCCAAACCCTGCTTTCATACACACAAACCCCTTTAATATAGTTGGATTCAGCTTTGTTTATTTTGCAAAGGAACTATTATTAAGGCATAGATCCAAATGAGACTGCTGCCAAAGTGAAAATGAATCACAGATGTTGCTACTCTGACATTTGCTTGTGCTCTGGAAATAATTTATGGCGATTGTGTTAGTTTTATTTATTGATCAAATAGACCTTGCTTGTAGAGACTTAAATTAATTAAGACAAATGTTGCATGTGGGCTGTTTCTATCTACAGGTCTAAATTAATGCATTAAATGATTAAGGACAAATTCCATCCAATGATGGGATGTTTTCACCCTTTTCATCCTGAGCAGTAAATTGGTGGAATGGATTGTCTTGCTGAAATAGAAAATAGAAACTGCCCCCCAATGTTCATTTCCATAGAAGTGTGCTTGATTTTGTGTGGTTGCCATAAAAGGTGAGTGATCTGTTCCAAGAGTTCAGTGTCCAATATACTTGATAGGTGAGGGATAATTTTAACTTTCAATGCCAGACAGAAAACTGTGACATCAGATCGACCATAGCTTTTACACCTTTCCCAAATTTCCTTTCCATGCCAATCCACTTCCATCAGGTGGTATACATAAAATTTACCTCAGTGTAAAAGTTGAATCTATTTGCTTAAGGAACAAGAAAGCGATTGTTACTCTTTAATCCAGACTCCCTCCTAATATCTCCAATCTGTTTTCTCTTCACTATCTGGTCTTTTGTCACCAAATGAACACTACATTACCAGATCTATGTAATTGAGTTTTTCCTCTCTATACAATGCATATTTTGACAGCTGATCTGGACCTGAGCCCATCATTTCTATTTTAAATTTTCCTTTTTTTTAATCCTTTGTTTCTATTTCTTTAGATACTAATGTCCTTGAGGGAAGGAAATCTGCCATTTTCACCTGGTGTGGCCTACATGATGGGCAGCACGGTGGCACAGTGGTTAGCACTGCTGCCTCACAACGCCAGGGACCCGGGTTCAATTCCAGCCTCGGGTCACTGTCTGTGTGGAGTTTGCACTTTCTCCCCATGTCTGTGTGGGTTTCCTCCGGGTGCTCTAGTTTCCTCCCACAATCCAAAGATGTGTGAGTTAGGTTGATTGGCCATGCTAAATTGATCCTAGTGTCAGGGGGATTAGCAGGGTAAATATGTGAGGTTATGGGAATAGTGTCTGGATGGGATTGTGGTTGGTGCAGACTCGATGGGCCAAATGGCCTCCTTCTGCACTGTAGGGATTCTATGTGATGCCAGATCCTTAATTGTCCTCTGAAATGAACTATCAAACCATTCAATTCAAGGCAAACTATAGATGGGCAAAAAATGCTGGTCTATCAGGGATGCCCTCATGAAAGAATTTTCAAAAAATCCTTCACGTTTATTGATATGCCACCTCTAACTTTTTCTCACTCTGCTACTCTGTCCTCCCAATTCCCTATCCCAACTCTTCAGTAATTCTCAACTTTCCAGCTCTCTTGCCACCATCCTAGGCTTGACTTCTTAAATGAGAATACAATTTCTCTGTACCTCTCTTTGGCATCCTCCAAAGGATTCATTGGGGCCCTTGCCTTTGGCTCATTAAGATCAACAACCTCAATTGTCCCATCCTACTGGTTGCAGCGTTTCCTGCCCAGCACACCTGCTGAGTGCCAATTTTACCAATTCCCTCTCTGTCCAACTCACCATTCCCATTGCTGATCCTGTAATCTCTGCCTGTGGGTGGACTCTCACCATCCCTCTATGCTTTTTCATTTGGAAAGCCCAGTCATTTATGAACAAGGCCCTTGCCATCGATGAACTTATTGTGAATGATCACATCGACATCATGGCCTTGATAAAGTTAAAGTTCATTCATTAAATAGGCTTACATTCACACTGCAATGTAATTACCGTGAAAATTCCCTAATCGCCACACTCCGGCACCTGTTAGGGTACACTGAGGGAGAATTTACCATGGCCAATTTACCTAACCTGCGCATTTTTGGACTGTGGGAGGAAACCGGAGTACCCGGAGGAAACCCACGCAGACACGGGGAGAACGTGCAAACTTCACATCGACAGTGACCCAAGCTGGGAATCGAACCCGAGTCCCTGGTGCTGTGAGGCAGCAGTGCTAATCACTGTGTCACCGTGTCACCGATGGAAACCTGGCTGAAGAGTGATGATATTTTCCCTTAAATGAAGTCTCCCCATCAGGCTTTATCTTCCAACACTTGCCTTATCTAGACTTTTATGGTACCAGTTTGGCTCTTATTACCAAATCACCTGGCCTGTCCCCCACTCATCTAGTACATACTCCTCTGAGCATCTCACCTGCTTTATCCTTCATACGTCTCATTTAAAGCCTGTTCCCTATCACTCATCTAGGTTTGGTAAAACTTTTCTTATTGAGATATCGCCCCTGCTTTTCTCCCTCAATCTCTGTAGTAAGCAACTTCTATCCTTGTTGACGTGCAACCTCCATTCAACTCATCCTTACTCCTTTGAGCTTACTGTCTTCTTAGGCTCTCCTGACCTTTCCCTCCATGTAAATTCCCCATCTGTTGACTGTACCATCTGATGTGGCCTTGCTACTCCCATCATGTCAATCATAGATCAGCCCTGATCATTCCCTTATATCATATTCCCCCCCACCGCCTCTTCACCACCACATCCTTTACATTATACTGTGTCCATCCACCCCATTCAGGGTGTTGATTATTATGGATTGAGGATTAGTTAATTGAGGATAGGAAATAGAGAATAGGAATTAACAGGACATTTTCCAATTGAAGGTTGTCAGTTGTGGGGTATTGCAAGGATCAGGACTTGGGTTCAGATATTTAAAATTTATATCAATGACTTAGACAAGAGGGCTGAGTGTCATACATCCAAGTTTGCTGATGATACAAAATTAAATGGGAACGTAAGTGGTGAGGAGGATGCAAAGAGGCTGCAGAGGAATATAGAAAGGGAGCAAGTGGGAAAGAAAATGGCAGATGGAATATAATGTGGCAATGTGGAAGATATTCACTTTGGTAGGGAAAAATTCAGAATATTTTTAATGATGAAAGAATTAGAGACTACAAAACATTAAGACAGGTTAAAGAGATGTGTATTGTCTCCAGGCTGTCCTGTCTGGAGACAATACACATCTCTTAAACCTGTCTTAATGCTCTCGCCACTCACATTGTTTGTATCTTAAAGACTTGATTGGTTGTAAGTAATCGCATTCCAACCATTATTCTGTAAATTGAGTTTGTGTCTTTATATGCCCTGTTTGTGAACAGAATTCCCACTCACCTGAAGAAGGGGCTTAAGGCTCCGAAAGCTTGTGGTTTTTGCTACCAAATAAACCTGTTGGACTTTAACCTGGTGTTGTTAAACTTCTTACTGTACAATACTCCAACAGGGCATGCGAGTTTGAAGATTTATGAGTTGTGGGGTGTCACCTTTCTAGAGGAAAATAGAGAATTCTAATCTACACCATTTGATGGAAGAGATTATCTTGTGCAAAACAATAAAGAATAAGTAATCTGAACTGAGTACTGTCATGAGAATACTTTGTTTGGCTAGTAAAGGGTTTATGATTATGGAGTACAATAAGATGCATGTGTATTAATGTGTTGCTAAAGTATTAGGGCTACCTTTGAATTTAAATCTGCTTGTGTTGCAGTGCTTTCATCTATGCCTTGCTTTCAAGACACCCAAAGACATTGCTATTGGAAATAGAGGAAGGTAAATGTTTGATTCATTTGGATAAATATTTTCTATACAATATGCTAGTGACTGTAACACTACATTCTGCACTCTCTTGTTTCCTTCTCTATGAACGGTATGATTTGTTTGTATAGTGCGCAAGAAACAATACTTTTCACTGTATGTTAATACATGTGACAATAATGAATCAAATCAAATCAAATTTAACATGTTAGTTTGATTAAAATACTGCATAGAGAACTTTTATGAGTGCACTGAGAAGTCAATGGGTGATGTTATCAATAATGATTACTGACTTTTATATTGCAAAATAGAAGTCAACTGTGTGGAGTTTGCACTTTCGCCCCGTGTCTGCGTGGGTTTCCTCCGGGTGCTCCAGTTTCCAAAGATGTGCGGGTTAGGTTGATTGGTCATGTTAAATTGACCCTAATGTTAGGGAGATTAGCAGGGTAAATTATGGTTACGGGAATAGGGCCTGAGTGGGATTGTGGTTGGTACAGACTCGATGGGCCAAATGGCCTCGCTCTGTACTGTCAGGATTCTTTGATTTTAACTTCAGACATAAAAGTCCATATATGGATTATTACTTCTGTGGTAAAGAGATTTTTATAAATTTACTGACCAAACAAGAAAATTGGAAACGAGCTTGTTTCTCCCTTCTCCCAATTGTGAATACCACTATCACTGCATCGCCTCACTCTGATGATAATTAGTATAATTATTATAATGATAATTATTACCATTATGATAGTCACAATTAATGTATAGTGAGTTGTCTTTGAAGAAAGTAAGTCCTTCAAGAAATAGTGGTGTCTTCACTGCATAGTCATTAAATTAGAATCTGGATGGAATACAGACTGGAAGATGAGGTGAAGTGGATGGCAAGCCCTTTACAGAACTTGTCACATTTTTCTTCCATTAATTTTGATAGACCACAATCTAGTAGGCCTGTTATCTGAATGTAATCCTCTTTATAAGATTTCTTTCTATCTGTCCTCAACCCAGATGATTCCAGATTGAATCAGAGCAACCACTCTGAAGAAAACTTCTTCAGTAGCAGCTGATGAGCTTGGCTGTCATTCTTGTTGGATATTTTACCAACTGAAGAAGTGGAGGCCAGCCATGCAGTCAATGTTTGTCTTTATTGTGGAGACAACGGGCGGGATTTTACGACCTCGCTCATCCCAAAAATGTAAAATCCTGCCAGAGGTCAACGTACATTTCCATTGTCTGCCCCTCACCCGCTCTGATTCTGTGGTGGACGCGACGGTAAAATTCCAGCCAACACCTTGACATAATTTGTTCCAGTTACTGTGAGGACTCAAGTGCTGGTAAGCTTTACAGCACTAATATCCAGGATTATCCCTTATCCCTTGATATCACCAAATATTTGTAGAGTTGTATTGCACATTCCTACTACCTTCAGTAGTGATCCTTAAACTGTTGTATTATATCTCACAGAAGAATGCAAGGCTTAACAATGTCAATATAACAGAAATAGAGCTGTGATGAAAATAGTTGGCAAGATGTTAGCACATCAATAATTGATTAGATACTTTGTTTCATCTTGTAAAAAACAGTCATTGACACTAAACTCATAGGGCCTATAATTCCCCAGTGTCGCATTTGGGAGGGGGTACCTCAATAACAATGGGGAAATTTCTCTAGGAAGTTCCCATGTAAGGGTTTACCCAGCAACTTTGGAAAGAGGAATGGAGACATCGACTATTTTCTAAATGGGAAAATGCTTAGGAAATCAGAAACACAAAGGGACTTGGGAGTTATTGTTCAAGATTTTCTTCAGGTTAACGTGCAGGTTCAGTTGGCAGTTAGGAAGGCAAATGCAATGTTAGCATCCATGTCGAGAGGGCTAGAATACAACAGCAGCGATGTACTTCAGAGGCTGCATAAGGTTCTGGTCAGACACCGTTTGGAGTATTGTGAGCAGTTTTGGGCCCCATATCTAAGGATGTGCTGGCCTTAGAAAGGGTCCAGAGGAGGTTCACAAGAATGATCCCTGGAATGAAGAGCTTGTCGTGTGAGGAATGGTTGAGGACTCTGGGTCTATACTTGTTGGAGTTTAGAAGGATGAGGGGAGATCTTATTGAAGCTCACAGGATACTGCGAGACCTGGATAGAGTGGACGTGGAGAGGATGTTTCCACTAGTGGGAAAAGCTAGAACCAGAGGGCACAACCTCAGGCTAAAGGGACAATCCTTTAGAATAGAGATGAGGAGAAATTTCCTCAGCCAGAGAGTGGTAAATCTGTGGAACTCTTTGCCACAGAAAGCTGTGGACGCCAAGTCATTGAGTGTCTTTAAGACAGAGATAGATAGGTTCTTGATTAATAAGGGAATCAGGGGTTATGGGGAAAAGGCAGGAGAATGGGGATGAGAAAAATATCAGCCATGATTGAATGGCGGAGCAGACTCGATGGGCCGAGTGGCCTAATTCTACTCCTATGTCTTATGGTCTTATGGTCTAACTGCCCAGAAGTGCTAACTTCCCCTGGACAACTGTGCTGGGCTGGGAACCATCCGACAGAAGTTACTTAAATCGTTAACTTTGGATGGTTCTGCCAGTTTTCCTCTGATAGTTACTCTGAAAGAGTTAGATAGAAAAAATAACTTCTAACTCCAAAGTAGCTGTCCAAACACTCAGACTCAGCCTTGCACGGGACACCCCACACACACAGAACCTCCTAGGGCACCCACCACAACACCACCAGTGCCCAGATTCACAGATTTTTGAAGATGGCAGGGAAAGTTAATTCATGTTTAAGAAAATGTGTGGGTGATGCATTTTGGAAGGTCTAATGCAGGAGAGAAGTATACAGTAAATGGCAAAACCCTTACAAGCATTAATATACAGAGGGATCTAGGCATACAAGTCCACAGTTCCCTGAAAGTGGCAACACAAGTGGATAAGGTGGTCAAGAAGGCATATGACATGCTCGCCTCCATCAGTTGGGGCATAGAGTATAAAAACTGGCAGTCATATTGCAGCTGTATAGAACTTTAGTTCGGCTACATTTGGAATACTGTATACAGTTCCGGTTGCCACACTACCCGATGGATGCAGAGACTTTGGAGAGAGTATAGAAAATGTTTCCCAGCATAAAGTAAAGTTAAATTTTATTTATTAGTCACAAGTAAGGCTTACATTTAACACTGCAATGAAGTTACTATGAAATTCCCCGAGTCGCCATACTCCAGCACCTGTTCAGGTCAATGCACCTAACCAGCATGTCTTTCAGGCTGTGGGAGGAAATCCGCGCAGACACGAGGAGAACATGCAGACTCCACACAGACAATGACCCAAGCCGGGAATCGAACCCAGGTCCCTGGCGCTGTGAGGCAGCGGTGCTAACTACTGTACAACCGTGCCATCCCCGTTGCCTGGTTTGGAGGATATTAGCTATGAGAAGAGATTGGACAAACTTGGTTTGCTTTCATTTGAACGTTGGAGGCTGAGGGATGCCCTGAAAGAAGTTTACAAAATTATGAGAGGCATGGATAGAATGGATAGTCAGTCTTTTTCCCAGGGTAGAAATGTCAATTACTAGGGGCCATAGGTTTAAGGTAAAAGGAGGAAGGTTTAAAGGAGATGTGAGAAGCAATTTTTTTAAATAGAGGGTGGTAAGAGCATGGAATGTGCTGCCAGAGGAGGTGGTAGAAGCAGATGAAGTAGCAATGATAAGAGCCATCTTGACAGATACATGAATAGGCAGGGAATAGAGGGATACGGACAGTGAAGAGACAACAGGTCTTTAATTTAGAAAGGTGCCATGTGTTGATGTAGGCTTGGAGGGCCGAATGGCCTGTTCCTGTGCTGTACTTTTCTTTATTCTTTGTTTGTAGGTTTGTAAATAAAAGCAACAAATACACAATAGCTTTAAAAATCATTGTTAGGCACAGAAACATAGGCCGCGATCCTCCCATTGCGACCCGCAACTTTTCTGTCGGGTTGCAATGGGAGACGCGTGTCTGTGGCCTTGAACAGGGATTTGCGCATGCGCCGGGAATGCATGTGCATCTCCCAGAGCCAGCGAACAGTCGCCAGTCAGACCACGCTGGAAACCGGTGGGAAGGCAGGTAAGTCATGTAAATCTGTTTTTAATCTGTTATAAATATGCATATTAGGTAATTATTGGGACCTTTCAGGTCCCAATCAAATCTCCCACTCAGCCAGGAGTACTTCATTCCGGCGGGGCTTAAAATAGCTCCCTACATTCGGGGAACTAGCAGGAGACCCTGCCAGGATGAAGGGGGGACAATCGGGGCCCCCCAGGGGGTCGGGTGGTGGGGGGTGGTGTCCCCTGAGCATGGACACCCTGGCAGTGCCAGCCTGTGCCCCCTGGCACTGCCCAAGGGGCAAAGTGCCCATGCCTGGGGGCACTTTGGCACTGCCCACTGGGCATCGGGCAGTGCCAAGGGAGGGGAGCCTATTGTGGGCAGGGCCTAGGGGCAATTGGTGGGGGTGGGGGGTCCCGCTGCCACTCTGCAGACAGGATCAGTCTGGGATGGAGGGAGGCAGCGATTGGGGCGGGCTGGAGGGGGGAGTGGTCTGCTGGGGGTGGGGGGGGGCCTGCCTCCCGGTGGGGGAATGACCCTGGGGGTTCAGCGGGGAGGGGGCCTGCCGGGGTGAGGGGGGGCGGTGAGGGGATCACCACTGCTGGGGGGTGAGGTCTGGACATCGGGGCGCTCCAGGACAAGGTGGGGGGGTCAGGGCTGGCCCGGAAATTGCTGTTGGGAGCCACAATCGGGCCGCGGAGGGTGCTGGAGAGGCAGCACTGCGGTGGTCCCAGGCTGGCCTGGCCAGCAAACGGGAGTTGACAGTCTGGGTCACTGCGCCTGTGCAGAGCTCCAGAACTGACAAAAAACTCCAGTGCAAATAGGCCCCGCCCCCCTGGGTTTTTAATGATATTCACGACTGGGACCTCTTTAGTGCACAGAGTGCGGAGATTCAGGTGAGTAGCTGAACTGACAGAACAGTTTTCCCATCAATTCAGCACTTTTGGGAGAATCGCCCCCATAGAAACTGGAAGCAGGAGTCGGGCATTCGGCCCTTTGAACCTGCTCCACCATTCATTTTGATCATGGCTGATCATTAAATTCAATATCCTGATTCCTCCTTTTCCCCATATCCCTTGATCCAAGTGCTATATCTTGAAATCAGACTACGTTTTGGCCTCAACCAGGTTCTGTGGTAGTGAATTCCACAGATTCACAACCCTCTGGGTGAAGAAATTTCTCTTCACCTCAGTTCTAAAAGGTTTACCCCTTATCCTCAACTCTGACCCCTCGTTCTGGACTCCCACAACATTGGGAACATTCTTTCTGAATCTACCCTGTCTCACCCTGTTAGATTTTTTAAAGTTTCTATGAGATTCCCTCTCACTCTTCTGAACTCCAGTGAAAATAATCCTGACTGACTTAGTCTCTCCTTATATGACAGACCGACCATCCCAGGAATCAGCCTGATAAACCTTCGCTGTACTCCCTCTATAGCAAGGACATCCTTTGTCAGATAAGGACACCAAAACTGCACACAATGCTCCAGGTGTAGTCTCACCAATGCCCTATACAATTGCAGCGAAACATCCCTATCCCTATACTCAAATCCTCTTGCTATGAAGGCCAACATACCATTTGCCTTCTTTACTGCCTGCTGTACCTGTGTGCTTACTATCAGCAACTGATACACAAGGACTCCAATATATCATTGAGTATCCACCTCTCTCAATTTACACCCATTCAGGTAATAATGTCTTCCTATTATTGTTACCAAATTGGATAACCTCACATTTATCCACATTATATTTCATCCACCATGCATAATCCTACACACTCAGCCTGTCCAAATCACGCCAAAGCATCTCTGCATCCTCCTCACAGCTCACCCTCCCACCAAACTTCATATTATCTGCAAATTTGGAGATAATACATTCAGTCGCACCAGTTCACCAGATTCTCTATCTCATTCCTGTACTCTGTCTCATCAATTTTTGAGATCCGACCCACTACGGTGGTATTGTCAGCAAACTTGAAAATCGAATTGGAGGTGAATTTGGCCATACAGTCATAGGTGTATAGTAGAAGACTGAGAACACAGCCTTGTGGGGCACCGGTGTTGAGGATGATCGTGGAGAAGGTGCTATTGCCTATCCTTACTGATCGTGGTCTGTGGGTTAGGAAGTTCACGATCCAGTCACAGAGGGAGGAGCCGAGCCCCAGGCCACGGAGTTTGGAGATGAGTTTCGTAGGAATAATGGTGTTGAAGGCTGAGCTGTAGTCAATAAATAGGAGTCTGACATAGGCGTCTTTGTTATCTAGATGTTCCAGGTTTCCTTGCCAATTTATATGCTTCTTTCTTGAATCTGATATTATCCCTAATTTCCCTTGTAAGCCATGGTTTGTCTCGCATTCCCTTACCACTCCTGCGCCAAACAAGAATAAACAACTTCTGGAATTCACCTATTCATTCTTTAAATGCCTGCCCTTGCCTGTCCATTGCCTTTCCTTTCAGTAATGTTCCCCAGTCCATCATGGCCAATTCATGCCTCATACCGTCATAGTTACCTTGATTGAGATTTAGGACCCTGGTCTCAGAATCAACTACATTACTATCCACCTTGACAAAGAATTCTACCATATTATGGTCACTCGTCCTCAAGGGATCTCTCACAACTAGATTGCCAACTAATCCTTTCTCATTGCACAACACCCAGTCCAAGATGGCCTGTTCCCTTGTTGGTCTCTCAACATACTTCTGCAGAAAACCATCCCGTATGCACTCTGGAAATTCCTCCTCTATTGTACTGTGATTTATTTGACTCTCCCAATCTATATGCAGATTAAAGTCGCCCATAATCACAGATGTTCCTTTAACATATGCATCTCTGAGTCCCTGTCTAATGCTTTTCCCAACATTACCACTACTTTCCTTATTCTCTTTACTGTCTTTTCCTCTTGTTCTTAATTTCCCCTGCTCTGAATCCTTGCAAAGGTTCCCATCCCCCTGCCTTATTAGTTTAAACCCTCCCCAACCAGAGGGTTTAAACTAATCAGTCTGAGCCCTGTATGCAATTATGGCACAACACTTGAGGAAGGATGTTGTTACAATCGGTGCCCAGGTGAAGTTCCCCAAATTTGTTAACCCTGGCGAGATCCCTCAATCTGTTATCGTTTGACCAGGTTACCCCAAATTGTTAAACCCTGTGTGAGGAGGGATGGTTTGGGTCCCTTCCTTTATTGAACGCTGCCCCCTCCCCTCTGCTGGTCTTGACATGATTAATCTAAAAAAAGGATTTCTCCCTTTGCAGACACCTTTTACCAATCCCAATATTTATATTGTAAAATATACAATTTAGCCAGGCCTCCCTGAGTTAAAGAGGGAGTGAATTTATTAACTACTGAAGGCAAAAAATGATAAAACACTTGTATATACATTCATATCAATTAGAAATGAGAATTGAGTCCAAAGTAAGCAAGTAAGACAAAGTATGTGAAACAGTCCTTGACTCGTGAAGAGTAGATGATTGAGCATTGCAGCTGTTGTGATTTGAGATTCCAGTAGCTCTGACTTTTGCAGGCGAATCGTTAGTTTGGAGATTCCAGTGTCCCAGTTTGGTGGAGAGGCTTCTCTGTTTCCATTTCAGCTGTGGTCTTTGCTGATTTGGCTTATTTCAACAATCCAACAGAGAGATATACTGGCGCATGCGCGCACACACACACACAGTTTTATCTCAGTCTTTGTATATTCCTGGCAGGCAAATCCGTTCAGATATTACACACAAGATATTTCTTGATGAGATGATACTCACCTCCCACTGTATCTCATTGTCTCCACTGGAGATGGTAATTAGTTTCTGTATGCTTTAGAAGTAACTTCGTCTGGAAATAGAGTGGGGTTCCATTGTCTCTCTTGAGTATCACCTCCAACAATTCAGCCAGTGAATGTCTTTAATATTCAGTCACCCTTGCATGTCCATTTTAAAGAACTCGCAGGTCTTATTTAGAACATAGAACATTACAGCGCAGTACAGGCCCTTCGGCCCTCGATGTTGCGCCGACCAGTGGAACCAATCTAAAGCCCCTCTAATCAACACAATTCCAATATCATCCATATGTTTATCCAATAACCATTTGAATGCTCTTAATGTTGATAAGTCCACTACTGCTGCAGGCAGGGCATTCCACGCCCTTACTACTCTCTGAGTAAAGAACCTACCTCTAACATCTGTCCTATATCTCTCACCCCTCAATTTAAAGCTATGTCCCCTCGTGCTAGCCATCACCATCACCATCCATCATTTAAGGTCACCCTATTCACCATTTTAAACATCCACTCCCTCCACCACCAACACACAGTAGCACCAGTGTGTGCCCTCTACAAGATGTACTGCAGCACCATCCAAATCCCCAACTTCGACAACCCAGAAGGACAAGCAGATACAGCAGGTGCATGGGAATACCACCACCTGCAATTTTCCCTCCATGTCACACAACGACCTGACCTGGAACTATATCATCATTCCTTCACTGTCGCTGGATCAAAATCCCGAAACCCCCTTTGTAACAGCACTGTGGATGTATCTATACCACATAGATACCACTGCAGCAGTTCAAGAAGGCAGCTAACCACCACCTTCTCAAGAACAATTAGAGATGGGCAACAAACACTGGCTTTGGCAGTGAGACCCAAATCCCGTGAAAGATTAATAAAAATGCTCCTGGGAAGTGCCCTGGAACATATTATTACATTAAAGGCATTAAATAAATACAGGTTGTTTTTATTGTTATTTTTATTCTATGACTTGATGTTTTGCACAGAAGGATGTGGAACATTATCTGAAAGGGTGGTAGCTTTAGATACCTTTCGAACTTTCAATAAACAGTTAGACATTAACTTAAAGACAACTAATTTTCAAAATTATGGAGGAATGTGATGTGGGATTAAATTAGACAGCTCTTCGCAAGATTCAGCACAAGCACAACAAACTGTGCTGGAAGATTCAATGAATCTGTGATTAATGAATTTTATTCCTCAGTTCAAAAGGCTCCAAATTCACATTGTCTAATAATTCATTATTCATTTCTTAGCATTAAAATACCACTTTTCTAAGTTATTTGCTTTGCTTAATTCAGATGATTGGATTACTTAAAGCTTAATTCTGAGTCATCAGTTGAGTTTATGCATCTGCCTACTGCTTCATTATTGCCTTATTCTGCATGGAACAGGGTTCAAATTTCACTGATACACTCATTCAGAGTTTTCTTCAAAGTTTGAAAACATATTTACTCATTTTTATGACTTGATGACTCCATGACTCATGTTAAAGAGCTTTCAGATGGAAATTACACACAGATAGAACTAATGGTACTTGCATACTTTCTTGGGAGGCAAAACCTGTTATGTTGCAGTTTTGTGCCATCAACAGTCCAAATCACATCACTAAAATCATTTTGCTAATTAGAGACCAGAATTTTCATTTACTGCCTTGCTCATTGTATTCCACATAATGCATCCTTAATTTCTTTTTTAAAATGTGATTATGACTCTGGTCCTGTCTCCTGTAGTTTCACAGTCTTGCTGCATGAAAATAAAGCAGTTGGCAAACACATTCTATGACAGTAGCTGAGATTTATATCAGTACCATATAAATAATGAATCACCCCAAGACACTAAAGGAGGTGTGGCCAAACGGGCCATCTAAAATGGCGATTTGCAAAGCACTCTGGGACAATTGGGGAAGAACTAAAACGACAGGCTGCAGCCTAAAAGACAGAGATAAACAGGCTGCAATCCAGACGAGTGAATACACAGGATATGGGTCATCTCCAGGATGAAAGAGACTTTATGGTCACACTGGGTTGTTTCATCTCCAGGATGAAAGAGACCTTCTGGTCACACTGGGTTGTTCACCAGACATAAGGGCCCCGTGACCCCTTATTTAGGAGGGAGGTATGTGACCTATGTGCCTCCAGCACCTACAGACATGGCCGTTGGGTACACACCCAGAGATTGGTGTGGCAGCACTTGATTAGAATCTTATCGATCAGGGTGATCAAGTCCTGATCGATTGATTGGCAATGGCCAAAAGGGGCGTGAAACCCAACGGGTTATAAAGGGTGCTGCGCAACCAGGAATCTCTCTCTCTTTCTTTCGCTCTCTCTCTCTCGCTCTCTCTCTCTCTCTCTCTGACCCCACGAACGAGCTACAACAACGGTGACCATTGCCAGCGACGACCAGCACGAGGAGAGCCACCACACCCGAGAAGGAAGGAAGGAAGGCCAGAGCCAGAGTGCCAGACCAGACCAAAGGATCAGACTACGCAGAGGACTACCGAGACCAGCGCACAGATAAAGGCCAATATCTGCTTGGGTACTTGCCAGTCACGCAAAGTTAAGTCAAGCTCTTGTATTGGACTTGAATTCTAGTATTTTCCTGTAAGATAACTTATCGTTGGTTGGGTGGGTGATTATTGATTGTGTGGGTTTAAATAAATATTGGTTGTCTATTGTCTATTCGTAGTTATTTGTTCACCGTATTAGGGTTAAAACAGACTGCGCGGCAGATAAGAGGCAACAGAGGGAACCCTGGACATTCAGCAGGAAATTTAAAAAGATGACCGTAAAATGATCAAAAGAACAATGCTGCAGTTTTCATAGAATCTTAGATCACTCCAGTGCAAAAGGAGGCCATTCAGCCTAGCGAGCCTGTACCAACAACAATCCCACCCAGGCCCTATCCCCGTAACCCCATGTATTTACTCTTTAGTCCCCCTGACACTTGGCATGGCCAATCAACCTAACCTGCACATCTTTGGACTTTGGGAGGAAACCAAAGCACCCGGAGGAACTCACGCAGACCAGGGAAAAACATGCAAACTCCACACCCAAGGCCGGAATCGAACTCTGGGTCCCTGGAGTCTGAGGTAGCAGTGCTAACTACTGTGCCACCCTGCCACCCTAGTTTTCAGGAGGCTTTGACAGAATATAACAAAACATGGGCTACCTTCAAAGATGGTTTGGGTACAGTCGAGCTATATTCCCATAAAGGGGAAAGGTAAGACAAATTCAATGATCCCTGGATAAAAAGACACAGAGTAAGATGAAGCAGAAATAGGATATATGGCTGATAACACAAGTGAGAACTAGGCTGAATATAGAAAGTTCAGAGGAGTGGTGAGGAAAGAAATAAGAGAATCGTGAAGGATTTGGACAGACAAACTGCTTCCACTCCCAGAATGATTGAAAAGCAGAGGACACTGATTTAAGGTGAATGACAAAACAAACAAATGGAACAGGAGAAAAAATGTGTTTAGACAGCAAGTGGTTAGCATCTGGAGTGCATGCCCTGAAAATGGGCTGCGGTAGATTCACTCAACAAGGTATTGGATAGTTATCTGAAGAGAAAAGATTTTCAGGAATATCAAAAAAATGAGTTTTAAATATACTGGCTGGAAACTCCGATTGATTTTTTAAACAAAAGACCAAAGCCGTATCTCAGTTAACCTGGATCAGAGTCAAAGATAGCTGCACATTTGCACAATTTCTACATTCCAAGATCATTGCAATGAAATTTGACATTGATAGGATGGAGAGCTGGGCCGAAAAATGGCAGATGGAGTTTAACCCTGATAAGTGCGAGGTGATTCATTTTGGTAGGACAAATTTGAATGCAGATTACAGGGTCAACGGCAGGGTTCTGGGGAATGTAGAGGAACAGAGAGATTTTGGGGTTCATATCCACAGATCTCTGAAGGTTGCCACTCAAGTGGATAGAGTCGTGAAGAAGGCCTATAGTGTGTTAGCATCTATTAGCAGGGGGTTTGAGTTTAAGAGCCATGGGGTTATGCTGCAACTGTACAGGACCTTGGTGAGACCACATTTGGAATATTGTGTGCAGTTCTGGTCACCTCACTATAAGAAGGATGTGGAAGCATTGGAGAGAGTGTAGAGGAGATTTACCAGGATGCTACCTGGTTTGGAGGGTAGGTCTTATGAGGAAAGGTTGAGGGAGCTAGGGCTTTTCTTTTTAGAGCGGAGGAGGATGAGAGGCGACTTAATAGAGGTTTATAAGATGATGAGGGGGATAGATAGAATGGACGTTCAAAGACTATTTCCTCGGGTGGATGTAGCTGTTACTAGGGGGCATAACTATAAGGTTCATGGTGGGAGATATAGGAGGGATGTCCGAGGTAGGTTCTTTACTCAGAGAGTGGTTGGGGTGTGGAATGGACTGCCTGCTGTGATAGTGGAGTTGGACACTTTAGGAACTTTCAAGCGGTTATTGGATAGGCACATGGAGCACACCAGGATGATAGGGAGTGGGATAGCTTGATCTTGGTTTCGGACAAAGCTCGGCACAACATCGAGGGCCGAAGGGCCTGTACTGTGCTGTACTGTTCTATGTTCTATGAAGCCAACATCTGCAAAGCCACATCAGGAACAATGGCCTGGAAAGAGATGAATGAATGCCAACTTCTAATCCATTACCAAGTGTCCAGACAATTTCTTAGGTACTCAAGTGGATGGAGACAAAAATTAGACATGATTGCTGAGATAGTGGGACTCTGACTGAGAGAGGAATTCATGATGTGGAGATGCCGGCGTTGGACTGGGGTAAGCACAGTAAGAAGTCTCACAACACCAGGTTAAAGTCCAACAGGTTTATTTGGTAGCAAATACCATAAGCTTTCGGAGCACAGTTCCTTCATCAGATGGAGTGGAAATGTGCTCTCAAACAGTGCACAGAGACACAACATCAAGTTGCAGAATACTGATTAGAATGCAAATCTCTACAGCCAGCCAGGTCTTAAATGTACAGACAATGTGGGTGGAGGGAGCATTCAACACAGGTTAAAGAGATGTGTATTGTCTCCAGACAGAACAGCTAGTGAAATTCTGCAAGTCCAGGAGGCAAGCTGTGGGGGTTACTGATAACGTGACATAAATCCAACATCCCGGTTTAGGCCGTCCTCATGTGTGCGGAACTTGGCTATCAGTTTCTGCTCAGCGACTCTGCGTTGTTGTGTGTCGTGAAGACCGCCTTGGAGAACGCTTACCTGAAGATCCAAGGCTGAATGCCCGTGACTGCTGAAGTGCTCCCCCACAGGAAGAGAACAGTCTTGCCTGGTGATTGTCGAGCGGTGTTCATTCATCCGTTGTCGTAGCGTCTGCATGGTTTCCCCAATGTACCATGCCTCGGGACATCCTTTCTTGCAGCATATCAGGTAGACAACGTTGGCCGAGTTGCAAGAGTAGGTACCGTGTACCTGGTAGATGGTGTTCTCACGTGAGATGATGGCATCTGTGTCGATGATCCGGCACGTCTTGCAGAGGTTGCTGTGGCAGGGTTTTGTGGTGTCGTGGTCACTGTTCTCCTGAAGGCTGGGTAGTTTGCTGCGGACAATGGTCTGTTTGAGGTTGCGTGGTTGTTTGAAGGCAAGAAGTGGGGGTGTGGGGATGGCCTTGGCGAGATGTTTGTCTTCATCAATGACATGTTGAAGGCTCCGGAGGAGATGCCGTAGCTTCTCCGCTCCGGGGAAGTACTGGACGACGAAGGGTACTCTGTCCACCGTGTCCCGTGTTTGTCTTCTGAGGAGGTCGGTGCGGTTTTTCGCTGTGGTGCGCCGGAACGGAGAGAGGAATTCCCAGCCATGATATAATCTAGGTAAGTGGAATACACGAGCCATGACCATTTTTGTCACTGATCAGTTGGAGAGAGCAGGTCATGTAACAAGGCAACTCTTTGTTTGCATTCCCTTTAGAATTGGACAAGCAAACAAGAGGCTGAAAGAACAGGCTCTGAGTGGGTTCCTTCACCCAGTCCACCTTTCCCTCTCTCTTTCTCCATCCAACTAACAAGTTTGAACGATTCTGCTGATTTTAACTATCCAAGAGTGGTGCAGATAGAGATATTAAAAATAACTCAACCCATCGCTGCTGTCTCCAGAAGAACTCTTTGACATTGAAAGTAGCAAGACCACTGAGTGACAGCAGCAAGACCGTAACCTCAGCCTGAAATCAGCCAAATCAGCCACCATCATAAGCATACAAACCGTTAATTTTACCGTGCTCCAAATTATTTAATCTGTCCTCTTCAATCTATAATTGATTTGGTCGTGTCTGAACTTAAAGTGCATATGAATGATAGTTGGAACATTTTTATTATTTTTCTTACACCAGGTTGGTCCAATATAAACTATTCTCTTTTCTATTTAAAAAACTCAAGTAAAATCTATCTGATCGTGCCACTTGTGGTCATGGCATGTAAACAGTCACAGAATTGGCAAATATATATACTTTAAAAATAACCATGCTGCAGTCAAACAAGGAGTGGGAAAATAAGAGAACCATTCTACCCCACCTCAGCTGGTCAGAATGGAAATTTGGGGCTGTGTCCGTGATCAACATTCAAACAGGAAATTGGAAGCAGCAAACCAAACTGATCTCTCGAAACTTTATGTAAAAATTTCCAGAAATGTTTTGCGATTTGCAGTGCTAGAGTACTCAAGGTCAGTACCTTGGGACAGTTTTAAAGTCCAACTGAATAGTTATGTAGTGTGGCTAGGCAGTTAGAGATAAATATCTATCCCAAAGCTAGGAAACCTAAAATCCTGAACATGTGGCCAACTGTTATGCAATTGAAATTGATGGACAGAAGACAGGCATAGAATCTGAAATGGACAGGCTTGAACTAGCAGTGATACAGTTGGAACAGCTAAGGTCACTGTAAAGCCTGTTGCGGTCAAACAGGGAGAGAGAAATGAGGGAAGATACTCGACTCTTCCTCACCTCATCATAGCATAGGGTAATGGGGAAAAGACACTAGGGTGCCATTTTCCGGCCTGTCCACCTCCGGGATCATCTGGTTCCACTGATTGTCATTAGACCTTTAGCTGGGCTGCCACCACAGCAGATCCCACCATGGTGGGTCTGGAAAACCCCAGCTAAGAGGAGTGCAACTAGCTGAGCTGCTCTTGCAAAGAGCTATCAAGGTTATCACGAGCCAAAGGGCCTCCTTCAGTGCTGTAACCATTCTGTGGCTCTATGATTCTACATTCAAGAAGACAGTTCTGTTTGGCCAAAATGACATTAAACTCTGGTGTCAATGGTTCTGTGGAGGGACAGGATGGTGCACTGTACAGCAGAATTGGCAGAGCGAAGTGCATGAAGAGAAATTTTCTGACTTTAGGTTCACACCAAAAGAGTATTTTTGTAGTTCTGATGCACAGTTTTACTGGGACATTAAGAGCAGGTTTGGCAGTGGGAGGGACCATCAAATGTGGTCGAGAAGCATTTGGCCTGAAGTTCAATGTTATGACGTTGCTTCCGAATTTTAGGTGTGGCAGGAACCAGGGAGGGCAGACTTTCCACTGCAATGCGGTGGGGCATCAATTACGCTCATTAACATGGCAATTAACCCAAATTTTATCTTTCCAGCAAAGGTGCAATTGCTATTTGCCAGCCACAATAATGTCCCACTGCAGCTGTTCTTACTCCCTTTAAAAAATGCTTGTATTGAAAAGGAGGCAGAAGAAAAACATTTTCACTTGTGCCATTCCAACTTCATGGATGAACTCTAAGCCTGTATGCAAAGTTTTAATAACTTTGCAAATACAAGAAAATGTCATCCTTGTTTCATCTCTCTGCCACCTCCCCATATACAGCTTGCACAAAATGTACACAGGCAGCAGCCACTGTACTGTGTATACATCCTGCAATACAGACTCCCAAGGTAGACAGGGCAGTTTACTCGTTGGAACCATGTACACACCATTAAGAAGCGAACATCTTCCCCTCGTTCAGGCCCAACAGCTGCCTTTTAAGAGCTGCTGATCATCTGGATTTTGTGACTGCTGTCCAACTGCATCTTCAGCCTAATTCTCTGCTTATTTTGTTGCAACTGCAAGGGGCTTATTCTAAGAAAGGAGGGCCTTCAAAATTTTGGCATAATGAATCATTCTAGTTGCCAGTGCAGATACATCCGCATGGGAAGTGGGCCTTGATTTTATCCATCTCAGAAACCTGAGACGTAGATATTGGAATGCAAACATGCCTGACCTCTGAAAAAGGGTTCAGCAGTGAAATATTTTATAAAATGCCTTTGCTGACCTCTTTAAAAATGACAAGTTGGCAGAGAAACTCTGTTGTATTTTGGAAAGTTCCTGCACAGTGCAGCAGACATATTTTAGATGTTACTCACACCACTTATTTTCAGCCGTCCCTGAAGCTATCAACTGAATATTTATGAGAGGAAATGAATCCTGCGGAAAGAATAAAGTTGTATTGATTGGGCTTTAAGTTAGGGAGAACAGAAATGGCAGCATTATAAAGAACCAATGCAGCAAGTGTACAAAAAACAAAAATACTATCAAATACAATGATGACCCTTCCATGTTTTTGTCTTGGATGCTAACAAAAGCAAACATGTGACTGTCCTTGACAAGCACTTTTTCCAGCCCTGGTTTGTTTGCTGTAGATAGCATCAATTTAATATGGAGAATCAGATGTTGTGGGTTTAGCATATAGGTCTGATGGACAACAGTATAGAATTATTGCAATATCCGTGTAGAGGCTTCATAAAACATCCAACCAATACTCATTGTTCTATTACTGCAAGACTTCTTTCTACTCATAATTAATAAATAATATCCTTTATGATTATCTTCCAGTAAAGTCAATTTGCTATCTGATGTTAAGTACATAAGTGGACGGCATGATGGCACAGTGGTTAGCACTGCTGCCTCACAGCACCAGGGACCTGGGTTCGATTCCCGGCTTGGGTTACTGTGTGGAGTTTGCACATTCTCCCCATGTCTGTGTGGGTTTCCTCCCACAGTCCAAAGATGTGTGGGTTAGGTGCATTGGCCATGCTAAAATTGCCCCTTAGTGTCAGGAGGACGAGCTAGACTAAATGCATGGGGTTATGGGGATAGGGCCTGAATGGGATTGTGGTCAATGCAGGCTCGATGGGCCGAATGACCTCCTTCTGCACTTTATGATTCTATGATTCTATGAAGCGATTAATATCTATATCAATGTCAGCAATTTGCATTTCTGTACACCCTTGAAGTAGCAAAATGTATCAAGGCATTATGTAGAGGCCTCATTTTAAACGATGGCTGCCAATCCATTTTGGGATATAGCACATATCGACACAGACTCACCTGAGGAAGGAGCAGCACTCCGAAAGTTCATGATTCCAAATAAACCTGTTGGACTTTCCATGGTGTTGTGAGACTTCTTACTATGCTACACAGAAGCAGAGCATTTTTTACTTCACATCAGCTAATGTACAATCTGTAATTGACTGGTGATGTCATTTGCATCAAATTTTGGCAGATGTTATGAACTCAATATCACAGAAATTTGTCTGCCCTTTCCACTGAGAACCATGAAATTGAGCTGGCTGCAAAAACTAAATTAATTTGACAAATTAATCAAAATACAAACTTCTTGTCATTATCACAGAAAGGCTCCCTTGTAGGTTTCTAGGAGTTAATAAGGATGTGAGGTAATTGTGCATGTAGCTGACACACTCAACCTTCTCTGTACAACACAAAATCCACTTTATGTAAATATGGTCAGGCTTCTGAAATGGACATCCGAACAAATATTTATCGAGGAAACCAATGGTTGACCTTCAGCTTAAATTTTGACTAAGATTTATCACTCAGTTTGTCTAGGTGTAAAAAATGCCCAAATTTGTCTCATGAAAATGTTTTACATCAACCAGTTGAGATTATATTGACGTTTACTTTAATCTCAAATTAAGATGCAAATCCAACTGCTGAATGGAAGAACTGATCTTTCTTGACAAGTCATCAAAGAAATCTGATAACAAGTCATGCACTGACAATTGTTTGTTGATTTAAGAATTAGGATTAGCACCAACAAAATTTTAAATTTTAAATTTAATTTTTTAGTAAGTTCATAGAGTTAGAAAGTTACAAACAGCGTTACAAAATAATTTGAATACTGATGACTAAAAAAGCAGTTTGGTGATTCAGTAATTCAGCAATAATTGGGTCGATGATTATCAATATCTAATCAAGTCTGTGGAGGTCCTGTGGCACAGTGGTATTGTCCCTTTCTCAGGGCCAGAAGCTCCAGTTCTGAGTCCCACTCCAGGACTTGATGGCCACGCAAGGTGTTGTGGTAAACCACTGTTATCTGTTATCTGTGGTGGTTAACCACTGTTAGTTAGTATTTGTTATTACCTGTGCTACCTGGATATGTGTCACATCCCTGTCGGTTCCGCCCAAGACTCCTCCCCCTGGTCCGGGTATAAAGGCGGTGGCTCCTCCCCCTAGCCTTCAGTACCGACCAGATCTCCGACAGGGATGGCTCCAAGTTCTTGCTAATAAAAGCCTATTTGTCTTGCTCACAACTAGTCTTGACTCGATTGATAGTGCATCAATTTTATTCGCAAGTTTTTAAAAAATGGAGCAGTTACGAAAACCCGACTGGCTGAATCTGGACCCGCAAGCTGCTGGAGCGTCAAACACGTTTGATCACTGGCTGAAATGCTTCGAAGATTACATTGAAGCCTCCACTGCCGTCCGTACAGATGCTGACAAACTACGGGTGCTCCACGGCCGGGTAAGCGACGTACTATACGCTACGATCCGAGACGCAGAAAATTACACGGCCGCTATCGAACTTTTAAAGGGCCAGTATAATAAACAGCCGAATGAAGTCTATGCGAGACACCTCCTCGCTACGCGCAGACGGCAGCCAGGTGAATCAGTTGACCAGTTCCTGCATGTGTTGCGTCTGCTTGCCCGGAACTGCAACTGTAAGTCGGTGACTGCCACCCGATATACTGACGACTTAATCAGGGATGCCTTTGTCACGGGCATCGGAACTACTTATATCCGGCAACGGCTGCTGGAACAGGGTGCGCCGGACTTAAAGAAAACGGTGGAACTGGCTGAATCCTTAGAGGTGACCTCACAATACCTCGAAGCCTACTCACCTGACCACGTGGGCGCATCGTGGGCACCGCAGCCGTCGCTACCGGGAGGAGAACAGACCTACGCTGCCCCACGCCTCACCGGTGACCTGACCACTGCAGCAACCTCTGGAGGCCCGAAATGCTACTTTTGCGGCCTGGGTAAGCAAACCCAACAACGCTGCCCGGCGAGGGAGTCGTTCTACTCCGCGTGTGGGAAGAAGGGGCACTACGCCAAAGTCTGCCGTAAATCTACCTCCAAATCCACTTGCGCCGCGTGTGACCCGCGGGGGCCACCATCTTGGACGACTCTGGCCGCGTGCGACCCGTGAGGGCCACCATCTTGGATGACGTCATCGGCCGCCGGCGACCTGTGGGGGCCGCCATCTTGGATGACAACGGCTGCGAGTGACCAGCAGGGGCCGCCATCTCCTACCTCATCAGCCCCCTACGGCTATCTGCAGGATTCAACGGTGGCGTCGGTTACCCTAGACCAGACCAAGCCTCATCGTCTTGCCAAGTCCATGATGGACATTGAGGTAAACGGGCACAGGGAGCATTGTTTGTTTGACAGCGGGAGTACGGAGAGCTTCATTCACCCTGATACGGTGCGCCGATATGTCCTCTCCGTGCGGCCCGTCAAGCAAACGATCTCCATGGCATCGCAATCCCGCTCTGTAAATGTCCTCAGCTGCTGCGTGGTGACCCTGACGGTGCGGGGCACAGTATACGATAACTTCAGGCTCCTCATGCTGCCACACCTCTGCGCTTCTGTACTCCTGGGGCTAGATTTCATGACCCATCTGAAGAGTGTCACTATACAGTATAATGGGCCTTTTCCCCCGCTCTCCGTCTGCAATCAGCAGCACCTACATTGCCCACCGCGCACCACCTGCAGTCTCTCGACCCTTGAGATCGCCCCTCCCTCCTTGTTTGCGAATCTCATTCCAGACTGCAAGCCCATCGCCACCAAGAGCAGGCGGTATAGTGCTGGAGACAGGGCCTTTATCAGATCCGAAGTCCAGCGGCTCCTCAGGGAAGGGATCATCGAAGCTCGTACCAGCCCCTGGCGAGCACAAGTGGTAGTTGTTAAGTCTGGGGAGAAGCACAGAATGGTCATTGACTACAGTCAGACCATTAATCGATATACGCAGCTGGATGCGTACCCCCTTCCCCGCATATCTGACATGGTCAATCAGATTGCACAATATCGGGTGTTCTCCACCATTGACTTGAAGTCGGCATAACACCAGCTCCCTATCCGCCCGGAGGACCGCCAATATACGGCGTTCGAGGTGGATGGTCGCTTTTACCACTTCCTTAGGGTCCCTTTTGGCATCACCAACGGGGTCTCGGTCTTCCAGCGCGAAATGGACCGAATGGTAGACCAGAACGGGCTGCGGGCCACCTTCCCATAACTGGATAACGTCACTATCTGCGGCCATGACCAGCAGGACCACAATGCCAACCTCCACAGATTCCTGCACACGGCTAGTCTCCTTAACCTGACTTACAATAAGGAGAAGTGTGTATTCAGTACACACCGCCTCGCCATCCTCAGGTACGTAGTGGAGAATGGGGTCATCGGCCCCGATCCCAACCGTATGCGTCCCCTCCTGGAACTTCCCCTCCCCACTAGCCTCAAAGCACTGAGAAGATGCCTGGGTTTCTTCTCGTACTATGCACAGTGGGTCCCCAACTATGCGGATAAAGCCCGTCCACTGATAAAATCTAACCTTTTTCCTTGACGGTGGGGGCCCGTCTGGCCTTCGACTGCATCAAAGCTGACATCGCGAAGGCCATGATGCACGTTATAGACGAATCCATCCCGTTCCAGGTGGAGAGCGATGCGTCTGACTTCGTCCTAACCGCCACCCTTAACCAGGTGGGCAGACCCGTGGCCTTCTTTTCACGAACCCTCCAAGGCCCCGAAACTCGACACTCCTCTGTCGAAAACGAAGCCCAAGCCATAGTGGAAGCTGTACGGCACTGGCGCCACTATTTAGCTGGTAAACGGTTCACCCTACTCACGGACCAACAATCCGTTGCCTTCATGTTCAACAATACGCAGTGGGGCAAGATCAAGAACGACAAGATATTACGGTGGAGGATCGAATTCTCCACCTACAATTACGATATCTTGTATCGGCCCGGGAAGCTCAATGAGCCACATGACGCCCTGTCCCGTGGAACATGCGCCAGTGCGCAGGTGGACCGGTTACAGGCTCTCCACAACGACCTCTGCCACCTGGGGGTCACCAGGTTTTTTCACTTCATTAGAGCCCGAAACCTGCCCTACTCAGTTGAGGATGTCAGGTCTATAACTCAGAATTGCCAGGTCTGCGCGGAATGCAAGCCGCACTTCTACCGACCAGACAGGGCACACCTCATAAAAGCCACCCGCCCCTTTGAACGCCTAAGCATCGACTTCAAAGGCCCCCTCCCCTCATGTGATCACAACATATACTTCCTCAATGTCATTGACGGGTACTCACGTTTCCCCTTTGCGATTCCCTGCCCAGATATGACCTCGGCCACGGTCATTAGGGCCCTGCGCAGCCTCTTCACTCGGTTTGGTTTCCCCAGCTATATTCATAGTGACCGGGGATCCTCCTTCATGGGTGATGAACTGCGACGGTACCTGCTCTCCAAAGGCATAGCCTCAAGTAGGACTACTAGCTACAACCCCCGGGGTAACGGGCAGGTGGAGAGAGAGAACGCCACTGTCTGGAAGACCGTTTTACTAGCACTACAGTCTAAAGGCCTTCCAGTCACCCGCTGGCAAGAGGTCCTACCGGAGGCACTACACTCCATTAGGTCCCTCCTGTGCACGGCAACCAATTCCTCCCCCCATGAACGGATGTTCGTGTTCCCCAGGAAGTCTTCCTCAGGGACTTCACTACCGTCGTGGCTGGCATACCCGGGCCCTGTCCTGCTTCGGAAGCATGCCAGGACCCGTAAGTCTGACCCCCTGGTCGAAAGGGTACAACTCCTCCACGCCAACCCCCAGTACGCCTATGTGCTATACTCCGGCGGGCGGGAGGACACGGTATCTATCCGTGACCTAGCACCCACAGGTGACTCAGGGACCTCTATAGCCCCCAACCCCTCACCCCCAACCCCCGACTTTGTCCCTACCACATCAGAACCACTATTCACTCCTCTCGCCCCCGTATACAGCTCGCCTGAGCCCCAGGAGTCGTCACCACGCACCCGACGGGCGGACGAGACTATGGATGACAGCAACGTTCCAGCACTTGAAACGACACGGCGACCTGAAACTACATCGGAACCGGCACCACGGCGATCGCAGCGGCACAGCAAGCCCCCGGATAGACTAAATCTGTAAATATTGTAAATATTGTTCACTCTGCCTCACCCCCGACGGATTCTTTTTTTAAACAGGGGGTGAATGTGGTAAACCAATGTTATCTGTTATCTGTGGTGGTTAACCACTGTTAGTTAGTATTTATTATTACCTGTACTACCTGTATATGTGTCACATCCCTGTCGGTTCCGCCCAAGACTCCTCCCCCTGGTCCGGGTATAAAGGCGGTGGCTCCTCCCCCTAGCCTTCAGTACCGACCAGATCTCCGACAGGGATGGCTCCAAGTTCTTGCTAATAAAAGCCTATTTGTCTTGCTCACAACTAGTCTTGACTCGATTGATAGTGCATCAAGTGTATTCATAATAGGTTGATTATCAGCCTGCAAATCCTTCCAAGAAGCTTATTGCAGGTGAAATGAGCAAGAGACTCTCCTGGTCAGCCAGAGCTTTCAGAAGGCAACGGCAAACCACAGCAGTGTCTTGCCAGCCATAACCATGGACCAACACATGAAAGTTCATAGTTGCCAATATCCTGTTAGGATATAGTACCTTGTGAGATAGAGAGAGAGAGAGAGTTAAGTTTAATGTCTGAGACTGATATTAATTAGCGAGATTAATTTAGAATAAAACTCCTTCAATAGCTGACATGTTAACAGCAATCAATAAGTAGGTTACCCTAGAATGAGGATGTAGACTAGTGGCTGTTGTTAAGATTCCAGATCCGAAACCCCAAGGTATATTATGAAGTTAGGCTAGACTCCAACAATTTGCTATTCTGGCATTAATGTAAGGATATGATGTTTCACTCCAGGCGCACTGGGAAGCTATGATCAAAAAAAAACATTTAACAACAGTTTAACTATAGCAAATGAACTAGCTTAACATTTAACAATTGAACAATACAATTCTTAACTGCTAACTTCTCACTATGAGTTCCAGTTCAAGCAATATTCCTCTTATAGACTTAAACCCCTTCTTTAGAATTAGAAAGCAAAACACAGGTTTACTTGCTTGTCTCAGGTGAACAGTCCCAGAACTCTCAGAGAGGCCTTTTCAGAGAAAGAATCACTGTTTCCATCTGGCAATCCAGGCAGCAAACTGTTTAGAATCATAGAATCCTACAGTGCAGCAGGAGGCCATTCAGCCTATCGAGTCTGCACTGACCACAATCCCACCCAGGCCCTATCCCCATAACACATGTATTTACCCTAACTAATCCCCCTGCCACTAAGTGACAATTTAGCATTGCCAATCCACCTAACACACACATCTTTGGACTGTGGGAGGAAACCGGAGCACCTGGAGGAAACCCACACAGACACAGGAAGAACGTACAGACTCCGCACAGACAGTGACCCAAGCCGGGAATCGAACCTGGGTCCCTGGTGCTGTGAGGCAGCAGTGTTAGCCACTGTGCCACTTGTATTTTAAAACTGAAACTGAAACAGTATTTCGACCATGCAAGCTTAGTTCCTCCCATTGAGCATGTGATTCTTTCCCTATCAATCAACCGAATGATAACTTTATTCTAAAACTCCAGGGGAAACCTAAGTAAACACAAATGCACTAGCTCAGTTTAAAACAAACAACCCAGGTGCTTATCCTGTTCTCCCAAATACCAATTTAAATGATTTCTTAGACAAATTGGCACCTTGCAAACTAGATCTGAATTCTAAACATAGCCTTGGCAAGAAACATGATATACATAAATTTCTTAAAGGCACAGTATCATCACATTGTCAAGAGAATGAGCATCATTCTATAGACCATTTATACCTAGTTAAATCCACTTTACACTCTGTAGAGTTACATTCAAACCAGCTGACTACACCCCATTTCCTACTTTGCTGTCTGTTTTGGCTCTATTCAGCCTCCTGAGATTTTTAAGTTAAATTATAGTTCAGATGCCAATAACCTTATCTGCTCATAACTTTTTCATTGAAAGTTAGTTCCTATCTCGCTGGGGTGGATGGACTCCCACGACTTGTCAGATTAGTTAAGATCTTCTGTTGAGAGCGGCATTAATGTTTAAGTATTGTTCAATTGCTAAAAGTTAAGCTAATTCATTTGTTATAGTAATAATTAGTTTCTCCCATTCAGCACATGAATCTGTCCCTGTCTATCAACCTAATCAAAACTCTACCCTGAAAGCACAGGGGAAACCTAAGGAAATACAAATACATTAGCTCAGCTTAATGAGCTGCCCCCTGCCCCCTTTAAACCATCCATCTGTACCGTTCCAACAAAGCAACAAAATTGACCCTTAAATGTGTGTGCGCGTGAGACAGAAAGATAAAAGGAGATGAAGGATTTATCTTAGCAAATTTTCCATTCAGCAGCATAATTCCTACGAGAGCAATTCAGGGAGTTGGGAAATAGACTAAAAAGTATGGCCTCCAGGGTGGCCATCTCTGGGCTGCTCCCAATGCCTCGTGCCAGTGAGGCTAAGAATAGGGAGTTAGTACAATTGAATGCTTGGCTTAAGGACTGGTCCAGGAGGGAGGGCTTCATTTTCCTCGATCAATGGGAAGTTTTTAGGAGAGGATGGCACCTGTACAAGAAGGACGGGTCACAACTAAGTTGGATGGGCACGAATATCCTGGCTGGGAGTTTTGCTAGTGCATTTCGGGGGGGTTTAAACTAGTATGGCAGGGGGGTGGGGATCAAAATATTAGGTCTACAAGTGTAGAGGCTGGGGACGAGCTTGGGGCTGGGACAAGGCTGGCAAAGAAGAAGAGCACTCTGGGGGAGGATGACCTCACTGGGCCTGGAGGTCTGGAGTGCTTATACTTCAATGCAAGGAGTGTAGCAGGTAAGACAGATGAACTTAGGGCCTTAATGCTCACGAGGAATTTGGATGTGGTTGCGGTGACAGAGACTTGGTTGAAAGAGGGACAGGACTGGCAGCTGAATATTCCGGGGTACAAGTGTTTTAGGCGAGACAGAGGAGGGGCCAAAAGAGGTGGGGGAGTAGCAGTATTAGTTGGAGAGCATATTACAGCGGTGCAGAGGGAGGACAATTCAGAGGGGTCATGTAACGAGTCATTCTGGGTGGAGCTTAGAAACAGGAAGGGCGCCGTCACTATGTTGGGGGTATACTACAGGCCCCCCAACAGCCCAAAGGAAGTGGAAGAACGGATATGTCAGGAGATACTGGATAGGTGCAGGAAAAATAGGGTTGTTGTAGTGGGAGACTTCAATTTCCCTGGTATAGACTGGAAATCGCTGAGAGCTGGGACTCTGAATGGGGAGGAATTTGTAAAATGCATATAGGAGGGTTCTTTGGAACAATGTGTAGATAGCCCGACTAGAGAGGGGGCTATACTGGACCTAGTACTGGGGAATGAGCCCGGTCAGGTCTTCAAAGTTTCGGTAGCGGAACGTGGCAAATAGTGACCACAATTCTGTTAGCTTTAGGATAGTGATGGAAAAGGATGAGTGGTGTCCCAAGGGTAAGGTGTTGGATTGAGGGAAGGCTAACTTTAGTGGGATTAGGCAGAAATTGGCAGCTCTTGATTGGGAGAGGCTGTTTGAGGGTAAATCCACATCTGGCATGTGGGAGTCTTTTAAGGAACAGTTGTTAGGGCTACAGGACAGGCATGTGCCTGTAAAAAAGGATAGGAAGGGTAGGATTCGAGAACCATGGATAACCAGGGAAATTGAGGGACTGGTCAAAAAGAAAAGAGAGGCGTATGTTAGGTCCAGGCAGCTAAAAACGGAGGGAGCTCTGACGGAGTACAAAGAAAGTAGGAAATAACTCAAACGGGGAATTAGAAGGGCAAAAAGTGGTCACGAAATGTCCTTGGCAGACAGGATTAAGGAGAATCCCAAGGCATTTTATTCATACGTTAGGAACAAAAGGGTTGTCAGGGAAAAAATCAGACCTCTCAGGGACAAAAGTGGGGAATTATGCTTGGAGCCCAAAGAAGTAGGGGAGATCCTAAATGAATACTTTGCGTCAGTATTCACAAAGGAGGGATGTGTTGACTGGGAGTGTCTCGGAGGGGAGTGTTGAACCGTTGGAGAAAATCTCCATTACAAGGGAGGAAGTGTTAGGTTTGTTAGAGAATATAAAGACTGACAAATCCCCAGGGCCTGATGGAATCTATCCAAGGCTGCTCAGGGAGACGAGAGATGAAATCGCTGGGCCCCTGAGGCAAATCTTTGTCTCGTCACTGGACACAGGTGAGGTCCCAGAGGATTGGAGGATAGCTAATGTGGTCCCGTTATTTAAGAAGGGTAGGAAGGATAACCCAGGTAATTATAGGCCGGTGAGCTTGATGTCCGTGGTGGGGAAGTTGTTGGAGAGGATTCTTAGAGATAGGATGTATGCGCATTTAGAAAGGAATAAACAAATTAACGATAGTCAGCATGGTTTTGTGAGAGGGAGGTCATGCCTCACTAACCTGGTGGAGTTTTTTGAAGAAGTGACCAGAATGGTTGACGAGGGAAGGGCCGTGGATGTCGTCTATATGGACTTTAGTAAAGCGTTTGACAAAGTCCCTCATGGTAGGCTGGTGAAAAAGATTGGATCTCATGGGATAAAGGGGGAGGTGGCTAGATGGGTGGAGAACTGGCTTGGTTACAGAATGATGTGGAGATGCCGGCGTTGGATTGGGGTAAGCACAGTAAGAAGTCTCACAACACCAGGTTAAAGTCCAACAGGTTTATTTGGTAGCAAATACCATAAGCTTTCGGAGCAATGGAAGGAGCATTGCTCCGAAAGCTTATGGTATTTGCTACCAAATAAACCTGTTGGACTTTAACCTGGTGTTGTGAGACTTCTTACATTGGTTACAGAAGACAGAGGGTGGTAGTGGAAGGGTCTTTTTCCGGCTGGATGCCTGTGACTAGTGGTGTTCCGCAGGGCCCTGTATTGGGACCTCTGCTGTTTGTGATTTATATAAACGATCTGGAAGAAGGTGTAACTGGGGTGATCAGTAAGTTTGCGGATGACACATAACTGGCAGGAATTGCAGATAGTGAGGAGCATTGTCAGAGGCTACAGAAGGGTATAGATAGGCTGGGAATTCGGGCAAAGAAATGGCAGATGGAGATCAATCCTGATCAATGCGAAGTGATGCATTTTGGTAGAAATAATGTAGGGAGGAGCTATACGATAAATGGCAGAACCATAAAGGGTGTAGATACGCAGAGGGACCTGGGTGTGCAAGTCCACAGATCCTTGAAGGTGAGGTCACAGGTGGAGAAGGTGGTGAAGAAGGCATATGGCATGCTTGCCTTTATAGGATGGGGAATAGAGTATAAAAGTTGGGGTCTGATGTTGCAGATGTATAGAACGTTGGTTCGGCCACATTTGGAATACTGCGTCCAGTTCTGGTCGCCACACTACCAGAAGAACATGGAGGCTTTGGAGAGAGTACAGAGGAGGTTTACCAGGATGTTGCCTGGTATGGAGGGGCTTAGTTATGAGGAGAGATTGGGTAAACTGGGGTTGTTCTCCCTGGAATGACGGAGGATTGAGGGGTGATTTAATAGAGGTGTATAAAATTATGAAAGGCATAGATAGGGTGAACGGTGGGAAGCTTTTCCCCAGGTCGGTGGTGACGTTCACGAGGGGTCATAGGTTCAAGGTGAAGGGGGGGAGGTTTAACACAGATATCAGAAGGACGTATTTTACACAGAGGGTGGTGGGGGCCTGGAATGCGCTGCCAGGCAAGGTGGTGGAGGCGGACACACTGGGAACGTTTAAGACTTATCTAGAGAGCCATATGAACGGAGTGGGAATGGAGGGATACAAAAGAATGGTCTAGTTTGGACCAGGGAATGGCACGGGCCTGGAGGGCCGAAGGGCCTGTTCCTGTGCTGTATTGTTCTTTGTTCTTTGTTCTATAATTGAATCAATGGAGACATCCTAGCTGAAGGCTATAAGAATGAATCATGTACTGGCAGGGCCTACTGCCTGAGAATTTTTCTTGTCAATAGTCTTCTCCAAGGGTGTGGTTAAATGCTGTTCAGGCCTGAAACTGGTAGTTGGAGAGTGCAAAACTAGGGTTGCCAAATAGGGTTAGAATGCTGGAGAATCTCAGCAGGTCTGACAGCATCTGTGGAGAGAGAATAGAGCTGACGTTTCGAGTCAGGATGACCCTTCATCCTAGATCTGACAAAACATTAGCTCTATTCTCTCTCCACAGATGCTGTCAGACCTGCTGAGATTCTCCAGCATTTTCTGTTTTTGTTTCAGATTCCAGCATCTGCAGTATTTTATTTTTATCTGCGGTTAGAAATATCTCCAGAGAGTTAATTGCATGATCTCCTGCCTCCAAACACTCTGCTTGGTCAGACTGACCTTTCTCCATGTGTGATATTTTTCGAACTAGCATACAAAAGTGGTCAATGAAAATGACAAAAAGAACATGATTTTTTCATGACTCTATAGTTTCTCATACCATTGAGAGTCACATTAAATAAGCTGCAAAACAGATGAGGGCTATCGGGAGGTCAAAGTGATGAGCATCCTTCGATAGATCCTCCAAATCTAGTTAAACCCATCATATACTTGGCAGTATCTGAACCAGCACTCTCTTGTATCCCACCAGAGGCTGCTATCTGCCCTGGCCTGAAGCAGGTCTCCTGAGATTAAGCATCAACTCCTGGGAGACGACAGGGCAATCTTGGAGGCTCAGCAACCCTAGGCAAGGCACAGTGGGCAGAATCCCTGTTTGACAACCTTTCACATCCATGGCAGAGCTCTGTGCTCCTGCCTGATGGTAAGTGTTTAGTGTTCTGAAAATGCAAGTGGGATTGTCTGTTTTCTCAAAACATTACAAAGGTACGAAGCATCAAGGACAGGCAACATTTTAAACCTGGCTTAACGTTGCCCTGGAGTTGTACTCCATAGGGGGGGAACAACCCCAGAGACTGAGTTGGAGCCTCAGTGGGGACCTGTTACACCCACCAGCCTGATCATGGCATCTGACTCCAGAGTTATGCAGCTCTTTTCATCTCAATCCCCAGGGGGAGAATACAAATGCAAGTGTCCTAAGATTGAGTTTATAAAGAGCACAAAGCACAGAATCACCCTATCCATTCTCATTCCTTCCCATTCATTTATGTCTGCGTTTATTTTCCATATGGGCCTCCTTCCATTTATTTCATCTCCCCCTGTCCGCACACTGGGGGATTTTCACAGTAACTTCATTGCAGTGTTAAGGTGTAAGCCTACTTGTGACAGCAATAAATAAACTTAAACTTTAAAAACTTCAACTTAAAACATCAGGCTCTGAAGAAACCGGCACAATCCGGGGGAAAAGTTGTTCGAGAGGAAGTTTGTCAAAGTTGACTTCAGATTCTGGGCTCTTAACTCGCAGAGACTCATTGCGAACCAGCCAGGGGCCCCGAGGGCAATGCTTTCCCAATCGGAATCCAGTTCTCATTAACTCGTCCGCAGCTTTTTTTTTAAAGCACGTTGCTCAGTTCCGTAACTGGGAATCTGACGTCTGCTCGCACACGCCCCCCTTATTTCCTTTAAAGCTGTAAGTGTGCAGAGTTACTGAGCGCTGTAGCAAAGTTTGGAGGGAGAGTTCTGGGCTTAGTTCAGATCTGGGGACGGGGAAGGATGGTTCTGTACCACAAGGAGTTCGAAAACGCCGGCAAAAAGGAAGGTATCCAGGTCTGGAGAGTGGAGCATTTAGAACTGGTGCCGGTCCCGCAGAGTTTCCATGGCAGTTTCTATGTGGGAGACGCTTACCTGGTGATGCAAACCATAGTGAGGAGGAACAACTTCTCTTACAATCTGCATTTCTGGTTAGGTGAGGCCGAATTAAACTTGTCTGGGGCATTTTCTAGTTTTTTTTTGTAATAAGACGGTGATCATTTCAAACTGTTTCATTTCCCTCTAGGCAAAGAGTGCTCCCAGGATGAGAGTAGCGCCGCAGCGATTTTCACCGTGCAGATGGATGACTACCTGGGGGGCAAACCGGTCCAATATCGGGAGCTGCAGGATTACGAATCCAACACTTTCGTTGGCTATTTCAAAGGAGGACTGAAGTACAAGGTAGATAGATACCTCGGTGTTTCCAGATTCTATAACGGGCTGTTTCCTCCTCTTCCCATCATCAGTTCTTTCATTTGTTTTGTCTAGTTTGTTGTTGTTCTTCTCTGGTGCCAATACTCCATAGAGTGAGTTTAATTATTGAAAGCTATAAAATCACTTGTTCAAAACATACAAATGGACGGGAAATAAGGTAAGGGTCTACAGTGTTACATTAACACTCAATTATGTCACTTAAACCATAAAGTTGGCACAACTGTATCAAATGCTAATTTCCAATTCCCCCATTGCACTTTTTTTCTTTCCAATGTGTTACATAACATTTTCCATGTGTGAGTCAGGACAGTTAGTTGAAAATATATTTGTAGGGTCATCGAATGCAACCCAGTTCCTGTTGTCATCATACATGCACATCGACTATATGTGCGGTGGATTTTTATTTTAACTTTTCTCATGCTTTAAGGTAATGACCAGGAAGAACAACCAGGATGACAAACTTTCTCATCAATTGGTTTTATGAATAATAAAATGCAATAGGTTTTACAGACAGAGATTTATATAACCCTAATAGGAAGTAAACCTCAACTTGGCCAATTCTTCTAGTTTGGGAGACCGAGAAGGTGGAAACCCATTGACACCCTGGGTGGAAGTTTCCCATCCTGCCCACCATGGGAATCAGAGCGGGCAGGGGCAGACCATGCAAAGGTCCATTGACTGCGAGCGGGAAATTCTGGCCTTGTGTGGCGTTCACATAGACTGACACCAGTCAGTGTCCTGTTTAGGTTTGTGGACTGCAACTGGTCAGTCTCACGGACTGTCTTTGCTCAGTCTCCTTGGCAATCTCCAGTCACTGTACTGGACTGTCCCCAGTCGGTCTCGTGGACTGTCTCTGCTCGGAACACATAAACATACAAATTATGAGCAGGAACTGGCCATCTGGCCCTTCCTGCTCGCTCTACTATTTAATATGATCATGGCTATTCAGATTGTGGCCTTTACTTTTTTGTCTTATCTTCTATATCCTTTGACTGCCTTGTTAATTAAGAATCTATTTGACTTAATCTTAAAAATGTTAAATGACCCAGCCTCCCATGCTCTCTGGGAAAGAGAATTTCATAGACCCATGACCTTCTGAGAGAAAACATTTCTCTTCATCTCTATCTTAAATAAGAAACCACTTATTTTTAAACTGTGTCCCCTAGTTCTAGTCTCTTTCATAAGCGGAAATATCCTCTCAGCATCCACCCTGTCACACGTCCTCATGATCTTCTATGTTTCAATAAAGTCGGCTCTCATTCTTCTAGACTCTGATGGATGTTGGCCCAGTCTGTCCAACCTTTGTTTCTAACACATTCCTATCATTTCTTAAATAAGGAGAACAAAACTGTACAAGGCTGGGATCTCACCAATATCTTGTACAACAGTAGCAAAACATCCCCAAAGACTTTTTATATTTCATTTCCCTCACAATAAATGACAACAGTTAATTTGCTCTACGTGCATACTTTTTTTTTGCAATTCATGTACCAGGACATACAAATCCCTCTGTGTCACAGAATTTTGTAATCTTTCCCCATTTATGTGATTTACTGCTTTCCTATTCTTCCTGCCAAAGTGAACAAGTTCATATTTTCCCACATGACATTCCATCTGTCAAATTTTACCACTCAACCTATCTTTATCGCCTTGCAGACTTGTATCTTCCTCACAAATTATTTTCCCACTTATTTTTTATCATCAGCAAATTTAGCAATCATACATTTCATCCCTTCTTCTAAGACATTTGCATAGATTGTAAATAGTTGAGGCCCCAGCACTGATCCTTGTGACACTCGACTAGTTATAGATTAGTCACCCAAAAATAACCAATATATCCCTAGTCTTTGCTTCTTGTTAGCTAACCAATCCTTCAACCATGCTAATATGTAATTGCCCCATGAGCTCATATTGTGTAGTAACCTTTGATAGAACCATAGAATCCCTATAGTGCAGAAGGAGGCCATTTGGTCCATCAAGTTCTCACCGACTCTCTGACAGAACATCATATCACTCCCCCTGCACCCCCTGCATCCCACCCTGCCCTATCCCCATTACCCCACGCATTTACCATGGCTAATAAAGTTTATTTATTTATTAGTCACAAGTAGGCTTAAATTAACACTGCAATGAAGTTATTGGGAAAATCTGCTAGTTGCCACACTCCGACGCCTGTTCGGGTACACTGAGGGAGAATTTAGCATGGCCAATGCATATAACCAGCACGTCTTTTGGACTGTGGGAGGAAACCGGAGCACTCGGAGGAAACCCACGCAGATATGCAGAGAATGTGCAGACTCCACACAGACAATGGCCCAAGCCGGGAATCAAACCCAGGTCCCTGATGCTGTGAGGCAGCAGTGCTAACCACTGTGCCACTGTGCCGCCCCTAATCCACCTAACCTACACATCTTTGGACACTAAGGGGCAATTTAGCATGGCCAATCCACCTAACTTGCATATCTTTGGTCCGTGGGAGGAAATCAGAGCACATCGAGAATGTGCAAACTCCACCCACGGCCAGAATCGAACCTGGGTCCCTGGTGCTGTGAGGCAGCAGTGTTAACCATTGTGCAACCGAACCACTATGTTGCACCTTATCAAATAACTTTTGGAAATCCAAGTACACACATTGTTACTTCCTCAAATAACTCTAATAAGTTGGTCAAACATAATTTCCCTTTCACAAAACTGACACCTTGCAGGAAACTGACTCGACTCGAGACTAACCAGAGATGGTCCTGGACACTGTCTTGAGACTGTCCAGGGGACTGACCAGAGAAAACCCTTTTAGAGTCTTTTAAATTGTAAGCTTAACAGTTTATTTAACCAAACTCAGCTCCTTTAGATAATAATTCATCCAGGGTTCTAGTCAATCATTCAGTTTCCTTAAAGCTGGTATGGAAAAGTAGAAAATTCTTTCTGTACCTCCGAACAAGACTGGCTGGATAATGAATGATAAGAAGCTGGATGTCCACCTAATTATTTCCCCTCCCCATTCCAGGGACACCATGACCAAGTGTAGAGCTCCCACTGCGGTCCTGATTGTTGATGAAATAACTCAGCACAGGGCAGAGTATGAGACTGTCCTAATTATTCCTAATCATCCTTGTATAACAAATTAACATTTCTTTTAGTTTCTTTCCGATAAGTGAAACAGTTTATTATTAGGCGCACTGTCTACATTAAAAAGTATTTGGCAAACCTAACCCAAGGGTGAATAGAAGTTATGTTGAAATGTAATTGCATCAATGTCACTGCATTGTCAACATGGAATTGTGTCACGGAAATTTGCTGCTCTTCCTCCATTCATAACCATTGAGTCACAATGGTGTGTGTTATTACTTATGAAAACACTAAGCTACGCCTTGACATTTCTCAGAATGCTGTTTAACCCAATTTAACACTTGTGTTAAAATAGAGAACCAAATGTGTTTGTTATTAATTTGGTGCCAGCCTCTTGACTCATTTTTTAAGACAGTACTTTATTACCTTACACATCTGGCCGTGAAGTTCTTTGGGATTTGCTTTCAAAGAGACAGATGGAGGAGTTTGTGTTTCCTAAATGTTCAGCAGTGGGTAACTGCAGAATGTCTTTTAAACCTTTTTCTCCATGTTTCCTGCCCAGCAACCAGCCTGGCTACCAGCCAGGCAGAAAAGCCTACAGGAAAAGAAAAGGAGAGATTGCTGGCAGGGGTTCTAGTTGGGGTTAGAGGGGGAGAAATCGTGGAAGAATTGCTGATTGAGGGGAGAGAGGCTGCTACTGGGGAGAGTGAAGATGCTGGTGAGGAAGAGGGTGGGACAACTGTTGGGCTTGAAGATGGTTGGTGGGGAGGGGGTGAAGAGAGAGAGAGATCACCGAAGCTGGTGTTCTGATTACGAGGGAAACAGGAACCAGGCTGATCAGGTGGGTGGATAGAGGATTGGAGATCATGGACATGCGGAGTTGGACAATTATATGGGGCAGTTCCAAAGTAGCATCCCTTTCCTCTTAACCCACAAGCAATGCTGTATAAATGCAATGACATTATGCATCCGGCTGGTCTTGCCTTTTTACCTGGCAGTGTCATTATGACCTGGAAAATTGGGTCAAAGTAGGTGCAGGATAAAGAACTAGAAGTTTGTTAAAATGGAGGCATGCATCCTCCTTGGAGAGAACTGGTCACCCTGACTCACCTCAGTTACAACTGGGGCTGGGTGGGTTTATGGCAGTTTGGAATTATCAAAATTTTAACTTCTTACCTGCCCCAAACTCTCAAACCTTCCCATTTTTGGAGGTTAAACTATTCCCCCCCGCCAACCAAATTCCCCACACCATAAGGGTTTAAATAATTTAGATACATAATATTCAGTTGATATTAGATATTAATTCTTTCAGACTTTCTGACACCAAGTATAAAGCAGAATCATTGCCTTATAAGTTTTATTATTGTGTTATTTAACGGTACAACACAAGCAAAGATCTGACTTACAATGAGGAAACATGATTTGGCAACATTGAACTTGCAGGCTATCGTGTTAAAATTATTGGCAGAGCATAAGCTGCCCTTTATAGGTTTTTCTATCAGCCTGAGAGCAGACATTCATCCTATTGCCAATCTGAAATCTCACAGACCTGTAATGTTAGCTTTGGAAGATCAGATGTGAAAATGTACATAACACTCGTTACAAACAGGAGGGGGGTTAATTTAAACAGAACTAATTTTTCCTGTCACCACCCTGTCCATAAATAGAAAGGTGTTTCCCTCTTTAAGCGGTGGAATACTTATCAACCCCTTGGTTTTAGTGCAATCCAGTTTTTTATCAACAATTCCCCAGCAAACTGGAGATAGGATGATATTTGTAAGCACTCAAAATGCAAAAAAGGTCCACAACATCCTCCTCCAGTAATAAAAAGAGTTGAGAAAAACAAATTACAGTCAGAGATCACAGAGGAAAAAAAATTTGTTTCTTTCTAGAGATCCGAATCAAAATCCAAAGGCATATCCCTTCAGTTGGGTGCAAACCTGTGATGAATAATTCACTTTTTGGTGGTGTTGACTTCACACAATGAGATAGACACACAGAGATGGATCAGTCTTGTAGGCAAAGATACAGAATTTCTAGCAGAAGTCGTGTAGTCGAGGGCCAGGTGTCCTACCTGGGCAGTGCTCTTTGTCTGTGAGGCTGCTAGTTAGATGGTAAACAGCAAATTGGGTTGTGCTGGCAAGTCAATATTGCTTGTTTCACAAGCCAGAGATCCATGTTATATGACTCCCACCTCTCCGCCAGGTCTTTGACCGAGGATGTGTATCCACTGTCTGGATTATAAAGACTGTTAAGTGTGACAACCATTAGGATTGAAAGAATAATTGCAGGGTGCTTGGTTTAGCAGATGATTCATCTCCTGTTGACCAGCCTGGGTTATTAAATGCAGATGGCCTTTGTATAGCTCTTTGAATTTGGGCTGTACAGTACACAGGTAGTCATTAGTGGATCCTCTGAGATAACGAGGTGCGAGTTTTCTCGAAACTGCCAGGTAGCTTCTTCTCGGGGGTCACAGACAAACATAAATACAGCCTTTAAAAGATCTTTGTTCAATTTTAGAAATGACAATGAGCTTATGGATAGATATTTTATAAAATATAGTGTGAGACCTTCGTTTCTCATGTTTAATACCAGCGTGATAAGGTTATATAGAGGTTAAATAGGTGCTGCAGAAATGTTTTCACATTCAGCTGATGGGATCACCACTCAATGAGAAATGATGTATATCTACGCTGTGGTCAGGAGGGTAGTGCCATTTTAGTATATACTTTATAATGAGTGGTTCTGCTGAGCAAGTGATTTGTGAAGAGCTCCTGTAACAGGAGCTTCTGCTGTCTCCATGATGTGGGCATAGATCTTGGGAGGGAAGTAAGTGAGGGTTCTTTGGGGTCGAGGTGTATCTAATAACAACAACATATCGACAAGTTTAACATAACAAAACCTCCCAAGGCATTTAATAGGTACATTATAAGAAAGTACGACTTCTGCCACTGCTATTGCTAACTTCTAGAACCACCAGGAGATCCTGATAGTCCCTGGAAGCCTCTTTTGAAAGGCAAGGAATGAGTAATGAATACTGCTCCATCTCATTATACACCAAGGAGGTACCTTGTTAAAGTCTTGGCTCCATTCTTTCTCACATCTTCAGGGTGCATTTGTCCTATCAAATTCATTATGCCCCCTTCTGGTGCATTTTCTGTCCCTGAGAGCACTGAGGTCATTATTGTTGGTAGGAATAAACAATTCTGATCCAGGAACAGAGATTTGAGTCACTGTGTACCTGGATGACAGACAAAGGCTGGAATCTTGCCATCGTTCACGCCATGGAATTTTCCCATCCCGCTGCAGTGCACGGAGATTTGGCTGGGTGTCAAATTCTCCAAACTTGCTGCAGCAGGAGCGTGGCGTGTATGGGTGGTAAGATCACCCAAAGTCAATTCCCTGAAGCTTGGCTGGTGGACACATCCAGTGGAATGACCAGGCCCAGAAATCCTAAACATGACGGTGCTGGGTTTCTGTGTAAGTTGGAAACTCGGCCGACCAAACAAAAAGCTATCATAGTCTGTAACTTGTAGCAAGCTTCAATCATTTTGTAATGAATAGAAGGCATACCAACAATACTGCCATTATCAGCGATGATCTGTGATTCCTCCAAGAGGGATGGTTTTCCAAACTACAATGGTTGCACTGAAGTTATGAGCACTCCAAGGCACACTCTATCCAATGATAGAGATTGAAAAATAGGCCCCAGCAATGCATTAGTTAAATATTGCTCAGCTGTGCACATCAACATTTTTGATTCCAAGTTGCTTTGCACACAATTGAAGGCTACACAAAGGGCAAGACCTTCAAGAAGATGTTGCACAACCTGACTAATTGGTTGATTAATCATTGCCAACTCCTCCAGTGTGAACAACTTATGTGCCATCCCAATGCTGCCCTTCTCAGAATATTCATCACCAAACCATCAACAAGGTGGACGAGGACATGAGACAGGTCTGGAACAAAATGCAACACAACACAAAAAAGCACTTTAACAGCATTGGCCTGACTGCTGATGTGGCTCATGTCTGAGCACTCAACAGTAACCTTTGGAAGAGGCTGGTAGCAGCTTTGTCCTGTTATGGATAAGCCCCCGATCTTGATGAAAGGCATAATAATCGTGCAGTTTTGCACATGCTGATGTCATTGCCTTGTCAGTTTTACCTGAAGTCTAAATTTGTCATTTTAGTCAGAATGAAGGCCGAAACACACAAACCTCAATGTGGAGGTTTATGCTGAAGTTGAGACAGCGCCTTCCTAGAATGTGAATCGACTTTCATGACAAATGTACTAATGTGGTAACAGAGCATTCAAGTGAGCTTGTCTGTGTGGTCACAGGAAATTAGCCTATGAAATTCTTAACTGGATTAGTATGATAGCTTACAACTAACTTATTTGTAAAGTAATTGTGTGACCAGGGAATGTAAATCAATATGCAAAAGAATATAATCTGTTTTATTAAATTGGTGTGGAGATGCCGGCGTTGGACTGGGGTGAACACAGTAAGAAGTCTCACAACACCAGGTTAAAGTCCAACAGGTTTATTTGGTAGCAAATACCATAAGCTTTCGGAGCGCTGCTCCTTCGTCAGATGGAGTGGAAATGTGCTCTCAAACAGTGCACAGAGACACAACATCAAGTTGCAGAATACTGATTAGAATGCGAATCCCTAAAGCCAGCCAGGTCTTAAAGGTACAGACAATGTGGATGGAGGGAGCATTAAACACAGGTTAAAGAGATGTGTATTGTCTCCAGACAGGACAGCCTGCAAGTCCAGGAGGCAAGCTGTGGGGGTTACTGATAATGTGACATTAATCCAACATCTCGGTTTAGGCCGTCCTCATGTGTGCGGAACTTGGCTATCAGTTTCTGCTCAGCGACTCTGCGCTGTCGTGTGTCGTGAAGGCCGCCTTGGAGAACGCTTACCTGAAGATCCAAGGCTGAATGCCCGTGACTGCTGAAGTGCTCCCCCACAGGAAGAGAACAGTCTTGCCTGGTGATTGTCGAGCGGTGTTCATTCATCCGTTGTCGTAGCGTCTGCATGGTTTCCCCAATGTACCATGCCTCGGGACATCCTTTCCTGCAGCGTATCAGGTAGACAACGTTGGCTGAGTTGCAAGAGTAGGTACCATGTACCTGGTGGATGGTGTTCTCACGTGAGATGATGGCATCCGTGTCGATGATCCGGCACGTCTTGCAGAGGTTGCTGTGGCAGGGTTGTGTGGTGTCGTGGTCACTGTTCTCCTGAAGGCTGGGTAGTTTGCTGCGGACAGTGGTCTGTTTGAGGTTGCTTGAAGGCAAGAAGTGGGGGTGTGGGGATGGCCTTGGCGAGATGTTCGTCTTCATCAATGACATGTTGAAGGCTCCGGAGGAGATGCCGTAGCTTCTCCGCTCCGGGGAAGTACTGGACGACGAAGGGTACTCTGTCCACCATGTCCCGTGTTTGTCTTCTGAGGAGGTCGGTGCGGTTTTTCGCTGTGGCACGTCGGAACTGTTGATCGATGAGTCGAGCGCCATATCCTGTTCTTATGAGGGCATCTTTCAGTGTCTGGAGGTGTCTGTTGCGATCCTCCTCATCGGAGCAGATCCTGTGTATTCAGAGGGCTTGTCCATAGGGGATGGCTTCTTTAACGTGTTTAGGGTGGAAGCTGGAGAAGTGGAGCATCGTGGGGTGCTGAGGTGACCGTCCTTAATGGAGATGCGTGTGTCCAAGAATGCAACCGATTCTGGAGAGTAGTCCATGGTGAGTCTGATGGTGGGATGGAACTTGTTGATGTCATCATATAGTTGTTTCAGTGATTGCTCACCATGAGTCCAAAGGAAGAAAATATCATCGATGTATCTAGTGTATAGCATCGGTTGAAGGTCCTGTGCGGTGAAGAAGTCGTGTTCGAACCTGTGCATGAAGATGTTGGCATATTGAGGTGCGAATTTGGTCCCCATGGCTGTTCCGTGTGTCTGGATGAAGAACTGGTTGTTGAAGGTGAAGACATTGTGGTCCAGGATGAAGCGGATGAGTTGTAAAATTGCATCTGGAAACTGGCAGTTGACGGCATTGAGTACTGAGGCCGTTGCAGCAATGCCATCGTCGTGGGGGATGTTGGTGTAGAGTGCCGAGACATCCATTGTGACGAGGAGTGCTCCTGGTTCAACTGCTCCATGTGTGCTGAGTTTCTGTAGGAAGTCCGTAGTGTCGCGACAAAAGCTGGGGGTTCTTTGTACAATGGGTTTCAAGATGCCCTCGACATAGCCGGAGAGGTTCTCGCACAGGGTTCCATTGCCTGAAACGATGGGACGGCCGGGTGCGTTTGTCTTGTGTATCTTTGGGAGGCAGTAATATTAAATTGGACCATTGTTGCATGCTTATTTTACCATTAGTCAGCACTTAAAGAACATGTCCAATTATTTTTAAGTATGATGAGGGTTTCTACCTCTGCCCCCCCTTCCAGATAGTGAGTTCATGATCTCCACCACCCTCTGGATAAAAAGAACCGGTTGATGTGGTGTTTTTAGATTTCCAGAAGGTGTTCGATAAGGTGGCTCACAAAAGGTTGCTGCAGAAGACTAGGGTACACGGAGTTGGGGATAAAGTGTTAGCGTGGATTGAGGATTGGCTATCTAACAGGAAGCAGAGAGTTGGAATAAATGGGTGCTTTTCTGGTTGGCAGTTGGTAACTAGTGGCGTGCCGCAGGGATCGGTGCTGGGGCCTCAACTGTTTACCATATACATAGACGATCTGGAGGAGGGGACAGAGTGTAGGGTAACAAAGTTTGCGGATGATACAAAGATGAGTGGGAAAGCGAATTGCGTGGAGGATGCGGAAAGTCTGCAGAGAGATTTGGATAGACTAAGTGAGTGGGCGATGATCTGGCAGATGGCGTATAACGTTGACAAGTGTGAGGTTATCCACTTTGGAAGGAATAATAGCAAAATGGACTATTATTTAAACGGTGAAAAATTACAACATGCTATGTGCAGAGGGACCTGGAGGTCCTTGTGCATGAATCACAAAAACACAATTTGCAGGTGCGGCAGGTAATCAAGAAAGCAAATGGAATGTTGGCCTTTATCGCGAGAGGGATGGAGTATAAAAGCAGGGAGGTCATGCTGTAACTGTACAGAGTACTGGTGAGGTCACACCTAGAGTACTGTGTACAATTTTGGTCCCCTTATCTAAGAAAGGATATATTAGCTTTGGAGGGGGTACAGAGAAGGTTCACCAGGTTGATTCCGGAGATGTGGGGGTTAGCTTATGAGGAGAGATTGAGTAGACTGGGCCTGTATTCATTGGAGTTTAGAAGGTTGAGGGGAGATCTTATAGAGACATATAAGATAATGAAGGGGCTAGACAGGGTAGAAGCAGCGAGGTTATTTCCACTTACAATGGAAACAAGAACTAGGGGGCATAGCCTCAAAATATGGGGGAGTCAATTTAGAACAGAGTTGAGGAGGAACTTCTTCTCCCAGAGGGTAGTGAATCTTTGGAATTCTCTGCCCAATGAAGCAGAAGAGGCTACCTCGTTAAATGTGTTTAAGTCACAGATAGATAGATTTTTAACCATTAAGGGAATTAAGGGTTATGGGGAGCGGGCGGGTAAGTGGAACTGAACCCACTATCAGATCAGCCATGATCTTATTGAATGGCGGAGCAGGCTCGAGGGGGTAGATGGCCGACTCCTGCTCCTATTTCTTATGTTCTTATGAATGGCGCTGGGTGAATTGCTCATTCGGAGAACTGGTGCAGACATGATGGGCCTAATGGCTTCCTGCTACACTGTAACAGGTCTATGAATCTGTGCAATTCCTATCAAGCTACTCAGACATAAACTTCCCGTACAAATCCATGCTGACTGTCCTTGATTGATCTATGCCTTAATAAATGATGATTCAGAATTTATCTTAATAGTTTGCCTCTATAATTGAGGTTAGGCAGACCAGCCTATAATTACTTAATCTTGCCCTTTCTCCCTTTTTAAATAACAATATCTCAGCAGTATTCCAATATCATGCTTGTAGTTGGAGAGGATTGGAAAATAATAGTCAGACCCTCTTGCTTTTGCTCCCTTGCTTTCACTTCACACACTGGAGTTCATTTCACCCAGGCTTGGTGATTTATCTACTTTCAACAATGCTAAACCCATAATATTTCCCATCTTACAACAGTTTATCCCATCATAGAATTCACATTCCTCTTCAATGGTTGCAGTGTGTACATCGTTCCTCGGGTGCAATGATTTGAATTTTCCCAGCCCTGTGGAAATGGAGCTGAAGGCATTGGGGCTGGGAAAATAGTGGGGAACCATTCCTTCCTCCAGGGAAACCTTCCCAGGAGTAAACAGTGAAGAAAGTCAGCAGCACACTCCAACCAGACAGGCAGCTAATTACCCCACTCGAGCCTAATTGGAGGCCATTTTCTGAGGAAACAGGGAACTTTCTGCTGTGTACAAAACCGGCCAGCTCTCTAGAAGCACCCACCAGTGGCAGGACAGGGGGCCATTGGTGCCCCAATGAAGGAGCTGAAGCGTGGAGGGTGCCACAGCCAGAACCAATTCTTTGGAGACATTTGCCCACCACATTGATGACTGTGGGCCTCTTTAGTCCAACATTTGTAGAATATATCAAAGTGCATCCCATATTGCTGTGTTCTTGCAATTTCCCACCAGGCTTGGGAATTCCTGTCTCTGCTGGGGAAACTGGTGTTTGTGCAGAGCTCCAGGCTCTCCTATTGGGTCTCAAACACAAGAAAGCGGCCAATGATCCTTAGTTGGATGCTTTCCGGGAGATTCCACCTGTTGGCTCGCCTTTGATGTTTGTGGGGTCAGGACCCAGAAGTAGTTCCGACCTCAGGGCCTGCCCCCAAGGTTGGAAAAATGCAGCCCCAACTATTAATCAAGAACCATGCCCATGACATTTGCTTCCACGGACAGGTTACTTTTATATTATTCTTTCGCAGGCTAGACCAGTGTTTGGTACCTTTCACTCTTTGCTCTTGAGAAGGTGGTGGCGAGCCACCTTCTTGAACCGCTGCAATCCAAGTGGTACAGGTACACCTACAATGCAGTGAGAGAGGGAATTTGAGGATTTTGACCTCGCGACATTGAAGGAATGTCGATACAGTAAGGATCATGGGTGGCTTGGAGGGGAACTTGCAGATGGTGGTGTTCCCCATGAATATACTGTCCTTGGCCCTCTAACTGGTAAAAGGTATTGGTTAAAAGGTGCTCTTGAAGGAGCCTTGTTTTGCTGCAGTGTAAATGATACACAATAGTACATGGTTCCCATCTGGCCCTATTCTTGCTCCTTATTTATTTATGAACATCTTTGAGTGTTTGGCTTTTTCTTCTTTCTAACTATATTTTTCCATGTCCTCTCTTTGCTTTCCGAATTTCATTTTTAATTTCACCCCAGCACTTTTTCAATCCACTAGGTTTTCTGCAGTTTTGAGTTCTTGGTATCTGAAATAAGTGTCCTTTTTTGACTTATCCTATCCTGTATGCTCTTTGACAACCAGAGGTCCAGATTTAGGAGCTCCATTCTTTTTTGTGGGAATGTATTTGTTCTGAGCCCTCTTTATCTCTTCCATAAATGCTTCTCACTGTTCTGACACTGATTTTCCAGTCTATTTTTGCTAAATCACATATCCGCTTAGTAAAATTGGACCTTTTCCCAAATGAGAACTTTTTTGACTGATCTTTCTTTGTCCTTTTCCATAACTACACTAAATCTAACTCACTTATAACCACCAAAATGCTCTGCCTGCCAGATTCTGCCAGATACATTCCTTCAAAGTTTTTAGGATTACCTCTACTTTTGTGCTTTCAATGTATTGGCTACAAAAGTGCTCCTGAATGTACTTCAAGAATTCTGTCCCCTCTATACCTTTTGCATTTATTCTATCCAAGTTTATAGTAGTTGAAATTCTCAACTATTAATGTCCTATTGTTTTGCACTTTTTAGAATTAGCCTGCTATGTGCTATTCTATCGCCCTGTGATGGTTTGGAGCTCGACAGGATCTTTTGTTCAACTCAAATGGCTTTACTTAGCTGGTTCCAGATAATATCCCTCCTCACAACCATGATTGTTTCTCTAATCAATAATGTGACCACCTTTGTTATTAGCCCGCTTTCTGTCTCTCTTTGTATCCTTCTATATTTATACTGGTAGATCCCAATGTTATGATTTCAGAGCTTGTTACACAGAGACCAATAAATGAGAAGATACCTTATAAAATTTAACGGAGGGGTTCTCACTTCAATTTACCTGGATCCTTCAAGCTTTCCAAACTGAAGTGTGAGGGATCTTTCCTTTCAGCCCTGTTCATTCTTTTCTTCTGTTTCTAGAATCCTTTTCCAGCTTTTATTCTGGCTATTTTTTGATCTCATGAAAGTATTTTGTACCTGCATCCAGATTACTCATGGAGGTTGTGTTTGACATCAACCTTCATGTATGTAACTGTTGTCGCTGTCCAATGATGGATATGTGAAGATACTACTGTTGACAATTTAAGACTTAGTCAAGCAGAAAATTGTGAAACGCCTTGGCAAATTATGTGTCAACATTGCATAACAGCCTAAAGTGCCATCACGATCAGTAACAATTACGTAATTGGAGGACCTGGAGCAGCAATGTAGAAGAGACAGGTGAGATGGAAGGCCAAGATGGTGGTGGACCTAATGCGAGTTGCTGCTGGCTCTGAGAAGAGAATATCACGTTCCTCCACAACAAATCTCTGATCATATGTGGACAATAGATCTCCTCCAAACTTCTTTTATTCAGCTTGAATCTGGATTGTATTATGAACATAAAAAGACAGAAGATTGAATTAATCATCAGGATCCCAAAGCTTCCATTTGTTCATTGATAATGCGGGTCAGAGAAGATCAAGAAGCATTTTCTTATTTGTTCAAGATGAAAAATGTGTGGAATTTTAATAAAGATTTATTGAAACATTGTTAAAAAAACAATGAAATGCTGCTCCATTGTATCTTAATGCAATGCAAACTTCCACCAGGAGCAAACATGCTGGTATAGTAGAGCTGCTTGATCCTCACTGTTCAGTGAGCTGAGATTATTTGATGCCTAACCAGGCAAAAGTATGTTGACCTTTACAGTTAAACATGAAAAAAGAACTTACTAATGCCTGTATTTTTGGTAAATTAGATTCCTAAATAAGCTTGCTCTTAATATCTTATTAGCATGACAAATTGCACATAGAAAAATCCATTTACATTTGTTTGTTTCTCTTGTTATCTTAGGCTGGTGGTGTGGCTTCAGGGTTTACACATGTCATCACAAATGACCTCTCCGCACAGAGATTGCTACATATTAAAGGCAGAAGGACTGTCAGAGCAACAGAAGTTCCTCTTAACTGGGCCAGCTTTAATAAAGGAGATTGCTTCATCATAGATCTGGGAGCGGTAAGTTGAGAGAAAATCTTCTTTCTTAACTAGTTCAAGAATACATAGTTGATATCTTTCATTTTAGACATATTGCTGCTAAGTGTAAGATCAAACATACAACAGAGTTCGGAGATTGATTATTTACAATCCCTGAAGACTGGCTCCTGGGTATAATTCTTTGGCACAACTGAATACCATTTCATTCTTTGACTTGGGATGAACAAATTAAACAACTTTCGGGATGAAGCAGAGGCCAGGATTTTCCACTTCCGTTTTTATCAGATAGGTTCTGCGGCAGAAGCAGAAGATCTTGCAAGAACTCCCAAATCATGTTTCACATCAGTATAAATGCGTGACATGATTATCTCCACCATCCTGCCCCCTCCCCCATCAGTGACAGGGCACGTATCTCGAAGTTCAGGAACATAATTTGAATGTATTAGCATTTAATAATCAGGCCCGCATCATTCCTCCCATCAGAAAATCCATCCAGGTTGTCTTGGGTAGAATGGCATAAATCACGACTGGTCTCTCAAGGCACGCACCTGGTGAGTAGACCTCCTTGAGAGGTCAAGGGGGAGAGGGTCATGTCCAGGCATCACTTCCTGACCTTGGCACTGCCTGGGCAGTTGCTGGGTGGTTTGGGCCGGGGGGGAGGGGGGGTGGAGTCGAGGTCAAATTCTTAGCATGGGGCGGGCTTTAAAAATGGTGCCCCGATCTTTGTGGGCAGGTGAATCAAAGGCTACTCATCAGTGTTACGTCTTGAGACCTGCCCCTTGCTGGATTTTCCTCTAAATTCATCACTGTAGGGTGGAGAAATCTGCCATTGCTGTAGGTGGCCTCAATCTCACTTTTGCCACTTGCTACTGGCTTTTGCCATTAGAGCATTCATTTACAATGTAGTGACATTGGATTGTACACTATTACTACAAATGTAAATTTGCAAAAAATAATAATCCGAAAATCATATCGAGGAAACTTAAGTTAACATGTTAAATTCCATATATAATCTATTCTAATGTGGTCTTGTAATTCTTAATTTTGCGAAGAGGCTTCTGTTTTAAATGTAATCTCATCATCTTTCTAATATTATTTTTGATTTTAAAATGATTGGAAAGCTAGGAAAGAGTGTTCGGATATAATGAACACAGCAGCAGGATATGCCAAGGAATACATTGCCCATGATTCATCTTGCTTTGAGCTTTAGGCAAAGGCCACTCTGATGTATAAAGGTCGGTTGCAATCCTGGTCTACTCCTTTTTGTTCTTTGACGCAAGTGTCTGCAGTGAATAGGAAGGCAATCTATTGTTGGTCGTAGTATCTTAGATATCTTGTTATAATTGCAAATTATACTATATTTACAATCCTAATAATTGACTGCTTGAGATTTCATGCTTTGCTAAAGCCTAAGACTCAAAAATAAAACAAATGAAGAAACAATTTACCATTCAAAGGGATTTACCATCTGCTTGGTGTTGACATCGGAAGATCACAATGGTCACCATCATGGGCAGAGTCAGCTTAGCAGATAATGTACTCTCCTGGTTGCAAAAGGAAACACAAGCTGTGTCTGCTAGATTTAGCTTCAGAACAAATGGCAGTACATCAGGGAGCAGCTGTATTGGGAAAAAACATTCTCTTAAGGGTGTAGTGCACTTGAGGCATTCAAATTATGTCTTGTGTCATAAGGGTGAATCTCTTAAGACTTTGGAGCAGAGTCTAAATGCTGAGACTATTAACCATCTTAAATATTCTGTCAGTTTTATTTTCAGCGAAAGATTTTATAAATAATAGGTGGCATTCTCCCCAAAAAAACTAAGTGTTCGCGTAAAATTGGAAGTAAACCCCACTATTTTTTTCAGCGGAACTTTCAAAATGGATCTCCCACACTCTGAAGCACAGAGTGCCTGAGCATGAATCACTGGGTGGGGGGTCCTTTCCCACTGGAGAGGCCGGCAGCATAGCGCCGGCCTCTCGGTGGTCCCGACCTCCCTGGCCCCCCAAGCAGGCCAGCGCTGATCAATCCTTCGATCCCTCTGCTTGTGATCCCAACTGCAGAGTGACAGCAGGACCCCCCCCACCCCCATCGATCTCACCCCGTCCCCCAGAGGCCCTGCTCCCCCAATAGGCCTTGGTCCCACCCCCTTGCCACTGCCCGATGCCCGTGCGGTGGGGATGGGGGAGAGGGGCTAGTGGGCCCGAAGACCTCATTTTCTGTTTTATTTTAGATTTCCAGTATCCTGAGTTGACTGATGTGAACTCAAACTAGATGGTGACTGATGTGAGAGCACTATCCCAATGCCATCCACTCAAACTGAATAATGGATACTTGAAAGCGAATATTGATACAAATAATTCTGGTAATTTCACCAGTCATAAGAACAAAACCTGGTAGTTTTTGACTTTCATCTCAATCTCAAACTGAAATTACACACTTGAATTTATTCTCACATATCCATGTTTGTGGCAGACATTCTTGTGTGTGCTGTGTGTGATGATCCAATATTGGTGATTTTCTGCTGTGTCTAACCACAGTGTAAAATTCCTCTGGTAAAATTATTGTGTTAGGTTACCATGCTGCTCCAGAGACCATAACATGAAGATGTGAACACTGAAAAAATTGTAACCATGACATAATCGCAGTGTATTTACTTGATTAGTTGATAACATCATTACCTCTGAGTCAGAAAATTGCTCCATAATTTAAGCAGATAAACCAGACTGACATTTTAATGCTGAGAGCAGCATTTACATCAGTCCTATATTTTAGATGAGATGTTGAATTGAGGTCTTGTCTACCTGCTCAGGTAGACATAACAGATTCTGTGACATGTTTCAAGGGAACAGAGACTGTTATCTTGCTAACTATGCCATCCCAAATCAATACCACCAAAAACAAGCTCGTTGGTCATTTGCCCTATTTACTAAAAAGTAGCTGCTATATTTTCCGAAATAACAGGAATTTCAACTTCAGAATCAGTGAGGTAGTTTGGAATATTTTGTGGGTATGACAAGAAACCATAGAGGACTATCAACTTTAGTTCCATTGAAAATGCAAATTAGGTTAGGTGGGAAACACCCTTTAATGTCGATCTTCCATTCCTGTTTTGGTTATAAGTTCTGCCCTTTATATAAATATGATTCTTTTTTTAGTTTGTCAACTGGGAATGCTTTGATTAGCAGAACGTATTGAATACACAAGTTTATGAAGTTGCACTCCCAGCACAGAGCTTTGCCTGCCAAGACTCCACATGGAGAATTTGGAGGTCAGGATGCCCAACTGGATTTTCTCCGAATAGAAATTTCTCCTATATTTTATAGAACAGTAAATCTGCCTCCAGTTCAGCGCCATTTATTCTGCATTGAGATTAACAAGCTATTTGACATACGCTGAAATGAAAATATGAGGTGAAAAGTTTCGCTAAATTAGTTAATTAATAAATGTCTTTCAAATGAAAGTGGAAATCTCAATTAAAAAAGAGGGGTCGATTATTTAAAATTTACCATGGGTCTGAGGTCTGTTGACATCCTTTAATATGTCAAGGTTTTAGAGGGATGAAATAAGACAATTATTTTGGTCATGACTAGGTCATTCATTACTGAAGTAATTAATCAAGCATTCAAACACACTGCACTGTTCATAAACTAACACCATCTATAATACAGCATTTGGTTAAATGTGCATTCAATATCTAACATTTCTATTTTTTCTAAATAATTTTCTCAGTTCAGAGTTATCAGTTGTAACATCCAAAATCTATTTTTAAGTATTAGCGCTTATCACAATGGTGAATCAGTCTTCTGCCGTGTGGCTGAATGACTGTAGCACATAAGCAAACCACAGCCTTTTAAAGTGTAAGCTGCACTTTGAACTATGCAACAAAAATGAAGACTGAAGCTTCGATTTTAATTGTGTGGGGGTTGTTTGAATTGGAACAGAGGCAAATAGCAAACTCTTTAGACCTCAGAAACATGAGGCTTGAAATATTTTAATGCCCAAGCCTTATCCACATAAACCCCTTCAAGCCCCTGTTTGCACACAGTTGGAAGTGGCAGCAATAGGTGGATGCAAGCAGAATGTTGGTTAGCAGGAGGCTGCTGCTGAGGACCGGTAGGAATGGCTCCCGGCTCTCAGTGGCTGAGCATTGGTACAATGGGAGGGATGTTTGGGACAGTCTCACAGTCAGAGGAGTGGGGAAGAAGCAAGCCAGCGGACAAAGGGCTAAGCTCTCTTGCAGGCCTCGGAGGAATGCTCTTTCTTGAGGAAAATTCAGATTGTGGAGGAAGGGGATGTTGTCCCCAACTCGTTGATTTTTTTCCCCCTCGTTGTCTGTTACTATCTTCACCATTATAGATCAGATAGCAGAGGAAACTCAAGCCCCTATTTTGCCTTACAATCACACTCTGTGCATTGTGTTATATAAATGGCAAAAATCCAATTTCTTGTGATGCTTATTATAGTCCTGATGCACAAAGCAGCCATAATCCCTTTAGTTGTAATGTACCATTAGGCTAAAATGGCTCAATACATGCCAGCAGCCTAAAAAGAGGGTTGTAATCTTGATTTTAAAAAAATATAAATTTCTAATTATTTTTTAACTAAAACCCCCCAAAGTCTAACCATTACAATTTTTTTTTTTGCTTGATGTTCCATTTGACATTAAATACTTAAATTTAAGTATTTCTAAAGTCAGCTATGGTTTTCATAGCAACAAATTTTGTGCCATCAAGGGACCTGGGAACAAGGAACTAGCCTCCATATCAGCTTTTGTTATCGAAAAAAGAGAACAAAACTAATTGAAGAACATGTTCTACATTTCCTGGCTGAATAGGCTGTCACACATTTCAGTAGAGTTTGACTTGGTGCAATAGTTTAATATAGGTAATAGTGTGTGAGCAGCCAATTTTACATCTGTTTCAATTTTTATATTCATTGAAATCAATGGCGGTAAAGAGAAATGTTAAACAGGCTGTTCACTCATTATCACTTGCCTACATTGCTGGACAAAATTGAGACATACCTCATTGGCTGATTTTTGGTATTGGATGTTCCCCCTCCACTTGGGAATCTGTCCCTTTTACTTTGTCCCTATGTTAATTTGAGTTAGTTTGTTTGCTTGGTATTCAAAAGAGATACCTCATTGGCTGAGAAAAATAAGAGGTCCTTTGTTCAACTGCTGGTAAGCCTTTTTTTTTAAGGCTAATTCTTTGATCCATGACATTCTCTCTAGTTACTCCAGTCTTGAAGTTGTGTAAATTGTTTTGGTATAAGCAAATATATTTGTTGTTAGGTTTACTGGTGATATTGTTGAGCATAAACATTCCAACTGTCAGAAAATAAGAGAGTGCCATTCATTATCCTTAAGGTTAACATGTCCAATTGTGTAGAATGGTTTTGCCTTGGAAAGTAAAAAAAAATGTTTTTACTTCTCTGAAAACAGGAGCGTTCTGCCTCGGATATTGAAAATCCTAAGTTTGCACTGTAGTAGAGGGAACATTTTCAAATTGTGCCTACTGTCTGGTTTGGTAATGTGCCTCAGAATTGAATGATCATGCCTCTTGGCAGGCAGTCGATTCCTTGCAGGCATGGATCATAAATTTACTTTACAGCCTGCAATAATACGTGACCATTGAGCTGATCTCTCTTGCCCTGCAGGTATTGCAACTTCTGGCAATTTTGGCAGATCAACTATGAATTACTTCTAATGCAGAAAGTGAAAATAATTAAAGGCACAGAGCTTTAAACAAAATGTTAATCATTATCACATGCAAAGCTAGGCTTTCTCGGTGATGCATTGAGTTATGATAGGCACACGATGTGACCTTTGAGACTCCAATACAATTTTTGGCTTTATATATACTGTCTTAGTTACCAAGCTCACTTTCATATCTTGCAATTGTTTTCTATTGCATTTGATCGATATACAACAAGGCTAATCATCTGCCCGTAATATTCTCAGATCAAGTAAAACCACATCATTATCCAGCTTTGACCTGTCCACAAGAAACTGCTAGAGTGTTCCAAATGAACTCTGAAAAAAGCATTAAAATGACACAGACTCTAAAAGGCCAATGTTCCCTCTCTTTGGAAGTGTTACCCTGTATTTATTGCCATATTTGGCACAGCATCTAACACTAAGCTTGGAAGAATGAGTGATGCAATAATGGGCGAAACTCGATTGATTTCAGGCTAGCTAGAGTTGGGCCCACTGCCCCTGGAAACAGTGCACAAGCAGCCACAGGGGTTTCTAGGTGCTGGCCCAAGCAATTTGAAAGGCCCACCTTAAGAACATACATAAGAACATAAGAAATAGGAGCAGGAGTAGGCCATCTAGCCCCTCGAGCCTGCCCCGCCATTCAATAAGATCATGGCTGATCTGACGTGGATCAGTACCACTTACCCGCCTGATCCCCATAACCCTTAATTCCCTTACCGATCAGGAATCCATCCATCCGCGCTTTAAACATATTCAGCGAGGTAGCCTCCACCACCTCAGTGGGCAGAGAATTCCAGAGATTCACCACCCTCTGGGAGAAGAAGTTCCTCCTCAACTCTGTCTTAAACCGACCCCCCTTTATTTTGAGGCTGTGTCCTCTAGTTTTAACTTCCTTACTAAGTGGAAAGAATCTCTCCGCCTCCACCCTATCCAGCCCCCGCATTATCTTATAAGTCTCCATAAGATCCCCCCTCATCCTTCTAAACTCCAACGAGTACAAACCCAATCTCCTCAGCCTCTCCTCATAATCCAAACCCCTCATCTCCGGTATCAACCTGGTGAACCTTCTCTGCACTCCCTCCAATGCCAATATATCCTTCCTCATATAAGGGGACCAATACTGCACACAGTATTCCAGCTGCGGCCTCACCAATGCCCTGTACAGGTGCATCAAGACATCCCTGCTTTTATATTCTATCCCCCTCGCAATATAGGCCAACATCCCATTTGCCTTCTTGATCACCTGTTGTACCTGCAGACTGGGCTTTTGCGTCTCATGCACAAGGACCCCCAGGTCCCTTTGCACGGTAGCATGTTTTAATTTGTTTCCATTGAGATAGTAATCCCATTTGTTATTATTTCCTCCAAAGTGTATAACCTCGCATTTATCAACGTTATACTCCATTTGCCATATCCTCGCCCACTCACTCAGCCTGTCCAAATCTCTCTGCAGATCTTCTCCGTCCTCCACACGATTCACTTTTCCACTTATCTTTGTGTCGTCTGCAAACTTCGTTACCCTACACTCCGTCCCCTCCTCCAGATCATCTATATAAATGGTAAATAGTTGCGGCCCGAGTACTGATCCCTGCGGCACGCCACTAATTACCTTCCTCCAACCGGAAAAACACCCATTTATTCCAACTCTTTGCTTCCTGTCGGATAGCCAGTCCCCAATCCACTTTAACACACTACCCCCAACTCCGTGTGCCCTAATCTTCTTCAGCAGCCTTTTATGGGGCACCTTATCAAACGCCTTTTGGAAATCCAAAAACACCGCATCCACCGGTTCTCCTCCATCAACCGCCCTAGTCACATCTTCATAAAAATCCAACATGTTCGTCAAGCACGACTTTCCCCTCATGAATCCATGCTGCGTCTGATTGATCGAACCATTTCTATCCAGATGCCCTGCTATCTCCTCTTTAATAATGGATTCCAGCATTTTCCCTACTACAGACGTTAAGCTGACCGGCCTATAGTTACCCGCCTTTTGTCTCCTTCCTTTTTTAAACAGTGGCGTAACATTAGCACCTTGCCATAGCTTCAAGCATTCACCCATCACACTCCCTAACTCCCTCACACATTTCATGCCAGATCCATGCCATCTCATTCCCTCTACTCATCCCCATTGCCCCTTATACTCCTATATGAACCTCTGTCCCTCTAGCCACACCTTCATGTCCCCTCATAGCCTCATGCCAACCTATCATCCCCCATTCATCCTCAAACCCCTTTATAGCCTCATGCCAACTTACTACAGATTCAAGTCAACTCCTGATCCCCGCCTACCACCCTTTACCTTTATATCCTCCATCCCAACTCAATCAGTATTCACCATAGGCAGACCTCAGCACTCATGCCGAGATGAAATAAAATGAAGTTTTAAATATCCATTACAGGTTTCATTATATTTAAAAATAACACTCTCATTGGTAAAATCCCATTCAATACATTTAAATCCCTTCAGTACTTAATCCCTTACAACGACAAAAATTTGTATTCATCGCCCCAAATCAAAGACAGTCCTTTGTAACTACTAACTACTTCATAACTACTAATTGTGAACTTACAAACACTCCCATTGTGATAATGGCAGTCAAGCAATACTAAGCCTACAATGATAACCGTCAAAGTTATGTCAAAAAATATCTATACAAGTTGTAAGTACTGACTGTTTTTTCAACTGTGTGCTGTTTCTTTCAAAATGTAAAGAGCAGTGGATTTAAATGATTCACAGCTTGACAGTTCCACAGACCATATTCACATTTTATACATGTTCATGTGTACTCTTAACAATTCCAACCTAACCTCTGCAAAACTCTCCAGTAGGTTTAGACCTTTTCCTCAAATTCAGCCTGCATGTTCAGCCATGTCCCACAGAATGGCAAGGGCAACACTGGACCCTATCATGAACATTCAATGAAGAGTGAACATTAAAACACAACATTGGGTGGGATTTTCTGGTTGTTACTGCTGGCAAGATCATCCAGTCCTGCTGAAGGTGACCTGCCTGTGGTGGTTTCTCTGGTGGCAGGGCAGGTGAGCGAAATAAAATACCACAGACTTTGGCAGGACCAGAAGATCCCACTGGCAGTCAGGGGAGAGCTACCTCTGCTCCCGGAAAACAAGCCGTGGGGAGGGGGGTAGGTGTTGAAAAACCCCAGCCATTGTTTCTTCTACATGAAAGTAATGTCCCTAACTCCCTTATAACCAATGGTGCGTGCCAACAATGAGACACCGTTACATTTATCCCTGACTGAACAATGATGATGCACATGAATAAAGTGAAATCAATGTAATGTGAAATATGTACAGGTGAATTTAAATTTGGCAACAGCCGTGCCATGGTGGCACAGTGGTTAGCACTGCTGGCTCACAGCGCCAGCCATACAGCTTCGATTCCCAGCTTGGATCACTGTCTCTGCGGAGTCTGCATGTTCTCCCCGTATCTGCGTGGGTTTCCTCCCACAGTCTGAAAGATGTGCTGGTTAGATGCATTGGCCATGCTAAAATTCTCCCCCAGTGTACTCGAACAGGTGCCAGAATGTGGCGACCAGGAGATTTTCACAGTAACTTCATTGCAGTGTTAATGTAAGCCCATTTGTGACACTAATAAATAAACTTTAAACTTCTATGTCTTATGGTGTTGAACAGGAAAGTTGTGGCTCTGATGAAGAGCCCCCCTGTTTGTTCAGAAAGTTCTTTTATAGCCTGCATGTATCAGCTGCACTGTCAGCTGATGGCAAGTTTCACAGCTGAAAATCGTCCTCTGCCAGGTCTTCGCACGTATCTTCCATGCTCACCACACAACATTTTAACTTTTAATTGGAATTATGTGGAAATCGGCAAAACACAAGTGAACAGGAGTGCTTCCCACTTCCTCTTTCACTGTGAGCATGGTGCACTGTGGTTAAAACTCAGTGCTCAGCGCCAACAACTGCCAGTTTCCAGATGCAATTTTACATCTCATCCGCTTCATCCTGGACCACAATATCTTCACCTTCAACAACCAGTTCTTCATCCAGACACACGGAACAGCCATGGGGACCAAATTTGCACCTCAATATGCCAACATCTCTATGCACAGGTTCGTACAAGACTTCTTCACCGCACGGGACCTTCAACCGATGCTATACACTAGATACATCGATGACATTTTCTTCCTTTGGACTCATGGTGAACAATCACTGAAACAACTCTATGATGACATCAACAAGTTCCATCCCACCATCAGGCTCACCATAGACTACTCTCCGGAATCGGTTGCATTCTTGGACACGCGCATCTCCATTAAGGACGGTCACCTCAGCACCTCACTGTGCCGCAAGCCCACGGATAACCTCACGATGCTCCACTTCTCCAGCTTCCACCCTAAACACGTTAAAGAAGCCATCCCCTACGGACAAGCCCTCCGTATACACAGGATCTGCTCGGATGAGGAGGATCGCAACAGACACCTCCAGACGCTGAAAGATGCCCTCATAAGAACAGGATATGGCGCTAGACTCATTGATCAACAGTTCCAACGCGCCACAGCGAAAAACCGCACCGACCTCCTCAGAAGACAAACACGGGACACAGTGGACAGAGTACCCTTCGTTGTCCAGTACTTCCCCGGAGCGGAGAAGCTACGGCATCTCCTCCGGAGCCTTCAACATGTCATTGATGAAGACGAACATCTCGCCAAGGCCATCCCCACACCCCCACTTCTTGCCTTCAAACAACCGCACAACCTCAAACAGACCATTGTCCGCAGCAAACTACCCAGCCTTCAGGAGAACAGTGACCAAGACACCACACAACCCTGCCACAGCAACCTCTGCAAGACGTGCCGGATCATCGACACAGATGCCATCATCTCACGTGAGAACACCATCCACCAGGTACACGGTACATACTCTTGCAACTCGGCCAACGTTGTCTACCTGATACGCTGCAAGAAAGGATGTCCCGAGGCATGGTACATTGGGGAAACTATGCAGACGCTGCGACAACGGATGAATGAACACCGCTCGACAATCACCAGGCAAGACTGTTCTCTTCCTGTTGGGGAGCACTTCAGCGGTCACGGGCATTCGGCCTCTGATATTTGGGTAAGCGTTCTCCAAGGCGGCCTTCGCGACACACGACAGCGCAGAGTCGCTGAGCAGAAACTGATAGCCAAGTTCCGCACACATGAGGACGGCCTCAACCAGGATATTGGGTTTATGTCACACTATTTGTAACTCCCACAGTTGCGTGGACCTGCAGAGTTTCACTGGCTGTCTTGTCTGGAGACAATACACATCTTTTTAGCCTGTCTTGATGCTCTCTCCACTCCCATTGTTTTGTTTCTTAAAGACTGGATTAGTTGTAAGTATTCGCATTCCAACCATTATTCATGTAAATTGAGTCTGTGTCTTTATAAGTTCTGTTTGTGAACAGAATTCCCACTCACCTGAAGAAGAGGCTTAGAGCCTCTCAAGCTTGTGTGGCTTTTGCTACCAAATAAACCTGTTGGACTTTAACCTGGTGTTGTTAAACTTCTTACTGTGTTAAAACTCTGCCCAGTGCATCTGATTGTGCAATACTACAAACTGATGTGCTAACCTAGATTTTATGCTTGAAACTGGGATCCATAACCTTCTGACTCAGAAGTGAAACTGTCACCAACCCAGCTACAACTTACATCCATTTTAGAGTCAGCAAGGCAGATGATCAGGGTATTCCATTTGTGGGGCACAATTTTGGCATACATGGCCCTGTGTATTTTTGGAGGCGATAATATTGTTACTACATCGACTTCACATACAACTAAATAAGATTGACTTCCCTAAGCATGCCTTTCAATCAATGGTGTGTTGAATGATGAAATTCAAATTGATACTTGTGCAAGAATCATACAATCATAAAATCTTTACAGTGCTGGAGAGCCCATTCGGCCCATTGAGTCCACACCAACTCTTTGACAGAGTAGATTACCCACACCCTCTCTCCTGCCCTATTCCTGTAACCTCACAGATTTACCATGGCTAATCCATCTAACCTACACATCTTTGGACACTAAGGGGCAATTTAACATGGCCAATCCACCTAACCCGTACATCATTAAGTCATAGAAACATAGAATCCCTATAGTGCAGAAAGAGGCCATTTGGCCCATCAAGGCTGCAATGACACCAATCCCACCCAGGCCCTATCCCCGTAACCCTACATGTTTATCCTGCTAACCTCCCTGACATTTAAGGGGCAATTTAGCATGGCCAATTAACCTAACCCGCACATCTTTGGACTGTGATGGAAACCAGAGCACCTGGAGGAAACCCACGCAGACAGTGGGAGAATGTGCAAAACTCCACACATTCACCCAAAGCCGGAATTGAACCCTGGTCCCTGGAGCTATGAAACAGCAGTGCGAACCACTATGCCACCATGTGGCTTTCTTTACCAATTAAATGCCAGATAACTTTGCTGGCTTTGAAGTCTTGTGCAGCCATGTTACATTTCTCACCGATGTTCATTAGAAAACATTGAGCAATACAGCAGTCTCTCTGAGGTTAAACTGTCAGGCTGATTGTAACTTAAGTCGCTGGCAGCAGATTTACGAAGTTATTCACCCCACCTGAGTAACAAGGAAAGGGTTTGGAGCTGAGTATTTAATGGGTGACTGACCTGGAGGGCCCAGTTTACTGCCTGATGGTGAAAGTTAAAATTAGCCCTTGATATTTTGTTGAAAAGCACATACCTTTATTTTTTTAAAGCAGGAACAAATTTAGCACATTGACAACAGAGTAGTTTATACAGGGAACATGTGAATAAAAGCAGCTTTCATAGTGTCCTCATTGGCCGTGGGGTTGTGGTTTAGACAGATGTAAGAGACATTTTGTGCATGTTTTCATTACTGTGCTGCATGGAAATAAAGGGCAGCTGCCTATGAAAAGCACTATTTGTGATAAATAACCACACCTTTGGGGAAAAGTTGTCATATACGGCATTTAAGAAGCCAAGATCTACTTTTTGATATAATCTATGTTTCATATAGCAACTATTTTCCCCAACTGTATGTGAAATGCATACATTCTCGGATCATTTGCCAAATGGTTATACAATTCCAACAATAGAAATTATTGAGAGGCTAAGGCCTGCAGCCCCATCTCGTTTCAATTTGCATCTGGAATGCAAAGTAAGCTGACAGACTTTGTTATTTTGCTAACTTGGCAAGTTTATTTATTTACTTTATTTACTTTATTTATTTTCTGGTATTAGACCCGTATAATCTTGGGAGTCACAGTGTTATTCAGTAAATGTCCTCTTATTTGTTTTCAGATATAGGTGCCATTGGCAATATTGACACTTATTGTTGTCCTGAGCTCCCCTTGAGTAAGTGGCAGTGAGACATCTTCTTGAACCATTGCTGTCTATAGAATGAAAGTACTACGACAGTGCTGTTGGGTAGAGCATTCAAAAATTGTATCCAATGACGATGAAAACATGGTAATATGTGTCCAGGTTGGGATGGTGTGTGACTTGGAGGGAAAGTTGCAGTTGGTGATGATCCCATGTGCCTGCTGCCCTTGTCCATCTAGATGGTAGAAATCACGGGCTTGGAAGGTACTGTCAAAGAACCCTTGGTGAGTTGCTGCAGTCTATCCTGTAATTTGTACATATTGCAACTGTGGTGCACTGGAGTGGAAGGAGTGAATATTTAAAGAAGGTGGATTAGCTACTAGTCAAATGGCTTACTCTGTCCTGGATGATGTTAAGCTTGTTAACCATTATATACATGCGTCCACCCAGGCAAGTGGAGAGACAGTATTTTGTTAAACTCCTGATTTGTGCCTTGTAGGCCATGGAACATTCACAGTAGGAGTCTGTTCCTGATCTGCTGTTGTCATTATGAAAGTAATGGTCAGTTTTGATACTGATAGAGGAAAGGGAGCAAAATCAAGGTTGGAGTAGGGTGGCTGCAGTAGACTTCTCTGCCTCATTGGAGGAAAATTAAGTCCTATGTGTCTTTATTCTTTCAAAATCCACTGGAAAATGTCATAATTTTTGAATCCCAGTGTTGGTTATAGTTTGCTCAAATTTCATTTTTGAAGTTTAGAATGTTATCCTAATTGCTTGATTAAATTACTCCTTTACCATTTTCCAAGCTGTCCATTCTATTTGTTTTTATTTTTTGTCTATCAGTTTTATACAGGAATAAAGATCAACCATTAAGATATATCCCTAGATTAAAGCAGCAGTCGGGCAATAAACTGAATGTAATGAAAGTTAATTTGAAAGGTGTGGTTGATTCTTCAGAAGTTCCAGATTCCTGTGTTGATGATAATAGTTGGAATCGTTAACCCCTTCTCACCTTTTTTACAAAATTCCAACAATCACCTTTGAAACTTTTTCAAAGCATTTGCTTTATTCTCACTCTGACTTTTGATTTGGAATCATCTCCTGCTTCTAATCCTAATTATTTAAATTAAAATTATTCCTGGATTTAAACATCTGAAAAAACCTTGTTTTCAGCTGGAGTGATAAATGTATAATCTGATAATTTTTTTCACACTAAATAGTTGTGATGCCTTAACTTGCCTTTTACATTTGGAATGGAATTGTGTTTTTTGGAACTCCCTGACACCTGTGAAAACCCATTTTGTATTGATAGCACTTATAATAATATGTATTAGTTTTCCTTGATATCACTGCCAACATTGCGTAAGGAACAAACACAGATTAAAGAATATTCATTCATTAGCTGATGTACAATGTAGGAACAGAAACCATTTGAATTGATGAAAGATCATTTTAGTTCACTGAACATGTTTCATAGAATCCTATAGTGCAGAAGGAGGCCATTTGGTCCATCGAGTCTGCACTGACCACAATCCCGCCCAGGCCCTACCCCGATAACCTGATGCATTTACCCTAGCTAGTCCCCCTGACACTAAGGGGCAATTTAGCATGTCAATCCACCGAAACTGCACATCTTTGGACTGTGGGAGGGAACCGGAGCACCTGGAGGAAACCCATCAGACATGGGGAGAATGTGCAAACTCCACACAGACAGTCACCCAAGCCGGGAATCGAACTCGGGTCCCTGGCGCTGTGCGGCAGCAATGCTAACCACTGTGCCACCGTGCCGTCCCCATCTCATGCAGAAATGCTGTAGACACTGCACACTACTGTTATCCTCAAATTCCTAACAATAACATTTTCATTTCTATCTTCTTCCTCTAGATTTAACATCCATTCAGCAACTTGAACTCATTCTATCCTAGAATGTCCAAATCCGATATTCATTACACTAGCAACTAGCTTAAAAATTCTTACAGAAGAGTTTCTTTCTAAATCGACATTTCAGCAATTACTTCTTAGTTTTTGAAAACATGCACTTTCATCTTGCATACCTGATTAGTATCAACAAAATTGCGTTTTTGGATTTATATTGAAGTACTCCTTTGTAGGAGTGAGTTTGTAACTTTGATCTCCCTGAGGTATGCATTACATTAATAAACCAAGTTAACTACTGAGACTAAAGGCTAACAAGTCCACTGGGCATGAGGGGTCTGAGGATCCAAAACAGAAGTGACTGCAAAGATAAAGTAAAGTTTATTTATTAGTCACAAGTAGGCTTACATTAACACTGCAATGAAGTTACTGTCAAAATTCCCTAGAGATGCAGGAAACTATAGGCCAATTAACCTAACATCTATCATCAGGAAAATGCTTGAATCCATTATTAGAAAGTAATAGCAGGACCTTTAGAAAACCATAATATCATTAAGCAAAGTCAACATGGTTTTGTGAAAGAGAAATCATGTTTGACTCATTTACTAGTATTCTTCGAGGAAATAACAAACAGGTGGAATATGGAAGATCAGTAGATATGATGTATTCCAAATAACATTCATTAAGGTGCCACATAAAAGGTTATGATGCATGGTGTTGGGGCTAGTATTTTAGCATAAATAGAAGATTGGTTAGTTAACAGGAAGCAGAAAGTTGAGATAAGTGGTTCATTTTTGGGTTGGCAAGCTGTAACTAGTGTAATGACACTGGAATCAGGGTTGGGGCCTCAACAATTTACAATCTACGTCAAAAATATGGATGAACAGACTGAGTGTATTGCAACTAAATTTGCTGTTGACACAAAGATAGGTGTCAAAGCAAGTTAGAAAGAGGATATTAAGCTTCAGCCAAGGGACAAAGATAGTTTAAGTGAGTGGGCAAAAAAATTGGTGGATGGTGTAAAATTTGACAAGAAGAATAGAAAAGCAGACTATTACTTCAATGGAGAGAGACTGCAGAAATCTATGGTAGAGGGATCAAAGTGCCCTTGAGCATGAATCACCAAAGGTTAGCATGCAGCTACAACAAATAATTCTGAAGGCAAATGGAATATTGGCTTTTATTACAGGGGAATGGTGTATAAAAGTGATGAAGTGTTGCTACAGTTGTATAATGCCTTAGTAAGACTGCATCTTACACAGATGTGTATAGTATTGGCCTCTTCACTTTTGGGATAGCATTAAAATCAGTTCCGTGAAGGCTCACCTGGCCAATCCCTGTGAAGAAGTGTTGTCTTATGAGGAAAGATTGAGCAAATTAGGTCTCTATTCATTGGTGTTTAGAATGAGAGGTGATCTTATTAGAACATATAAAATTCTGAGGTACATTGACAGGGTGGATGCGGGGAGGATGTGTCCCCTTAAGGGAAAGTCTAGAACTAGGGGACATGGCTTAAAATAAGAGTTTTCCCATTCAAGATGGAAATGAGGATTTTTTTTTCTCTTAAAGGGTTGTAACACTTTGGAATTCTCTTCCCTAGAGAGCAGTGGTGGCTGGATCATTGAATATATTCAAAGCTGTGTTAGACCATTTTTTTATTAACATGTGGGGGATTGAACCTGTCCCAGTCCATTAGCCAGGTCCTCAGAGCTAGAGTTCTGGCATTGACCTCCATATTTATATTTTCCTAATGCCTTTACGTGAATGCCCGGAAAGCCTCCTGGCTCTCCTTGGAAGATGAGCTCTCTCCTGCATTAAGGCCTGTAGTGTGGCAGCAGTGAATCTAAGAGCCCTCCCTCTGGTCTGCTGCTCCATTTCTCCAGTTTCTTCTCGCTCAGATTCTTCACCAGCCACTTACAGCACCAGCTGCTGCCAGAGTTCACCTCCCCTTGGAGAGGTATAGACTGCTTCGATCGGTGCTAGCATGGTACCAAACTAGGTCCCCTGCAGTATGTAGCTAGTCAGGAATGCAGTTAGTGCTGTGCTGTGTGGTGAACCATTGTTGGTTACCACCAGGAGTGCTGAGCCATGAGTCTGTAGGTATGTTACTGTTGGGGTTAGGGTTGGGCTGTTCTACCTGTTAATATAGTCCTATGGTACACCCCAGTTGGCTCCGCCTCCTGGGAGAGGTATAAAGGTCACTGCTCTGCCTGGTGACCCTTTAGTCTGGGATTGTATATTGTATATAGTAGCTCCGTTATTGTTGGCAATAAAAGCCTTTATTTCCCGGGTACATCCTGCCTCCCGTGTGATTTATCGCGCATCATGCTGCACACCACAGTTCTGGGGATGAGCAGGCTAACATGAAGTGCCATATCATCAAATGCGGGATAATCACGCATCCCTATCCCTGCCCCCACAAATGTTTATCCAATTTTTAACCCAGCATCTCCTACAGTGTAGGCTCTGAATTGGGACTTAAATGCACAACTCCTGGCGTAAGCAGTGCAACAACAGAGCATGACTAAGTAACCTCCCAGGAAGATTATACACTTGGAGATCTTAAAACTCTTTATACTGGCATTTTATTTACGGTTTAAATACACTGCAGGTTCCCACCAGACATTTGTAATAGCATGTTGTACACCTTATACTTCACAACTCAGTCATTTTTGAGAGGAAGAATCAGGGGCTATTATCTGGAGTCTATTTGGAGTAAATGTTTACTTTTTACAGCAAATTCACCAAAAGGTATAATTAGTGAAGAGGCATTGGAGGGTAAGTTTGATAACAACCAAAAACAGGTAGAGGAATCGCTATCCTTGATTAGCTTATGCCCATTGATTATAATGCAGGCAGAACACCAAATTTGTGCTGTCTGCTTATTTTGATGAGTTCAGCAGGAGGTCTTGTGACACAGTGGTAGCATCTCTACCTCTGGACCAGAAGCTTCAGATTCAAGTCCAACACCAGGACTTGTTGGCCACAAGAGGAATTCGCAACATGGTTCAATGGGCTGTTAATCAGCTTGGGAATCCTCCCCCTCACTCTTCCAGAAAGGGAAAAAAAAGTGTGTGTAAAGATACACTAAAAACAAGATTCCTGCCAAGAGCTAGCACTAACTGCTGGATTCGTCAGCAGGAGGCAAATATTGTGAACTTAAAGCCAGCCTGAACTGCTTCAATAAAATCTGCAGATTTTTTGATGGGAGGGGACATTGTGGTTGGAGCAGATGTTAGCAGAAAGGGAATATATTCTGGGAATCACAGAATTCACAGCATGGGAGGGAGTGGGCTCAAGGTTTCCAAACACTTGCATGCGAAGCCTCGATGGAGTTCAGCGACAGAAAATCCATTGAACTTGGCTATTGATGTTTTATTTAGTTGGTTCCCTTGTGTTGGATAAATATATCTAAGAGTTTCCACAACATGTTATCTATTTATGCTGCAGGTATAGACAAAGGTAAAAATGAGGAAATCTTAGAACTAAGAGTAGCTCAGTAAATAGTGATGAGTGACATTGGCTCACTGTATCTTAAGGTAATATGACATGCAGTAGCAACCAGGGTCAGAGTTAATGGGCTGATTTTCCTCTTTTTCTATGCTTTAGATGCTATGTAGGCACATTGCTCCTGTCAAGATCTTCGAACATCAGATTATGCATGAGCCAGCAGCTTAGCCCATTTGTAAGCATGGCACAGGCCTTCCTTTTGCCCACTCCTGGCAGCGCTGCTGGGACATGAGAGATGCTGGCTATTTGATTGCACAGCCACCCTTGGAGGCAGAACGTCCCTTTGATCAGGGTGGAAGCCCTGCCTCATTAAATGACTGCAGGGCGACTCGACTCAAACACAGGCAGGCTTATCCCCAACGTTTATATGCTTGCCCTCCTCCTGCCGCACCCCTGCAGAAAATTCACCCACTGTTTCCTCTATGACCATTCTGTAAGCACCACAGAGATAAAAGTAACCCTTGTTTATTTTGCCAAACAATATCAGTGATTAATTACTAAATTAGTTTGGGTGTATTCTTCAACATTTTCAGATTATTGCGTTGTTTAGTTGAGGATATTTTATTACGTACATCAACTGAAGTCTGGTGAGATAATGTAATAGCACAAATGAAAGATAAATGCGTGCTAAGTTTTAAGTATTCAGGGTTTTTTGCTTTGCTCATGTCAGGATGTAAACTAATTATAAAAAAACCTTTTTTAACCATATTATCTCATGCAGTATACATCATTGTATATCAGTGGAAGCTCTATTATAAACACAACTTTATAAAATTTCCCTTTGTTATTTCTATGTTTTTTCATGCATATCACAAAATCTGCCTTAACAATGGCATTTCATTTGCAAATAAGCAAATTAAATTCTACTCTGCAGTTTCAGTGATTGTCAAATAAAAATATATATATTTTAGATTTCCAACTTATTCTCTGTCCCCTCTCTTTTGCGCTCATCAGTCATGTGTGATCAGCTGGACCAGAAGCAGACGTGATACATGCTTCTGAATGCGATCGGACTATGACCGCGATTTCATGCTGACTGGCAATTGGCAGCCAGTGTGAAACACATGTTGAGAAAGGCTCAGCGCTGTCAGGGTGCAGCGTACAAAGTGAGGGTGTTGGTGGGTGGTTCCAGTGAGGTTCCTGACAGCTGCTGTGGAGCCGCCTCAGGGAGCTGCAGTACTGAATAAATGAAATGGACTCAAAGAAATGCTGCAAATTCAAGCACCTGACAGCAGGCCTCATAGGAGCTCAGCCCTCAAATGTCTTATTTATTTTATATCACCACGGATATTTTAAACCCCCCATGGAACGTGTTTGTTGCAAAATCGTGACGGCCGCCTGGCCAACTGGTCCGTACAGCAATCATAAAGGTGATGGGTCACATAAAATTGCTACCAATTGCCTCCTTAATGGACTTAATTGTTTGCGGGCACGTTTTAGACTCCGCTGAATGTAATGTTGCGTGTGAGCACAATAACGTCAGGACACACGCCCCACGTCCTCTCACCCGATTTTGCATGCTTACAGGTTAGATGCCGCCTCCTCGATCAACGTGAGATTCTGGCCATAGATTTGTATGGTGGTACATAACACTGAAGTGGATTATAATTCTATTCCTTTTTGGGACTATTCTGGATGAGGTGCACTCCTTCGATGATCACTCTCTCTTGACGTTGTGAAAGACCGGTCTCGCAGACACTTAAATGGATCTGAAATTTATTTTAAAAACGAACATGCATCACTTTTGATAGTAATCGCCACACTGATAGTTCGAAGGAAAATAAGTATAATCTTGTTTTTAATGGAGGATCCAAGTTTTATTAATGTTACAGAAAGATATTTAAGATATCCATCAATATTTGAAGGAGAATTTACCTTAAAGCCCTGAGTAGAAAACTACTGAGTCTAGCAAGATATCTGTACCCTAATTCAGACGACAGTTATGGGTGGCATGGTTGCACAGTGGTTAGCACTGATGCCAGGGATCTGGATCGATTCCCGGCTTGGGTCACTGTCTGTATGGAATTTGCACATTCTCCCTGTGTCTGCGTGGGTTCCCTGCGGGTGCTCCAGTTTTCTACTAGTCTGAAAGACGTGCTGGTTAGGTGCATTGACCCGAACAGGCGCCGGAGTGTGGTGACTCGGGGAATTTCACAGTAACTTCATTGCAGTGTTAATGTAAGCCTTACTTGTGACTAATAAATAAATTTTTACTTTATTTAATTATCGTCATTATACTACACAGCTATGCCGTTACCTCGAGTGACATTGGAGTGAATGCAATAAATCTAAAAATCCTACTATCTGGTTCAATATTTATATCATAAAAGAACTGAACCAGAATGAAGTATTTTAAGCACCTGTTCTGGACAGTGACCTTTGTTTTCATCAACATCCTTCATTTTAGTCAAAATCTTTCAAGCAATCAGGATATTGAGAGGAATAGATAGTGACCACTACACTCAGTTTCCAAGATTCAGTTCACAAATTATTTAGCGTCATCCTTAAGATTATCCATAGATTGTACTACCTTACAATTTATCAATACCTTGCTGAGATGATGTACAGACAAGATCCGGTTCTTTTTTTGAAACTGCCACATGTTAGAGGATATCCCTTATTCTGTGCTACAAGAGCCACAATTATGCCCAAGTTCATAGTTCACAGTATTAAATAGCAATATGCCTTGTTAATTAAAAACATGCAGAAATATATTCACTACACCAAAAATTGACAAGGTTTCTCAAGTTAAAGTACTTCATCACAAAGTCCAAGATAAACAAAGTGAAGGAAACAAAGTTAATTTGTAATTTATAAAATTCTTGAACCTTTGTCCAGCGGTGAACTCTGCTTTTGATTTTAATCTTTACTTCATAGGAGAATCACTATTTTAATCTTATGTCTCCCTATTTATATTTGGATTCTCTTATTACTCCCTATTAACAGCTCATTCTTTCTCAACATTACATTACTGCACAACACTTATTCTCGAAATAATCAATCTTTGTAAATGTTAGGTGATCACTGCTTGAGAGCTGAAAGAAATTGGGACAATTTGAATTTAGTGCAGCATCTATTGAAGTAACTGAGAGAACAGCTATGGAAAACCTTAACGTAATCTTTTTACAATATGCTCAACAGGTCATTTATCAGTGGTGTGGCTCAAAGTGCAATAGGTATGAACGTCTGAAGGCTGCCCAGGTCGCTGCAGGCATCCGAGACAATGAACGAAATGGAAGAGCACAACTTATTGTTGCTGATGAAGGTCAGGAGCCAAAAGCTATCATTCAGGTAAGAGCTTTGTTAAGAGTGAGAATACAAACTCTCTTAGTCAAATGAGATCATAGAATCATAGAAACCCTACAGTGCAGAAGGAGGCCATTCGGCCCATCGAGTCTGCACCGACCACAATCCCACCCAGGCCCTACCCCCATATCCCTACATATTTACCCGCTAATCCCTCTAACCTATGCATCTCAGGACTCTAAGGGGCAATTTTTAGCATGGCCAATCAACCTAACCCGCACATCTTTGGACTGTTATAGAATATTAATATAACTGTCGCAGCATCAAGACCACAAACTTCTTATAATGAACCCAATAGTCGGTATCCAAATTTCTAACCCACTCCCCACCACCGCCTGGGGCAACGTTAACAATAGCATCATACTATGAACACCTGCTGTTAGATGCCAAATGGATTGGAACCTGAACACGAGAGAACAGATAATCCATAAAGAGGAAACAAAATGCAGAAGTAGAATCTTCTCAATAAAGAATGCTTTCTGTTGGAACCTGTGTTAGCGTGACTTAGTAGCTAAAATGTAGACAGACCATGGTGAACCCTGCCCTTAGGAGGCAAGCAATCTGCAAATTTGTGTGAAAGCAGCAAAAATATTTTTTTAAAAACCACAGTGTGCTAGTGGTGAACGTTTGATGTATATAAAAAGACACTTTGAGCAGGAAATAAGCTGAAATTCTTTGTTAAACAAAGGTTGGTAGGATCATTCAAAGTGTATACAATATTATCACTTTATGATTAGAAAAGCAAACAAAACATTGGCTAAAACTAGTAAATGGTGAGCGGCAGTGATGTGTTGAAGCAATGTCGATTCAACATGGAAAAGTAGGAATGGCAATACATTTTCTTTGAATAGGAACATGTTGTACTGCTTCAATAGCAAAACTATAATTGTTGAAGATATAACTATGCATTTCTGTTGATACCATGGTGTTCAACAGGATGAAATTGCCATGTCACACACTGAAGTCAATGCAAAAGAGAATTGAGCAGAATGTATAACATAAAGGCCATTCACAACACTCTGCTTTGTGCTACTGTCCAAATCTATTTAATCACCAATGAGTGTTGAATTCCATGAAACTGGCACCGCAACGGAGAATAGATTTTTAAAAAACTGTCCACACTGATGTTACTAGAAACAACCACAATATAGATTAAATTGAATTGGATAGCTGCACGTCATAAAATACCATAAGATACAAATTCAGAATACTTAACGTAAGCGTTGAATTTCTGTACCTTGTGGATCCACCTGTCAGGCCACACCTGAGAAACATCCCTGGTCACGGGAGTGAGTGCACAGGGAGTTGTCCTGTTACAGCTCCCCAATATTGTCCTGGCTGCTGCAGCTTCTAGCCCGCCATGCAGGGCATGGAAAATCCTGACCGCTGATTTTGTTTGGGGGTTTCAATAAGCACTGAATGCTTTAGATGTTGAAGGTTAATTCGTGAAAGGGACAGGAGGGTGGGCGGAGGGAGGGCAATGACACCTAAGGTACTTTGTTCACCCCTTCACAGTCATCACCTCCCCCTCCTCCCACCAGTCAATGCTATTTTTTTGGATGCGACCATGAGAATCTGAACACTTATTAGAGGCATGTTTTCACTGCCTCTGCTTCAAAGAAAGGTTTTCGAGAGCTATGTCTCCTGCTGCACACTGACCGGGAAATTACCAGAGATCTTATTGATTCTGTGGACGTGTGCTATGCTTTTGTGCCACTAAATCTTCCCAAACTATCATGGGTGGGCATATGGCACTTTACACAGTTAGTAATCTAGAAGTGCACCAACATTTTCAAGAAACAATTGTGATCATTGTGTTCCTTGGACCCACAGAAAAGTCACGACACAGAAAGAGACCATTTAACCCATTGTGTCTATTTTATAAAATCCCTGCAGTACAGAAGGAGGCCATTCGGCCCATCAAGTCTGCACCGACAACAATCCCACCCAGGCCCTATCCCCGAAACCCCACTTATTTACCGTTTAATCCCCCTGACACTAAGGGGCAATTTAGAATGGCTAATCAACTGCATCGCATCTTTGGACTGTGGGAGGAAACTGGAACACCTGGAGAAAACCCACACAGACACAGGGAGAATGTGCAAACTCCACACAGACAGTGACCCAAGGCAGGAATCGAATCCAGGTCCTTGGGACTGTGAGGCAGCAGTGCTAACCACTGTGCCACCGTGTCATCCACAAAAGAGGAAAAACAAGATGCTAGCCATTCATTTTAATCCCACTTTCCAGCTCCGGGTCCATAGGCTTGCAGGTTACAGAACTTCAGGTGCAGATCCTTTTTAAAAGTGTTGAACATTTCAACCTCGACCACCAATTCAGGCAGTGAATACCAGGCACCCACCACCCTCTAGTTGGAGAGGTTTTTCCTTACATTCCTTATTATTCATCTACTAATCACCTGAAATCAATGACTTCTGGTAATCGACCTCAGCCTTGGAGAATAGGTCTTTCCTGTCTACTCTATATAGGCTCATCCTAATTTTGTACACCTCAATTAGGTTGCAAAGCTAGGCCCCTCATCTGAAGATAATTTGCATTGCCGTATTCTGGAGAAGATGTGGTGAAGCAGCGTACAGGTTCCCACCTCATGCAGTTATACCTTCACTTTGCCAGGCATCAAACAAATGTGACTGGCTGGTGTATCACAATATAATTTTGCCAAATATACAATTCTTCCTCATTGTTTGACCTTTCCTGACCCCACCAGCATTAACTCAGGCTTGATTAATATTTAAAATTGAGTTTAGGAGTTTTATAAGTGCTGATGAAATATTTGACCCCATAATCAGTCTCTTAGCTGTACGTGCACATATCCCTTTAAATCGGAGCTGCTGGTCAGAGTTTGTATTATCCCTATTAGCTTTCTTGCCAGAACAAGACAACTTGTTGGGAATTAATTTAAATTATTCAAGTGGGGTGCCCTTGTACAAATTATGTGTACTGTGCTCAGTGTGCTATGGACCAGCATGGTAACCACTCTTCCACAAGTCTTGACACCATTACAAAATTGTACCTACTTAAGAAATTAATGAAAATTCATACTGTTCCCTCAACTGTGCAAAAGAACAATACAGCACAGAAACAAGCCCTTCAGCCCACCAAGCCTGCACCGATATGCGGCTTCTATCCCTCTATTCACCTCTTGTTCATGTACCTTGCAACTTATTTTTTATATTCAAAAAGTTAAATAAAGCGCCTAAAAGATCAATGTGTTGTTGCAAACATTGTCCAGGAATTTTCTCACAGCTGATCCTGCACCTTCACCAGAAGTGCGGTGATAACCTCACTTACACGGGTAGATTGTTCTGTCAGCAATGTTATAGTGGAAGAACAGGCATAATATCCAGGGAATTTGTTGATAGGGATTATTTTCTAACATGGCCCGAGTGACAAAGAGACTTGTTCATCAGAAATATTTGAAATTAGGCACTGCCTGGGTAACCTTACCCTGTTAATTTGTAACTTCAAGAAATGTCTTCCTCATTTGTGCCGTCAGCCCATGGAGACAGGCAAGTCTATTGATTTAAATAGCCACCAGGTGTTTCAATTTACACAACAATAGGATTGCCTCAAAACAGATTGGCGCTATCTGTGGAGAGAATAAACAAACCACCTTTCTATTTGTCATCAGAACTACACCCAGAAATAACTATTCATCTATAAGTTTAATCTACTCTCACAAAATGTACCAAGATCTTCATCTTAATTGACATTAGAATTAATTACCCTTAGCATATGCTCTCCTCAAGCTATTTGGTGTGGCGGAAAAGGTTTGCTTGTCACACAAAGGAGCTATTAAAGGGCCTGGTTTTATTAGTTTTCATTTACAACTGTTTTGATAAGGAAATGGGGGAGATGTTTCTGTGGAAAGAAAATCAAGCAAACATGAACATCAAAGTCATGAGAAAACCAACTATAGTTGAAGCATCCCGGGGGGTTCACCAGAATAGGAAGACTGTTAAAGATAAGCGGTGATGGAAGAACTCTTATGTGCAAACTTGCATTCCATCTCACGTAATGAAGCTTCTACCTGCTATTGCTTTGCTCCTACTCTGACACGACTGTGTGTTTTTCCTCACCTACCTGCTCTGACTCACCAGACACTATCTCCTGAAGCACTATTCTCAGGGATGTACAGCTGGTGAATGCAAACATTAAGAACAGTGTTTGTGATGCTCTTTGTTCGAGGCAACAAGCTTGCACACAAATGGACAGGCTAAGGCCTGTTCAGGCAGGTGAAATGGATGACTACCAATTGTCCTATCCAATTTGTCATGTGATGCACTTCCAGCACCTATCCTTTTTCCTCATGTCACATCTGTTTTCTCTCTGCAAAATAGGCAGTGAATAGTTAAATGTCTAGGGCTTTAGCTCCATTTGTGATCGCAGGAACATGGGAACAGAAGGAGGCTGTTCAGCCTTGGTTATGTTTCGCAATGAGCCAGTGCCTCAGGTTCCGAGCTGATTTTCAATGGGAAGTATCTAGCTCGGGTCTTTCTAATGTGGACAGCTGGCTACTTCCAAATGGCTGTTTGACAATTCACCACAGTTCTATTTAGAACAGTACATGTCACTCTCAGCAACACAGGTTTATTAAAAGCACGCTGAACGAGTTGTCTGTTTACACATAATCATTCTTCAAGTCAACAAAATAGATATTACCCTCAAGCAGTTCCTTTAAAGGATGGAGAATAAATGAGAGAAAGAGAGCCAGACATTTAACCTAATGATTTCCATGGGAGAGTCTGTGACTCGGTCTTTGAAAATGACAACTTTGTTGTAAATCAACACTCAGTTTTGGGAAATATAGGCCGCGATTCTCCCAAAAGTGCTGAATTGGCAGGAAAACTGTTCTAAATCCCGACTGTTTTGTCGGTTCAGCTTCTCACCTGAATCTCCCGCACTCTGTGCAGAGGACCCAGTCGTGAATATCATTAAAAACCCAGGGGGCGGGGCCTATTCTGGCCAGAGTCTGACAGCTCTGGAACTCTGTGCACGTGCAGTGGCTCCGATCTGTCAGCCTCCACGTTTGCTGGCCAGCTCGATTGCTGGCCAGCCCAGGACCTCCTCCATGGCCCATTTGTGGCCCAAACAACAATTCCCGGGCCAGCCCTGACCCCACCCCCGTCCCGGAGCGCCCCAATGCACAGCCCACCTCCCCAGCAGTGGCGATCCCCCCATCCGCCTCACCCAGGCAGACCCCCCTCCCCCCAGCTGACTCCCCTCCCCGGGGTCAGACCCCCCTCGAGAGGCAGACACCCCCCCAGCAGACCACCCTCTCTCAGCCTGCCCCAATCGCTGCCCTTCCTCCATCCCAGACCGATCCCCATGCAGAGCGGCAGCGGGGCCCCCACCCCCACCGATTGCCCTTACACCCCGCCTACAATAGACCCTGCCCTTTGGCACTTCCCGATGCCTGGTGGGCAGTGCCCAGGGGGCACCACCCCTCCATCGCCCGACTCCTGGGTTGCTCCGATTGCTCCCCCTTCATTCCGGCGGGGTCTCCTGCTGGTTCCCTGAATGTGGGGAGCTAGTCTGAACCGCACCGGAATGAAGTACTCCTGGCGGGGTAGGAGTTTCGATCGGGACCTGAAAGTTCCCGATAATGACCTGATAAACATATTTCAAATACATTTTTAAAAGATTTAAATTACTTACCTGCCTTCCCGCCGGTTTCCAGCGTGGTCTGACTGGCGACTGTTCTCCGGCTCTGGGAGATGTGCATGCATTCCCGGCACATGCGCAAATCCCGGTACAAGGCCGGCGACTTGCATCTCCCACCTTGATCCACTAGAAAAGTTGCAGGTCGCAATGGGAGAATCACGGCCATAATTGCCTAATTTTCAATTTCTTAGCTAAAACATTCACAACTTAATGCTTAACCAGGTACATTAAAATAGTACCATTATACAGAGTGCTTTATGGAGGGAAGAGGAAGAAACAGAACAAAAGTTGAGAAGGATTAAAAGAGAGATGGAACAAAAGCACAGACTATGATTTCAAAGTTCAGAACAGACTGTGGAGTCGGGGAACTTCCTCGTCAAAATGATTCAGTTTCACACTGGCTTTTGTGTTTAGCAGCTAATGCATCAGAATAGCAAGTTTTCCCAGATAGGTTTAATTCAGAGGGAAATAGAGTCATAGAGTCATAGAGGTTTACAGCATGGAAACAGGCCCTTCGGCCCAATTTGTCCATGCCACCCTTTTTTTTTAAACCCCTAAGCTAATCCCAATTGCCCACATTTGGCCCATATCCCTCTATTCCCATCGTACCTATGTAACTACCTAAATGCTTTTTAAAAGATAAAATTGTACCCGCCTCTACCACTACCTCTGGCAGCTTGTTCCAGACACTCACCCCCTCTGTGTGAAAAAATTGCCCCTCTGGACACTTTTGTATCTCTTCCCTCTCACCTTAAACCTATGCCCTCTAGTTTTAGACCCCCCTACCTTTGGGAAAAGATATTGACTATCTACCTTGTCTATGCCCCTCATTATTTTATAGACCTCTATAAGGTCACCCCTCAGCCTCTTACGCTCCAGAGAAAAAAGTCCCAGTCTATTCAGCCTCTCCTTATAACTCGATCCATCAAGTCCCGGTAGCATCCTAGTAAATCTTTTCTGCCCTCTTTCTAGTTTAATAATATCCTTTCTATAATAGAGTGACCAGAATTGCACACAGTATTCCAAGTGTGGCCTTACCAATGTCTTATACAACTTTAACAAGATGTCCCAACTCCTATATTCAATGTTCTGACCGATGAAACCAAGCTTGCCGAATGCCTTCTTCACCACTCTGTGCACGTGTGACTCCACTTTCAAGGAGCTATGAACATGTACCCCTAGATCTCTTTGTTCTGTAACTCTCCCCAACGCCCTACCATTAACTGAGTAAGTCCTGCCCTGGTTCAATCTACCAAAATGCATCACTTCACATTTGCCTAAGTTAAACTCCATCTGCCATTCGTCAGCCCACTGGCCCAATTGATCAAGATCCCATTGCAATTGGAGATAACTTTCTTCACTGTCCACTATGCCACCAATCTTGGTGTCATCTGCAAGCTTACTAACCATGCTTCCTATATTCTCATCCAAATCATTAATATAAATGACAAATAACAGTGGGCCCAGCACTGATCCTTGAGGCACACCGCTGGTCACAGGCCTCCAGTTTGAAAAACAACTCTACAACCACCCTCTGGCATCTGTCAAGAAGCCAATTTTGTATCCATTTAGATACCTCACCCTGGATCCCGTGAGATTTTACTTTATGCAACAACCTACCATGCGGTATCTTGTCAAAGGCCTTGCTAAAGTCCATGTAGACAACATCAACTGCACTGCCCTCAGCTACCTTTTTGGTTACCCCTTCAAAAAACTCTATTAAATTTGTGAGACATGATTTTCCACTCACAAAGCCATGCTGACTGTCCCTAATCAGTCCTTGCATCTCTAAATGCCTGTAGATCCTGTCTCTCAAAATACCTTCCAACAATTTACCCACCACAGATGTGAGGCTCACTGGCCTGTAATTCCCAGGCTTTTCCCTGCAGCCCTTCTTGAACAAAGGCACAACATTTGCCACTCTCCAATCTTCAGGCACCTCACCTGTGACTATCGATGTTTCAAATATCTCGGCTAATGGACCCACAATTTCCTCCCTAGCCTCCCACAACGTCCTGGGATATACCTCATCAGGTCCCGCAGATTTATCTACCTTGATGCGCTTCAAGACTTCCAGCACCACCTCCTCTGTAATATGTATACTCCTCAAGACATCACTATTTATTTCCCCAAGTTCCCTAGCATCCATGCTTTTCTCAACAGTAAATACTGATGAGAAATATTCATTTAGGATCTCACCCATCTCTTGTGGATCCGCACATAGATTACCTTGTTGACCCTTAAGAGGCCCTACTTTCTCCCTTGTTACTCTTTTGCCCTTTATGTATTTGTAGAAGCTCTTTGGATTCTCCTTTGCCTTATCTGCCAAAACAATCTTGTGTCCCCTTTTTGCCCTCCTGATTTCTCTCTTAACTCTACTCCTACACCCCCTATACTCTTCAAGGGATTCACTTGATCCCAGCTGCCTATGCGCATCATGTGCCTCTTCTTCTTGACCAGGGCCTCAATATCCCGAGTCATCCAGGGTTCCCGACTTCTCCAGGGTTCCCGACTTCTGCCAGCCTTGTCCTTCACTCAAGAGGAATATGTTTACCCTGAACCCTGGTTAACACACTTTTGAAAGCATGCCACTTACCAGACGTCCCTTTGCCTTCCCACAGACTCCCCCAATTAACTTTTGAAAGTTCCTGCCTGATACCATCAAAATTGACCTTGCCCCAATGTAGAATTTTAACTTTTGGGACAGACGTATAATTCTCCATAGCTATCTTAAAACTAATAGAATTATCGTCACTGGTCCCAAAGTGATCCCTCACTAACACTTCTGTCACCTGCCCTTCCTTATTTCCCAAGATTAGGTCAAGTTTTGCCCCCTCTCTAGCCGGACCATCCACATACTGAATGAGAAATTCCTAGAAATGTATAACATCAAAGGACTAAAGAGACCAATTATATGGGTATGGATCCAAACATCTTCAGTTATTCTATGTATTTTCCAATATTATTAAACCTTTACACTAATTATGCTATAATCATTGAATTAGACTTTAATATCACACAGATGACCTGCGTCAAAACATGTTTATCATGTCTTTTCCCTCAAAATGCTAACAACCTGGAAATAATAATATGACTAAACTACAGAATATGCGATTGTGATAATTAGTTTTGAAATGTCTTAAGGCAAAACATGGATAAAGGCCAAACAGTCTTTCATTTCATTGTGTTAATTACCCATTGCAAAAAATCCCAAAGTTGTCTGATGATTCATCTTAAATTCATACTTAATTATCTAGTGACTTTCAGAACAAGACTTGGGAACAGACATTCCCACATTTATTTGTATAGTCCAAAAGGGGCGCAAGAGTAGTGGTGGCTGTAGCATCTCTACAGAGCAGAAAGAGGCCATTTGGCCCATCGGTCTGCGCTGAGCCTCCGAAAGAGCATCCCACCCAGGCTCTTCCCAGCTGCCCTGTCTCCATAACCCCAGTAAGAAGTCTCACAACACCAGGTTAAAGTCCAACAGGTTTATTTGGTAGCAAATACCATAAGCTTTTGGAGCGCTGCTCCTTCGTCAGATGGAGTGGAAATGTGCTCTCATAAACAGTGCACAGACACAGAAATCAAGTTACAGAATACTAATTAGAATGCGAATCCCTACAGCCAGCCAGGTCTTAAAGGTACAGACAATGTGGGTGGAGGGAGCATTTTAAACACAGGTTAAAGAGATGTATATTGTCTCCAGACAGAACAGCTAGTGAGATTCTGCAAGTCCAGGAGGCAATCTGTGGGGGTTACTGATAATGTGACATAAATCCAACATCCCGGTTTAGGCCGTCCTCATGTGTGCGGAACTTCACTATCAGTTTCTGCTCAGCGACTCTGCGCTGTCGTGTGTCGTGAAGACCGCCTTGGAGAACGCTTACCTGAAGATCCAAGGCTGAATGCCCGTGACTGCTGAAGTGCTCCCTCCCGAGGATGTCCCGAGGCATGGTACATTGGGGAAACCATGCAGACACTACGACAACGGATGAATGAACACCGCTCGACAATCACCAGGCAAGACTGTTCTCTTCCTGTGGGGAGCACTTCAGCAGTCACGGGCATTCAGCCTTGGATCTTCAGGTAAGCGTTCTCCAAGGCGGCTTTCACGACACATGACAGCGCAGAGTCGTGAGCAGAAACTGATAGCCAAGTTCTGCACACATGAGGATGGCCTAAACCGGGATGTTGGATTTATGTCACATTATCAGTAACCCCCACAGCTTGCCCCCTGGACTTGCAGAATCTCACTAGCTGTTCTGTCTGGAGACAATACACATCTCTTTAACCTGTGTTTCAAATGCTCCCTCCACCCACATTGTCTGTACCTTTAAGACCTGGCTGGCTGTAGGTATCGCATTCTAATTAGTATTCTGTAACTTGATTTCTGTGTCTGTGCACTGTTTGAGAGCACATTTCCACTCCATCTGACGAAGAAAGCTTATGGTATTTGCTACCAAATAAACCTGTTGGACTTTAACCTGGTGTTGTGAGACTTCTTACTGTGTTCACCCCAGTCCAACGCCGGCATCTCCACTCCATAACCCCACACATGTATCCTGCTGATTCCCCCTAACCTGCACATCTTTGGACACTAAGGGTCAATTTAGCATGGCCAATCCACCTAACCTGCACGTCTTTGGACTGTGGGAGGAACCCGGAGCACCCAGAGGAAACCCACGCAGACACGGGGAGAATGCGCAAACTCCACACACAGTCATCAAAGGCCGGAATTGAACCCGGGTCCCTGGCACTGAGAGAGGCAGCAGTGCTAACCACTGTGTCACTCCCCATGTCAGGAAAATTGATGAATCATCCATGTTTGCTCCTGCCTTGAGTACTCCCGCTCCTCTAAAAGAGTCAGTACAAATAGAGAAAAGAGCTGTTTAAATTGTTAAAAGCCACTAACAATCAACTCTTGTAGCATTTAATAGCTACAGAATCATATTGTAATTTTTTTTCAGTCCAGGTCAGGTCAAGCGTTACTGAGTCTGTTAGTCAGCCTTATGTTCAGAAGCAGGTATGGCTGAAGTGCAATAGACAGTGAAATTCAATGAAGATAATTTGGAGCATCATTAAACTTTTTGAACTGCATTGGCGTATGTCTCCTCTTCAAATAAAAAATAAAGTTTTTTCAATGAAATACAGAAATAAAGACTGAGAAAATTTCCAATAACAAACCACATCTGATAACCAGGTTCACTGGGGACTGAGAGGTCAGGCAGCTGTTTATTTGATAACCACAGTAATGCCAAGATAGGTGCTTTTGGAACATTTCTAAATTTGTTTTAGATCAGTTTGAAATTGTCATTGTTGCAAAAACCAGTTCTGTTCATTAATGCCATCTTTACTTGGTTTGGCCTACATCTGACCTTCCCTATATGAAATACCCTCAGAAATGGCCTAGCAAGCCTCTCAGATGGATCAAATCGCTGAAATGGAACCGGATGGACCACTTGGTATTGACCTTCGCACCGGCAATGATGAGAGCAAACTCAGCCCTGTCGACCCTACAAAGTTGTCCCTACCAACATCTGGGGGCTCGTGCCAACATTATCTCTCGGACTAGTCAAGAAACAGCCTGACATACTTAGTGAATTATATCTTAAAGGCAACATCCCAAACATCACCATCCCTGAGTACGTTCTGTCCCACCGGCAGGACAGACCCAATGGTGCCCTGAGCCTCGAGTTAATAAGTTATTGGCAGGGCTGGCAAATCAGAGGCCACTTCGCCAGCATTACATCATGAGAGGTGCCCCTTGATGTGTGTTGGACTATATGGTGGAGAAAGCCACCATTGCTGTTGGCACCTTCAACGTCACTTTACCCGCCCACTACCAGTCACTGCTGATTTCCAGGAAAATCTTTCCCAGTGTCTTTCAATATTTGAATCTGCTTTTTTTTAAAAATAGTTCCACAGGTGAGATCAGCAGATCAAATTGAAATTTAATATTTTTCATTTCCTTAACACCATGTACATGTTGTTCTGTTCCTGAGGTTAATGCCAGTCTGGGATCGTATTGCGAATTTGGGTTTTCTATTGCCATTCAGATATTTGCACCAAAAATGGTGCACCCTATAGCTGGATAAGATTTTCAACATTAATCGTGCTTATGTATTTCTCTTGCTGTTTGAGAAACATAAAGATAATTATTGGAATTATTTCACGATTAGCTACTAGATTTTCATTGACATTAATGAAACTATCTAATTACAAAACTGATGGTTGAAAGGTTCATGTTGGCATTCTTGTTTGGAAGAAAATAATATTTTTCTTTGTATTGGCAAGAGAACTGTTTGATCTTCGGTATTTGCCTTGTGTTAATTATACAAAAAGAATCAAATATACAAGTTGCTATGGTAGAAGCATTAAACAGGAAAGACCAGAAATGCACAGCAGATCAGTCAACATTTGTGGATTAAAGTTTCAGGTGTCACTTATCACCAGGATACAACAGTAAAAGATGAGAAAGGTTTTGAAAGTATATGAGAAATTTTGAGGATCAAATTTTATGCGTTTACTCGAAAAAAAAACAACCAGTACAAAGTTTTCCCCTCCCCATAAGTCTTTAATATCAAATATGGCACTAACAGATCAATTAATAGTAATGAGGACTCACTCTTGTCAGCTTTCAAAGGGCTGTTTTGGCTCAGGCCAATCTGAATGCTTGTTCAGACACAAAGCCATAATCTTCAGGCACCTTTGATAAAAAACAAACTTTTTATCTAAAGCACCGGATATGATTTAAAAATGTTTTAAATTTTTTTCATGGGATGTGGGCACCGCTGGCTAGGCCAGCATTTATTGCCCATCCCTAATTCGCCTCAGAAAGTTGATGGTGAGCCACCTTCTTGAACCACTACAACCCGTGTGGTGTAGGAACACCCACAGTGCTGTTCCGAAGAGAAATAATTTATTTTCCGACAGAACAATTCTTTGAGGTGCCCAGGTGAATGTTGTACATTAGCCTTGAAAAGATACCTGGAATCTTTAATTAAATTACAGTCAAAGGGGAGAATAATCACCCTATTATTTCCCCATCTCATTCAAAATGATGAGAGCAGATGTGTGTACATGAAAGTATTAACACCTGAGGCAATATACTTTTTTTTTGATTGTGTTCCCATTGCTAAAGGACGGTATGATAACAGCAGTTTTAGCACTTAAGAAGAAACTCAGTAGCAAGCAGCCTTTGATGCATTTTTGTGTGTGTGGTCTTTTTAAATCACTGGGCCAATAATGTAAAACAGATAATTTTTTTTACAGAACCAATCTTGTGTTCCAATTGTATTTAATTTTCCCAAGAAATGTTGTTTCCCCTATACCTTTTATTCCACTTTATGATATATTACTGAACAGCTTACATTGAAACAGGCTGATATGCAGCATGTTAATATGCTGTCATACCCTTTTAACAGTATAGCAGGACATGGGCTCCTGTCTATATTCTCACAATAGTGAAACACCAACATAAGCCATGCCCTTGGGGGGGAGATAGTGATAGAGGTTTCGATCCATTTTAACTGAAGAAACAAGTTGAGGTGGGTCCAGAAAGGGGGTTGTTGTGATGGCCATGAAGGACACAGATCACCATCAATAAATCTTCACATGGGCTTCATGGAGTACGAGTTTCCCTATTGAGTGAGTGGAAGCTCGCCCAATGAGAGATGAGCAGTGGGAGCTTTAAACCCACACTCTCAACCTGTATTGTCTGTCCAGAGCTTAGGACTTGTGTAGCTGTAAACCGCGAACAATTCACAATCTTCTTAATGTGAAAATTCATCCTTCTCTCAGTCATAAATGATCAACACTTAATCCGAGCCAAATTTTCAGTCTGATGTGCAGAGCAACTCCCCAAGCCGAAATTGGGAGAAACTTCCCTGAAAGGCTGGATTTTCACACTGGGGGTGGAGGTGCAAGTGCTACCTCGGAGTCCAGCTGCTGCCGCTGGAAACAGCCACAGGGGCTGCTGAGTGCCAGAGTGAGATGTTTATAAAGGCCTGCCTCAGTGATGTGAAACTTCATCCCAGTTATAATATAAACAAAATGCCCACACCTTCCCCAGGCCTCATCCATACCAACTCATGCCTTCTCCTGACCCCATCCACTCCCCCTTCCCCTATTGGCCCTTCATGTCCTCCATGTGCTGCCAGCTGAGCCATGGATTGCTCTGATTGTACTAACTCAGCCAAACCACCACAATCTCAGAAAATGCTGTCAATTGAGTTTATGTCACAGACGGCACATAAAAGGATGACATAGCAAATGGGTAATTGAGTAGATTTAAAAAGGAAATCTGTCACCGTTCAAGATGTGAAATCTCAGGGTGCTGAACCAACGCAGCATGGGATCAATTATAACTCTAGAAGCTAATGTTGACAAGATGGTAAGTGACTCAAAATGTGGTCCATCAACTTACCTGCCCCATTATCACTGACGGTTCAGCGGTGTCACCTTGATAGAGGCCTAACCCTGACCTGTTGCATTGCCGCTGAAGCAAGGAGATGGATCCTCAACCTGTGCAAGCCACAGTCTTAATTATGTTATTAGAACACTGATTGTGATTTGAAGGGCACATTGGTGAAGTAAGTGTTACACAAGCACTGTGATGTGTACTAAGCAGCGATCCCTTTTTGAAGCAGTCATCCTCAAATGAACCACTCCTGAATGCTTCAGTAAAGGCCACAAATATTTTTGTAATTTGTCCAGAGCCTAAGGAGCTAAAGTGATTCTCTTGTCTTCACAAAACTCCACTCCCAGCGTACATCCCCAACCCTCCAATCTTGTCTTCCTCCTATTCCAGGATTCCCCTTGTCCCAGCTGGATAACATTCCTATGGCCCAACAATCAAACCATCGTCCCAAGGCAGCTCACCAGTCAGACACAAATGAGGCTTGGATATCATATGGCAATTGCTTGTTCTCTGTTCCAAAATAGATACTTGGCTGGTACATTCTGTTAGTCTGTCCTCACCATTAAATCTATCCACACATCTGTCACTTAATGCTTTAAGTAGAAATGAATTTTATAAAATTATAACTTCATAATTTAATAGAAGTGCATAGGAAAATCAGCTTTGACTTTGTATTGGCTCAATACAATTTATATACAATTTATACAATTATATACATAGAACATAGAACATAGAACAGTACAGCACAGAACAGGCCCTTCAGCCCACGATGTTGTGCCGAGCTTTATCTGAAACCAAGATCAAGCTATCCCACTCCCTATCATCCTGGTGTGCTCCATGTGCCTATCCAATAACCGCTTAAATGTTTCTAAAGTGTCTGACTCCACTATCACTGCAGGCAGTCCATTCCACACCCCACCCACTCTCTGAGTAAAGAACCTACCTTGGACATCCTTCCTATATCTCCCACCATGAACCCTATGGTTATGCCCCCTTGTAATAGCTCCATCCACCCGAGGAAATAGTCTTTGAACGTTCACTCTATCTATCCCCTTCATCATTTTATAAACCTCTATTAAGTCTCCCCTCAACCTCCTCCACTCCAGAGAGAACAGCCCGAGCTCCCTCAACCTTTCCTCATAAGACCTACCCTCCAAACCAGGCAGCATCCTGGTAAATCTCCTTTGCACCCTTCTCAGCGCTTCCACATCCTTCTTATAGTGAGGTGACCAGAACGGCACACAATATTCCAAATGTGGTCTCACCAAGGTCCTGTACAGTTGCAGCATAACCCCACGGCTCTTAAACTCCAACCCCCTGTTAATAAAAGCTAACACACTATAGGCCTTCTTCACAGATCTATCCACTTGAGTGGCAACCTTCAGAGATCTGTGGATATGGACCCCAAGATCTCTCTGTTCCTCCACAGTCTTCAGAACCCTACCTTTGACCCTGTAATCCACATTTAAATTAGTCCGACCAAAATGAATCACCTCACATTTATCAGGGTTAAACTCCATCTGCCATTTTTCAGCCCAGCTTTGCATCCTATCTATGTCTCTTTGCAGTCTACAACAGCCCTCCACCTCATCTACTACTCCACCAATCTTGGTGTCATCAGCAAATTTACTGATCCACCCTTCAGCCCCCTCCTCTAAGTCATTAATAAAAATCACAAATGGCAGAGGACTAAGCACTGATCCCTGTGGCACTCCGCTAGCAACCTGCCTCCAGTCCGAAAATTTTCCATCCACCACCACCCTCTGTCTTCGATCAGATAGCCAGTTACCTATCCAATCGGCCAACTTTCCCTCTATCCCACACCTCCTTACTTTAATCATAAGCCGACCATGGGGGACCTTATCAAACGCCTTACTAAAATCCATGTATATGACATCAACTGCCCTACCTTCATCAACACACTTAGTTACCTCCTCAAAAAATTCTATCAAATTTGTGAGGCACGACTTGCCCTTCACGAATCCGTGCTGACTATCCCGGATTAATCCGCATCTTTCTAAATGGTCGTAAATCCCATCCCTAAGGACCTTTTCCATCAACTTACCAACCACCGAAGTAAGACTAACCGGCCTATAATTACCAGGGTCATTTCTATTCCCTTTCTTAAACAGAGGAACAACATTCGGCATTCTCCAGTCCTCTGGCACCATCCCCGTGGATAGTGAGGACCCAAAGATCAAAGCCAAAGGCTCTGCAATCTCATCCCTTGCCTCCCAAAGAATCCTAGGATATATTTCATCAGGCCCAGGGGACTTATCGACCTTCAGTTTATTCAAAACTGCCAGGACATCCTCCCTCTGAACATCTACTTCCTCCAGCCTATTAGCCTGTAACACCTTCTCTTCCTCAAAAACATGGCTCCTCTCCTTGGTGAACACTGAAGAAAAGTATTCATTCATCACCTCTCCTATCTCTACTGACTCCATACACAAGTTCCCACTACTGTCCTTGACTGGCCCTAACCTCACCCTGGTCATTCTTTTATTCTTCACATAAGAGTAAAAAGCCTTGGGGTTTTCCTTGATCCGACTCGCCAAGGACTTCTCATGCCCCCTCATAGCTCTCCTAAGCCCCTTTTTCAGCTCATTCCTTGCTAACTTGTAACCCTCAATCGAGCCATCTGAACCTTGTTTCCTCATCCCTACATAAGCTTCCCTCTTCCTTTTTACAAGACATTCCACCTCTTTTGTGAACCATGGTTCCCTCACTCAGCCATTTCCTCCCTACCTGACAGGGACATACCTATCAAGGACACACAGTATTTGTTCCTTGAAAAAGTTCCACTTTTCATTAGTGCCTTTCCCTGACAGTTTCTGTTCCCATCTTATGCCCCCTAATTCTTGCCTAATCGCATCATAATTACCTCTCCCCCAATTATAAACCTTGCCCTGCCGTACGGCCCTATCCCTCTCCATTGCAATAACAAAAGACACCAGATTGTGGTCACTATCTCCAAAGTGCTCTCCCACAACCAAATCTAACACTTGGCCCAGTTCATTTCCCAGTACCAAATCCAATGTGGCCCCACCTCTTGTCGGCCTATCCACATATTGTGTCGGGAAACCCTCCTGCACACACTGCACAAAAACTGCCCCATCCGAACTATTCGACCTACAAAGGTTCCAATCAATATTTGGAAAGTTAAAGTCCCCCATGCCAACTACCCTGTGACCCCCACACATATCCATAATCTGCTTAGCAATTTCTTCCTCCACATCTCTATTACTATTTGGGGGCCTATAGTAAAATCCTAACAACGTGACCGCTGCTTTCCTATTTCTAATTTCAGCCCATATTACCTCAGTGTGCAGATCCCTCTCGAAGTGCCTTTCCGCAGCCGTTAAACTATCCTTGATTAACAATGCTACTCCTCCACCTCTTTTACCAGCTTCCCTACATTTACTGAAACATCTATACCCTGGAACGTCCAACAACCATTCCTGTCCTTGTTCTACCCATGTCTCCGTAATGGCCACAACATCGTAGTCCCAAGTACCAATCCACGCCCCAAGTTCATCTACCTTGTTCCGGATGCTCCTTGCATTGAAATAGACACACTTCAACCCACCTTCCTGTCGACTGGTACCCACCCTTGACCTTGATACCTTCCACAATACCTCACTACCCTCAACACTGACTTCTGGACTACAACTCCTTTTCCCACCCCCCTGACAAATTAGTTTAAACCCCCCTGAAGAGCCATAGCAAATTTCCCTCCCAGGATATTGGTGCCCCTCTGGTTCAGGTGCACCCCATCCTGTTTGTACAGGTCCCACCTTCCCCAGAATGTGTTCCAATTATCCACGTAGCTGAAACCCTCCCTCCTACACCATTCCTGCAACCACATGTTTAACTGCACTCTCTCCCTGTTCCTCAAATCGCTATCACGTGGCACCGACAACGTACCAGAGATGACCACATGTTTTGTCTTGGCTCTCAGCTCCCAGCCCAGCTCCCTAAATTCCTGTTTTAAATCCCCATCCCTTCTCTTACCTATGTCGTTGGTGGGCAATGTGTACCACGACTTGTGACTGTTCCCCCTCCCCCTTAAGAATCCGGAAAACACGGTCCGAGACGTTGTATATAAATATACAATTTATATTCTCAATATCCCAAACTGGCTGAATGTGTACTGTTCCCAGCCAGATGTTGATTTATTTTTAACCAATATTCTACTTTCTTGTTTCTAAGTAATAGTTAAGACAGGAACCACATCCTAAGGTTAGCTATCCTGGAATAAGTATTCTGCATGTAGTCTACACTGAGTTATAATTTTAGAAACATCTTGCTAAAAATATTTTCTTTCTCTCTCATAGGTTCTTGGTCAGAAACCAGAACTGAGTAAAGGAGACGATGATGAAGATGTTGTTGCAGATATATCGAATAGGAAGATGGCAAAGCTCTATATGGTATTCTTCATTTTATGTGCCTGTTCTTACTTTTACGCTCATTTCACCAACGTGTACTGTGTAGGGTTGATGACATTTTTAGTTAATAGCAGTTTTCCAAAGTCATACTTCAAATGTCTACAAGTAGCGGCATAGATTAAGTGACGATAATAATCAACACATTTATGTCAGGACTTCCTTGCATGTGGTTTGAGAAACAGTTATGCAAACAACTTTGAAAGAAATGTCAATGCTGTTACCAATCATGATGATTGGGCGGGGCGGCATGGTGGCACAGTGGTTAGCACTGCTGTCTCACAGTGCCAGGGACCTATGTTCAATTCCGGCCTCGGGTGACTGTCTGTGTGGAGCTTGCATGTTCTCCCCATGTCTGCGTGGGTTTCCTCCGGGTGTTCCAGTTTCCTCCCACAGTCCAAAAGATGTGCAGATTAGGTTGATTGACCATGTTAAATTGTCCCTTAGTTTCAGGGGGATTAGCAGGGTAAATATCAGGGGTTACAAGGATAGGGCCTGAGTGGGATTGTTGTTGGTGTAGGCTTGATGGGTCGAATGGCCTTTTTCTGCACTGTAGGGATTCTGTAATTCTATGATTGAAAGTAGATTGGCAGACAACAAGACCGACAGCAGTACAGAAATATAGGAGGTGAAATTGCTCTTCTGCTCTCATGCACAGCCAATGATAGTGAAATGGTAGCCAATTTTCCTTTGCACTGAGATCAGGATATGAAACAGACTGTCAGTTCAGTTCATCATTATCTGTTTGCATTACAACCCAAAAACCAGTTTCACCCCCAGACTGCAATGATACTACAGGAATAGACCTAGATCTTAGTGATGACGGCACATTTATGGACTAAACCTTCAACAAATGAGCTGCACATCCACCTACATATCAGTATATTAATTAGAGATGTTAAGAACCCCACTGATGTTAAATGTGAGGATATCCCAAAACCTTGAAGAGTTACTTGGAACACCGTTTCTTAATGGTATATATTTTCAATTTGGTATAATGTGAGAAAAGATATTCAAACCAGGAAGAAATAGTCCAGTCATTCTGTGGTCAGTTAATAAAGAAGATTAACTGAAAAGAAAACATATAACATGAAAGACTATAACACAATACAATAGTACACTTAACTACATTGATTGTTATACACACACAGTATCTCATGAAGTTACCCCTTGTTCCCAACTACCTACGTTTACTGAACTCTGGGGAATGCCCTCTTTTCCCAAACAACATCCAAAATTATATAACTCTATGAGCTTCTGTCCTGTATCATGGGCCAGAATTTTATGCTCCCCAGGTGGGTTCTGAGGCTGAGGGGCAGTGTAAATTTGTATGGGAAGGATCCTGCCCACCTTGCCCCTGTTGCGATTTCAAATTAGGCTGGACAGAGATTTGGACAGGTAGCCCATATATGCCCCTATTAAGGACCATAAGTGAGCACTTAAAGCCTTTTGCCGCCCAACCTCAATTTTTAGGCTGGTGAGTTCTGGTTGGATCTGGGTGCCAAATAGAAAGTGATAACAATCTGGAAGGGGGTTGGTAGGGGGTGGGGGTCTCAATTTGAAGGCCCCTTCAGATATGGAACACTCTCTTCTCAGGAACCTGAATTATAGGGCTATTGAATTATATCCATATAGTATACTGAGATGTTAGCATTTATTCAGTGATGAGAGTTGTATTTTTATTAAATCTTCTTCCTTCAGGTCTCAGACGCAAGTGGGTCTATGCAAGTGTCACTAGTGTCTGCGGAAAACCCATTTTCATGCGACTTGCTGTTGACTGATGAGTGCTTTATACTGGACAATGGAGCAGACAGAAAGATATTTGTTTGGAAGGGTAAGAATATTATTGAAGAAGAATTTGCCTGCCTATTTGTCTTTACAAGACTTACTGTGTATTTCCAGTTATTATTTTAGAATCTATGTTACGTAAGGTAATATGTGTTGATGTGAAACACAAGAGTTTTCTCCAGCAGACATTTTCATAACTATATCAATTAATATTTTGCATAAAACACGGCACGGTAGCGCAGTGGTTAGCACTGCTGCTTCACAGCTCCAGGGTCCTGGGTTCGATTCCCGGCTCGGGTCACTGTCTGTGTGGAGTTTGCACATTCTTCTCGTGTCTGCGTGGGTTTCCTCCGGGTGCTCCGGTTTCCTCCCACAGTCCAAAGATGTGCGGGTTAGGTTGATTGGCCAGGTTAAAAATTGCCCCTTAGAATCCTAAAATGTGTAGGTTAGAGGCATTAGTGGGTAAATATGTGGGGGTAGGGCCTGGGTGGGATTGTGGTCGGTGCAGACTCGATGGGCCGAATGGCCTCCTTCTGCACTGTAGGGTTTCTATGGTTTCTATGAAAGCCTACTTCAAGCCTCAAACTGTTGCATGGTGGCACAGTGGTTAGCACTGCTGTCTCACAGCGCCAGGGATCCAGGTTCAGTTCCAACCTTGGGTGATTGTCTGTGTGGAGTCTGCACGTTCTCCCCAGGTCTGCGTGGGTTTCCTCCGGGTGCTCTGGTTTCCTCCCACAGTCCGAAGACATGCAGGTTAGGTGGATTGGCCATGCTAAATTGTCCCTTAGTATCCCAAGATGTGTAGGTAAAATGGATTCGCCATGGTAAATGTGTGGGATTACAGGGGTAAAGTGGGGGAGAGGACCTGGGTAAGTTATTTTGTCAGAGGGTCGGTGTAGACTCAATGAGCCAAAAAGCCTCTTTCTGTACTAGGGATTCTGTGATTCAATGAAGATAAGTAAAAGTGTGAAGGTGCTGCTCAACCTGTGTGCTGTTTCAGTGACTCTGTGACACAGGGTTGAGACCTGTTTTGCATATGTACAATTGGATTATTTTTCATAGGTGTTCAGTCTGGTTTTAGCTCACTGGAAAAGCAGTCACTGGCATGAACCACTTTACACATTATAAACTTCCGCATTATCACTAGCTTTCAGCTGGTGGTTCCAATGAGCCACGAAAAGCCTTCTTTGTCAACAGCACCACCAGCAGGATATTAGTGCTGGTACCGTCACTACAGTTAATGCTTGGTGAAATGTTTCTACCTTTCAGTCATTTTGTCTTTTGTTTTAATGTGCATAATACTCATCGTCAAAAAATAAAATTAACAAATTGTGATCCACTGTTATCACAAGTTGAGGAAAGGATACCAATACAGTTCAAAAAAATAAAATTAACGTGGCTTGAGTTGACAATCAAGAAAGAAAAATCTTCCAGATGTATACAGCTTTACGATATATCCTCAGAATGACTCAAATCCCTCACATACAATGGACTTTTTAATGTGTATTTACTTCAGTTGTGTAGAAAAATAATGACCAATTTGTAGCAAGTACACAAGATCAATCGCACAAACATCAAAAAAGTTACTTTTTTTGGTGGTGTTGGTGTGGAAGCTTCTTTCTTTGAACCTTCATTGATCCTTTGGACTCTTTAGCTAATCCTTTCATGCATAACAGCTCTTCGATCACGCTCCCTTCATCTTCAAACACTCCATGCAAAAGATCGCTTTTGTAATCAATGCAACTTCATTGCAAGTGCAGTAGAACGGTCAAGCTAACTGTGATGCTAAAAACACTTGTGCTGGTTTAAGACAGCAAGAGCAACAGGAACAATTTTATTCATCCTTGAGATGAGATCTGGGTACGGTTGGTATCTGGTGGCCATCCTTAATTGCCCTGAAGTGCTGGTGGACCATCACTTTGAGGTGCTACAAATAGACATTAAGCTGACTATTTAGCTGTTTGAAATGCTGCAGGATCTACTCTCCCAGGTTTACTTTAGAAAGTAAAGTTTATTTATTTGTCACAAGTAGGCTTACATTCACACTGCAATGAAGGTACTGTAAAAATCCCCTAGTCGCCACACTCTGACGCCTGCTTGGGTACAGTAAGGGGCAGATTAGCATGGCCAATTCACCTAACCTGCACATCTTTGGACTGTGGGAGGAAACCCACACAGACACAGGGAGAATGTGCAAACTCCACACAGACAGTGACCCAAGCCGGGAATTGAACCCGGGTCCCCGACACTGTGGGGCAGCAGTGCTGACCACTGTGCCACCAAGGTCCGATTGTGGAAGAGTGAGGACCATAAACCAATTTTTATATGAACGCAGTGCAAACATGAGCTGCTGGTGTGTAGATATTGTTCTCCCACCCCCTGAAATAATATATGTATTTCAGAAAACCGAAGCTTGGGATGACAACTGCTGAAAGACATTTTTTCTGGAATCTGGAATGTCTGAGAATGTGCTCCTGCAACCAGAGTTTGGTTCTTAATTTGTGAGAATTTTAAGGGAGAAGCTGTTGTTACCGAAGTGTTGAACCTCCAGCAGGTGGAGCCAGTGTTCAATGGATATGGTGTGCATTTACATACCATTAAGGAGAATGCTGGCTATGCACTCACATGTTTTATGAGGAGCTGTGCTGATTACCATGAAATCTCAGAGGGGTTGTGAGGATCTGCTGTCTGTTCAAAAAAGGGGAAAATCACACTTGTCGGTTCTTTAATAACCAACTTCTGACTGTCCTATAGAAGGAGAAGAGGGAGAATTAACATAGGCATTGAGGTTGAATTAATAACAAAATAACAGGCTTGTTTATGAGAGATTAGTTGATCCTTTGTGGGGAACTCGACTAACTGCTACCCCAATCATGCAAATCTGCAGTAAGTCAGGGCGATGTTAATTCTTGATTATCTCCCCTGACTCAAGGATAAGAGCTGGAGGATTGAATTTTTCATTTGGTGTTTAAGTTTAAAGTTTACTGTGAAAATCCCCTGGTCGCACACTCCGGCGCCTGTTTGGGTACATTGAGGAAGAATTTTAAGCATGGCCAATGCACCTAACCAGCACATCTTTCGGACTGTGGGAGGAAACCAGAGCACCCAGAAGAAACCCACGCAGACACGGGGAGAACGTGCAGACTCCGCACAGACAGTGACCTAAGCCAGGAATTGAACCCAGGCCCCTGGTATTGTGAGGCAGTAGTGCTAACCATTGTGCCACCGTGTCGCATGTGGGGGGGTTTGGGTGGAGATCAGGGTGGATGTGGGTGCAGGAGTGTTGAGATTCTTTCTAATATCACAACAGTCTTTCGGAAATTTATCAGTGCTCTGCTGGTGAGCTGTGCAATTTTAGTGAGTTAAACTGTCGCAGTAACCTAAAGCACAGCTGAGAATCCACCAAGCCAGGCTTTTGCCAAATCAGTACCTAAATTCTCTGTGTCACGGACAGTGGGGCTGAATTTAAATTGCCCTGATTTCTCCACTCTCTACCCATCCATAACAAAAAGGTGTTTTTTTAATATTTTAATTTCCTCCTTTTAAAATGGTCGTGTATTTTCCCCAACCCTCAAATTTGGAAATGTTCCAATTCTCTGTTAATAACTTGCAAAGCAAACACGAGGTAAAATGAAAATAAAGGGTTGGGTTTTTTTTCACAGTATGAAGTCTCACAACATCAGGTTAAAGTCCAACAGGTTTATTTGGTAGCACAAGCCACTAGCTTTCGGAGCGCTGCCCCTTCATCAGGTTTTTTTTCACACATGCGTGAGGGCTTCCCCTTTACACTTACACAATAAATAGGGGATAAGGAAAAAGGGAGGGGATTCAGGGCATGACCACAGTAAAATACAAGTAGGGTTTTACATGTGTTCAAAGTCTAGAATCATGAGTCAACTGGAAAGTTCTTTCTTCGGGGAGATTGGTTGATTGTAGAATGCCCTCATCTTTCCAGAGTGAGGCTTGCATGACAAGAGAGGGCATGTGGGATGAATCAGTCGGGAAGCGTGAGTTTCAATGTTCCAGTAGTTGGCAGGTTTGATGAGGGTCCGAGTTTGTTCTGTTGCCACCATCCCAGCACAGGCTGTTGTCTGGAATTCTGTTCACATTGGGTGTGAGAGAGCAACCACTGGAATTCAAATCCAACAGATGAATCATCACAATGCAGCTTGGGGGAGGTCACGTGACATAATTCCTAAATGTTGGACACAGGATCACTGGAATCTTGAGATTTATCTGGAGTCAGGATTTCTTTTGTTTTTGGAGACACTTGTGTTGGGTTGACGAACTGTCCCCTCTTTGTCAAAACTGTTATGTTAGGACTGCAAATGCTTCGGCCATTAGCACCATTATGGGAGACTAAAACCTGCAAAGATTTTCCTTTGTTCTGAGTTAGCTGAACTAGACTCTCCAACCCCATGATTGTTATTACCTTGAAACTGCTGCAGGGCATCAGGTAACTGGCTGAGCCATTTGTTAGCTCATGAATTTTCCATTTTGAACAGCACAGAAAAAAATGACTTTATGAAGTAGCTCAGCTGATGAATACATATATTTATATATTTTTAACTGTCACTTCTCAACTGTGACACCTGGATTGAATGAATGGCCGTTGCCCCTCTTCAAAGTATTTTGGATAAATAGAAAACATTTGGTTTCACAATCAAGCATGTTGAGGGTTTACTGCATTTTAAGTTGTTCTCTTCAAAATTCAATTGAGAGAAATTAGAATTATTTCAGTCCTTAGCCTAATGAATGGGATTAACTTTGTTTCAAAGGTCTGGCCCAGGTCCGATTGGCCGAATGGCCTCTGCAGTGTAAGATTGCACAATTTTAGCTTTGTTTATTGTTCACTCGGCAGTTGCAACTTGAAGCAAATGGAGGTAAGAAACACCTGAATAAAGGAAAGGATGCAACATTGCACTGAGTAAGACAAGTCGAAAAAGTATTGAAATAATAAATTTGAGTTAACTTTTTATCATGCAAATGAAAACAGGTACAAATTTACGCGAGCCTTGTTAATCCTAACTTTTCACTGATTTTTAATAAGAAAATATTTTGATGTTTAGGTAAAAATGCAAACCCAAGCGAGAGAAAGGCAGCTATGAAGACTGCTGAGGGATTCATAAAACAAATGAACTACCCATCCAATAGCCAGGTAGGATATTTTCAAATGAGATTAAGATGTTTCAATATATATAAGGGACAGAATATGCTACAAGAAGTGCTTGGGATATGTTTATTGTTTGGTTGAAAGCAATCAATGATGTTATTCAAATCGAGTTGAACCTCATCATTGCCTTGTCAAGGAATCCTTCCATTGCTTACCTTGTACTGAAAAAGACAGACAACTGCCCCATAGCTAAACAGTCTACTTGCCAGGATGACTTTGCCTGATTAATACAGTTTCAGCTAAAATTAAGCAGAAGTTATAAATTACCCAGCACAGAAAAAAAACAGATCGCCTTCAGTCAAATCACCTGGTCAAGTTGACAAGCTGGTGCATATTTTTTTCTGGGGCGCACAATTAATCACTGTCAGTTCAAACTTTGGAAGAAATTTAAACAATTGCTTCTGCCTTCTCCTTGTCCTCATCTCATGTAAAGGAAATAAGTCCAATGACCAAAATAATCCTTGCATTTGTACAAATGTATAATAGTGTGTCATAGCATTCAGACTAATATTTTATAAATTCAATTTATGCTTTTAACCTCAAATATAGAATTTGTACATTTAATTAGATTTGTTAGGTTTAATTTGTTACAGAATTTTGGTTTGGTGGTGATTTGCTATTCCATTTTGGTTGTAGTATGCTTGTTTAGTAAGTAACAAATCATACATTCTGGTGCAGAAAAATCTATGATTTTCCATTTATTTTAAGAATGATAAGATGGCTGGGTGGTATGATGGGTCAACTGTCAGTGGGATAAATTGACAGCAACCTCTGCACAGAGCCGAGCTGGATAGGAACATAAGTCAGAGAAACCCAATTTGTGGAACTCCCATTTTCTGGGTCATAAAATCAGGAGTTTGAGCATTGCAGATTAGGTGTGGTGGTATTTAAGTCCGATTCTTTGACCTGCTCTCTTGCTGATCAAGATCTGGGAGGGATTCTCCCAAAAAAATTCTAAGTGCCAAATTCACGTAGAAACTGGAGTAAATCCCGCTGTTTTTTTAAGCGGGATTTTCAGAATGGATCTCCCACACTCTGTGCACCGCAAAGTGCCTCAAAGAGATTCACACTGAATTCGGTGGGAAACCTAACTATTCTCGCTGAAGAGGACGGCAGCATAGCACTGAGCGGGCCACTGCGCATGTGCCGGTCTGTTATAGCGGAGATCGGTGCATGTGCAGTAGCCCCGCACTACCGTCCTCCCAATAGCCGGCCAGCCCTGAGAACCTGCAACGCTGCCCTCCGGCCTCCCCACACCTCGATCGCTGGCCTCCCGGAGGTCTTCGGGCCATCCGTGAACCCCCCCCCCCCAACCAGCCCGCCTCGATTTTCTCCCTCCCCCCAGCAGTCTCGATCTCCCGATCCCTGCCTCCTGCACCAGGGCAGCCCCAACCCCCACCCCCCTTGCAGTCCCGACCCCCTCCCACAGGAAGACAACGCTAGAAATCAAATGGCTGGAGATGTGGGGAGGCCGTGGCGCTCAGTGGGGAGCCCGCTAAATGACCTCCACCTATGCTAGAGCAGCACAGCAGGCTGAGAGATTCACCCCTGGTTTTGATTGCAAGTCGAAACTTTAAAATGTCCATATTGAAGTTGCTATTAAATTAGGATACACTCAGAAAGGTCACGATTCCATTTGCATTGTAAAAATAATGAATAATACTGCCACAGTGGCACAGTAGGTAGTAAATATCTACAGCTGAGGTTAATACTGTAATACTGGAGCAGATGACAGGACGCTACATCTGTGTTTATCCATACTGTATACCTGACGTGGAATTCTTTATAATTACACTGGGTGGCAACAGTGAACAAAATGTTCTATTTGCTGTCAACATAAAATTATCCATAACGTGTTATTACTTTTAAAAAAGAATTACCACTCAATGTTTAGCCAATAGTTTTCGATGATAGGAAATATAATGGAATCCCTCCCAAAGAAGAGAAGAAGAACATGTAGAAACCAATGAATAGTCAGCACGGACTTCAAAAGGCAAACTCTTGTTTGACCAATGTTATTGAATTATTTGAAAAGGTAACAGAGTTTGCAATGGTAATGTGCACTGGATGTAATTTATCTCGACTTTCAAAAGGCCTTTAATAATGTGACCCATAACATAAGACCAAAGAAAGGCCAAGATCTTCCCCTGCCCCACCCTCTCCTCCACTGACAGCATATTTTGCAGTGGCCCGCCATTGGCCAGATCTTCCTCCTTTTCTCATTGTTCACACCCTTTGCCACCAGGGAATCCATTGTGGGGGGTCACCATCGGTGGGACCAGAAGATCCTTCCCTTCTCCCTCCCCCGCAAGAATGGCCAGTGTCAGCATATTCTCCCCCTTATGTATTGAGTGCTGAGACAATCTGGTTAAAGGCCTGCCTCTATGCTCTGAGTTCATTCTAGTTGTATGGTTGAATATTAACCCTCGGGCTGTCTCCAATTACTGCATCTCAACTCCCCACAGAACTTTCTATGCCCCTTCCATATTGGCTCAGGCCAACCTATGCCACTGTACCCACCTGCCAATGACCCATCATACCCTCCATGTCCATAAATGCCTTTCTACCCACTCCCCATGCCTGTCTGTACCCCCCATACATCTCTATGGCCCCTTAAAGTCCCTTTGCCAACTTAGTGCCAACTTATACGAACACATGCCTCTAAGCACCATTTCTCTTGCACCCTACTTGCTAACTCATTCACCATGGGCAGCCCTTAGCCATGCTAAGATGAAATAAAATAAAGTTCTAAGTATCCATTACAGACTTCACTATAAAACCACGCCAATTCATGAATGTCAATCCAATTCATTTAAATCCTCTTGAATGCTTAATATCTTGTACAAAATAAACATTTATATTCATAGTTCTACAACAAAAACAGCTAAACCCTTAATAAGCTCTTGGAAGTATCAATCAAACTGAATTTGCAGTCTCCCATTGTGATGACGATAGGTTGTCAAGAAGTAATAATATTATAACGAAACCCCTTACCGTTATGACTATAAACACCTATTAAAACTGAAAGCATCAATTAAAATATAAAGGGCAGAGGATTTAAATAACTCAGGAGCTTGAACAGTTCCTTTTCCATCTTTTATAATCATTGACATCTATTCTTAAAAATCATAATCAAAATCACTGTGGCAATCAGACCCTGCTCCAGTGAAAATAGGGTACATTTGAACTCAGCATTGCATTCAAATGCCTTGCTAGGTTTGGGTTTCTCCCATACATGAATTATGTCCTGGCCCCTTTCTCCTACTGGAAAAATTAGAATCTGGTGGAAATGGGAACAACATTTCTGAATCTTAGCCTGCTCATTATTTTGGACAAGGTATGGAGTCTCCATAAGTCTGCAAAATTCCAGGCCTGGGTTTTACATCTAGATGGTTGAGAATTAAAAAGTAGGCAAGTTATGTTATTTTTATGCTCAGTAATGAACCTTGATTAAACCACACTTGGTGTGCTGTGCGCAGTTCTGGCTCCCATATTATAAAAATGATATTGAGACATCGGATGTGATGCAGAGAAAACTTAACAAAGATGATACCAGGAATGCGCAGAAAAGGATTGACACACTGGGTTTCTTTTCTCTTGGAGGAAGATGGGAGGGTTGGCCTAATAGAGGTTTTTAAAACTATGAAAGGTTTTGATAAAAGTGGATTCAGAGAGAACATTTCCATTTATGGGGAGGAGCATAACTAAAGGCCGTCAATATAAGATAGTCACCAAAAAATCCAGTTGGAAATTTGGAAGAAAGTTCTTTACCCATAGAGTATTGACGGTACAGAACTCGGTACCACTGGGAGTGACTGAAGCAGATAGTATACGGCACAGTGGATAGCACTGTTGCCTCACAGTGCCGGGGACCCAGGTTCGATTCCCGGCATGGACCACTGTCTGTGTGGAGTTTGCACGTTCTCCCCATGTCAGCGTGGGCTTCCTCTGGATTCTCTAGTTCCCTCCCACAGTCCAAACATATGTGGGTTAGGTGGTTTGGCCATGCTAAATTGCCCCTTGGTGTCAGGGGGACTAGCTCGGGGTTATGGGGATAGGCCTGGGTGGGATTGTGGTTGGTGCAGACTTGGTGGGCTGAATGGCCTCCTTCTGCACTGTAGAATTCTAAGTGTATGTTTCTAAATATATGTGCATTTAGAGGGAAGCTAGACAAGCATATGAGGGTTAAGGAAAGAGAGGATTATTTAATAGATTTAGACGAGGAAAAATGGGAGTACACCTGAGTGGATCATAAACACTAAAATGTCTGGTTAGGCTGTGGCATTGTTTCTGTGCTATGTAATCCTATGTGTACCTAGCAGGCTCCTTAATACCTGTAAGTTATTCATATCGATATTGTTTATGCAGTACTGATGTAAATCCAGTGGTTATTCCCTTTGAAGAAATTATGTTTGGCAGGTAATGAAGTAACGGTTATGTCGTACATTCTGTCTAGCCCAGAAAACCTGTAGAATGGTGTTAGTTCACAAAGACCCTTGAGTAAGATTGGGTCTTGGAGCCCGGAGTGTGAGAGTTCAGATGGAGAGTAAATTTGAATTGGATCAAAGATACCTGGAAAACTTTAGTTGCACACAAAATACCAAGAACATTAATGTATGTTAATTTTTCTGTACAAACTCTTCCTAGTGTCTAAACAAACCTATGATCCTTATATACATGTTAGTGCATTTGGTTTGCTCAGACACCATTACTGGTTTATTAGCATTTGATGTTTAGTTTATCGGGTTAATTATCCCCACAATAAGTGGGGTACACCACCTGCCTACATTTCAGTGCCTGTGTAGTTGACATTCTTTCAGCTGCTACAATCGAAAAGGCTAACACCAAAATAGGTGATGAGGTTGTTAAATTTTCTTCTACCATTGTTTCTTAATTTGCTGCAGCATCAACATAAAGCTTTGTTTTCCACTGTAGATTCAAGTACTTCCTGAAGGAGGCGAAACTCCAACCTTCAAACAGTTCTTTAAAAATTGGAAAGACAAAGGTCAAAGCGAAGGATTTGGAAAAGTTTACGTCACTGAGACAATTGCAAAAATCAAGCAGGTTAAATTTGATGCTTCAAAGCTGCACACCTGTCCTCAGATGGCTGCAAATCATAACATGGTGGATGACGGTTCTGGAAAGACAGAGGTAACTCACAGTCCTCACATGAAACAGAGAGAGTGAAAATGTGTTTGAAGACATGTATGTATGTGTGCTGACATAAAATGACTGTGTCATGAGGAAATTGGATAATAATGGTCTGAGGAGCTAAATTTTAACAATACCAATTAATTTCAGAGACTCTGCTTTAGTGCAGTTCTAAGATTAAATTTCTCCACCAGCTTGTCCTTGCTTTCCTGAAAGTGGTGGCTTCCACAGAAACACTGCAGAATCTCATTCAATTGGCTATTCTTCATAACCAGCCGTGTGTGTCTCTTAAGAGGCTCTTTGATCTTGTGGCCATTACATGCAACCCTGATCTTCTGTTTAGTTAGAGTCCATATAAATGTACAGAATCATAGAATCCTGTGGTGCAGAAGGAGACCTTTCAGCTTATCAAGCTTGCACCATCAACAATCCTACCAGGACCTTTCCCTGTAACCCCACATGTTTACCCTGCTAATCTCCTGATACCATGTGGAATTTAGCATGGCCAATGAACATTTTCCACACATCTTTGGACCATGGGAGGCAACCAGAGCACCCGGAGGGAAACCACGCAGACACGGGGAGAACGTGCAAACTCCACACAGACAGTCACCCAAGGTCAGAATTGAACCCAGGTCCCTAGCGCTGTGAGGCAGTAATGCTAACCGCTGTGCCACCATGCTGCCCATATTTCAAACAGAATTTCTGGATTGTGATCAAAAGTGGAAGCCCTGGGTGGGTGATTTGTCCTTCTCTTATCTGGTTATAATGAGGTCATCTGCAGCTACATCTGTACCAGCCATCAGCAATGATCATTGAGTCAAATCCATCATTTCATGGGCTATACACTTTCTTGGATGGCAGATAGTGGAGGCTGTCAGTAAATGTTGTTTCATTGTGACATGGTCCTCACTGATTCTGCTGACCCAGTACAGCACTGGATCAATCCATACTGCAGGTTACCTTCAGATTGAACTGCTGGTGACTGCTTTGATAAATTAGTTTGAAGTGTGGATATAAAAGCAGAGATCAGTTAGATACCTCTCCTCTCCCACCAACCCATAATTAATGACCCTACGCACCCCAGACATTCTCTATTCCACCTTCTTCCATTGGGAAAAAGATACAAAAGTCTGAGGACATCTACCTACAGACTCAAGAACAGCTTCTTTCTTGCTGCCAGATTTTTGAATGGACCTACCTTGCATTAAGTTGATTTTTCTCTACACTCTAGCTATGACTGTAACACTACATTCTGCACACTCTCCTTTCCTTCTCTATGAACAGTATGCTTTGCCTGTATAGCGCGCAAGAAACAATACTTTTCACTAATACATGTGACAATAATAAATCAAATCAACCCCTCTCTCTTTCCTCTAACTTAAACCCTGTTTTAACACAAGTTTGCTGTTATCGAGAAGCAGAGTTCCATCATGCAGAAAGGTTTTTTTCCCTTGTTTTCCATTTTAAACCATATGGAAATAGACAAATTGGCACAATGTTAATGGCAAGCCTTGCATGTTGTGGGTGCATTATCATGATCCCAGTCTTGCTTTTATGCACTTGTGTACTTTTTAGATTATTGAACCTTTCACATGAGAAGAGTGTAATCTGTAGCATTGGAAGTGACTCGATGTTACACTAGTTCCAGTAGTGCTGAATATATGTGACTCAACAGAACTAGAATGTATGAAAGAAGAACAGAAGATGCTGGAAAACCTCAGCAGGTCTCAGCATTTATCAGGAGAGAAACAGAGTTGATAGGCAGGATTTTACAGCCAAGTTCGCCACAAAACCAGAAAATCCCACCCGAGGTCAGCTGACTTTTCCATGGTCCACCCCTCGCCTGCTACGATTCCCGTGGTGGGACAGGAAAATTTGCCCCAAAGTATCGGTCCTAGACTCTTCGTCAGAACTGAAAAGGAGGGAGAATGTAAAAACTGCAACAGGAAGTAGCAACTTTAAGAGCAAACAATAGATGGCTTGGTGTCAGAGAGGAAGAGAGGTGTTTTGCATTGAGGCATCACATGTATGGAATATTTTTTTTTAAGTTTAAAATGGAGGAAAATAGTCAAAATCTAAAATTGCTGAACTCACCATTGAGTCCTGAGTCATCTTCCGTTGGTCACATTGCAGCCTATGGATCTTTAGGCAGATAATCCTCTATGTTTGGAGAGGGTCCTCCCAGCCTAGCATTGCTAAAACTGCATCACTGACTTTTATGTCTGAGCTGAGTGGTCAGCCTGCAAAATGATGATCCAGTGCTAAATCCCACCAGCCCGGGCTGTTCTATTTGCACCCTCGCCATTCTAAGTTAGAGGAATCCTCTTTTCTGAGAGAAGTATTTGCTAATTAAACTAAGGGCATTGAGGTCAATTTTGACTTTCTGGGCAAACTATTTTGGAAGGATATTAGCCGGCCATGGGTTGTGGCAACAACTTCACTTAAATAGACTGTACAGTGCCAAATATGTTGCATTATTGGATTGAGACCCCACAGAGCAGGCCAGGGTGGTCCCTGGTGAGGTAGGTTCTGGGGAAGGGGATTGCTATTGCAGAGAGTAGAGTTCCAAGGTGGAACGCCATGGTCTTCCTGTGATCCACAAAATAATTCAAAACTTAACTTGATTGTGCCGCGCCTCTTTGGAGCTGCAAGCAGTTTGCACAGTGCAGACACAGTTCAGGTATGGCAATTAGGGTCCTGTTTATGTCATAGAACCTAACTTCCATATTAAAAGAGACCATCACCTCAAATGGGGAACCACTGAGGACATCCAGTGAAAGGCCCTTTTGAAATGGAGCTGGATTCATCGTAGGTTTTAATGAAACAATATTTTGAGCCTGTTACTGCCCCATTAACACCAGGGGAAGCTTAGCTATCATCAGAAACAACTCTATGATATCACAGGGCACAAACAGAATAGTATAAAATCAGTTACACAATCAAAACTGTTTTTTTTAAATACTTTTTCAATTCAATCAAATCAAGTCCAATTCAGAGTCTCAACAAGTTGAGACATTTCCGATCCAGGCTGGCAAGACAGGGCAAGCGACCATTTACCCTGTCATGGGCCTGATCTACATGAGCCAAGCTGATTGGAGGAGGGGAAGCAATTCCTCCTCCAAGACTTGAGCTCATTTGCATCTTAGCCAAAAGGCCGAGATACCGCTTTTAAAAATTGCTTCATATGAAACATATGAAGCGTCAATGTAACCTAATGACCTCAACCAAGTGCAGCATCCGCATAACTACACTTGATCTTAGCCAAAAGGCCGAGAAGCGAATCAAAACTGTTACTACACTATCAGTCAATAATGACTGATGATCATTTGTTTCTGTGGTGGTTAGGTGATTTATGTTTTTCACAATTAGTAGGCAATTAGCTATAATTAAGTTATAGTTAGGGCTGTTAATGATTTTGGCTGATTTCTTTGGGTTGATGACTTTATGATGGTAATGAACCTCAGTGACAAAGAAAAGTTATCAGAATTTAAATTCTTAAAATCTGCCTCACCCTTTTGTAGTTTTCTCCATGCCAGTTTGAGAGGGAGTTTGAACTTGAGAGGACTTTGTCAGTGTCACTTTGTCATTTGTTGCTGAAGAGTGCATGGAGTTGCCTCTTACTGTGATTCTCCCTTCTGCTGTATGGGAACTGTTTATTTTGGGTTTGGCAAGAATAGGATTATACAGCAGCAGAGGAGACTATTGTAACCGAGGTAAACAGATAACAAAAAAAAAGTTTCCCAAAAATAGTCTTTTATGACCCCAGAGTTGCAGGTAATAAAATATATTTTGATATGGTAACTTTTTGCAACATAGATAAACATGGCTGCCAAATTTGATGTATCGAGATCCCATGAATAATATGATCTAAATGAACAGATTATCTGTTTTACTGATACTGATTGAGGGATAAACCTTTGTCAGGACACCAGGAAAATTCCTGCTATTCAAAATTGCCTTAAAATCTTCCACATGAATCATAGAAACCCTACAGTGCAGAAGGAGGCCATTCAGCCCATCGAGTCTGCATCGACCACAATCCCACCCAGGCCCTACCCCCACATATTTACCCGCTAATCCCTCTAACCTACGCATCTCAGGACTCTAAGGGGCAATTTTTAACCTGGCTAATCAACCTAACCTGCACATCTTTGGACTGTGGGAGGAAACCGGAGCACCCGGAGGAAACCCACGCAGACACGAGGAGAATGTGCAAACTCCAAGCCAGGAATTGAACCCAGATCCCTGGAGCTGTGAAGCAGCAGTGCTAACCACTGTGCTACTGTGCCGCCCAGGGTAGAGGGTAGACAGGATTTTAGTTTAATGCCTCAACACTGTAGTGAAGGAAAATTGAACAGGCATAAGATGGCTAACTCATTACTGACCTTGCCTAGCAGTAAACATAGAAACATAAAAACCAGAAGCAGGAGCAGGATATTAGGCCCTTCAAGCCTGCTCCACCATTCATTATGATCATGGCTGATCATCAAATTCAATATCCTGCTCCCGCTTTCATATGCTTTGATCCCTTTAGCCCAAGAGCTATATCTAATTTCTTCTTGAAATCAGACAACGCTTTGGCCTCAACTACATTCGGTGGTAGTGAATTCCACACATTCACAACTCTCTGGGTGAAGAAATTTCTCCTCACCTCAATTCTAAAAGGTTTACCTCTTATCCTCAAAAATGACCCCAAGTTCTGGACTCCCCCACCATTCGGAATATTCTTTCTGAGTCTATCCTGTCTAACCCTGTTAGAATTTTATAAGTTTAATTGAGATCCCTTTTCACTCTTCTAAATTCCTATGAATACAATCCTAACCGACTTAGTCTCCCCTCATATGACAGACCTGTCATCCCAGGAATCAGCCTGGTAAAACTTCGCTGCACTCCCTCATAGCAAGGACATCCTTCCTCAGATAAGGACACCAAAACTGCACACAATACTCTTGGTGTTGCCTCACCAGTGCCCTATAAAAATCATCCCCTGTGCCTTTTTCTTAATTCTTTGCTGTGATGTTAGTGTCAATAGCAAGATCAGCATCTGTTGCCTGTCCCTAATTGCCTCTGAGAGCAATAAAGAATCAAACACGTTGCTGTAGGTCTACAGTCATATGTAGGCCAGACCAAGCAATGATAGATTTCCTTCACTGAAGGACATTAGTGAACCGGGTCGGTTTTTATAACAATTAATGATTGTTTCATGATCATCATTATTGTGACTAGCCTTTCAGTTTCATATTTTTTTAAATTCCGTGCATTTATTGATTCATTGAATTTAAATTCCAGCAGCTAATTAGGATGGGATTTGAACCGATATCCACAAAGCATTATCTTTAGTCTCCAGATTGCTAGTTTAATGCCATTATCACCACACTCTGCAGGTAATTATTTTTCTTGATACATGGTAGTGATTATAGCTCAAAAGTAATTCATTACATATGAAGCACTTTGGAACATGTGTCAGTGCAGGCTTTCATTTTTATTTTGATTCCATGGCCGGATGTTTACTGTCCCACTCGCCACGGGAATCGGGAGTGGGTGAGGGGCAGACCATGGAAAGGTTCGTTGATCTCGGATGGGATTTGGTGGTTTCGGGACGAGTGAGGCTGTAAAATCCCGCCTATTGTGTCAAAATCAAAACTTATTCACATAGCGCAGCTCCTTCACTGACATTCTTCACCAGCTGTGTGATAAACTGAGACAATTTAAAGTTGCATAGTGCTTTTTATTGAGATGTGTATTTGAATGGATATATTTTCAAATTTCTCTCTTCTAGATTTGGCGAGTTGAGAGCAATGGTCGGATTCCTGTTGACCCTAGTACCTATGGACAATTCTTTGGTGGAGACTGTTACATCATTCTTTACACATACAGATTGGGGCAAATCATTTATACCTGGTGGGTATATCAATTCTTATTTCTCTCTTACCCTCTAATTTAGTAAGCTTGATTTAATAATAAGATACAAAAACCAGTTTCGTAGCTTAGAGAAGAGGTTAGTCCAGTCAGCAAGAAAGGTGAAAAAACCCCTTCATGTGTTTACAGCTGCCAAGACCCTATATTCTGGATTACTCTCTCTAAAACTCTGTCTTCCTGCCTCTCTCTCTCTCTCTTGCTCCCTCTCTCCTTTATATGCTTCTCAAAAATCTACATTATCAGCCATGCTTTGGTCTCATCTCTCCTAATAGCTCATTACATGGTGTGATGTCAAATCTTATTCTATTTTATAACACTCCTGACGCGCATTGGGCACCAAGTGGGTGCCAGCTGCAGCTCATTAGTTACCGACCAGGTATTATCAGGCAGTCCACCCTAGCCAATATCAATGTAAGTCAGGATGTGGAGGAAGGGACATTCCTGAATGGGGGAAGTTCCCGTTATTTAGATGAACCACAGAGGAGCACTCCTGTTTCTCCCAGCTCCAAAACAAAATGGACATTTTGCTCCTTTTCAATTCATTTGCAAGCTCCATCCACCTGTGTTCCAAAATAGCATGCAGGTCCTGTGTACATCATAGGACCCCAATGTGCATCTTAAAGGGACTACCTGATGAATCTGGAAGCCACGTCAGGCACCGGTTGCAGATCCTTCCCAAGTAGTGTGCCAAGGCTCCTTCGACAGTACCTTCCATACCTGCAACTTCTACGACCTAGCAGGGTAAGGGCAACAGATGTATGGGAATACCAACATCTGCAAGTTCCCCTCCAAGTCACACACTATCCTGAGTAGGTACTATATCACAGTGCCTTTAATGAAGCAGGTCAGAATTCTGGAACCTTGCTTCCTAAAGGCATTGTGGATGTACTTACACCACAGTGGTTCAAAAAGGTAGCTCAACACTACCTTCTCAGTGGTAATTAGGAATGGTAAATAAATGTTGACCTTACTAGTGATGCTCTTATCCCATGAATTTTTTTTTTTAAAGTGGTGCAGGGAAAATTGAGAGCAGGTACTAAACGGGAGGCTTTCCCCACCATTTTACTTCCACTACTGTCATGTCTTCATCCAGTAAAAACCTTCTGCTCAATGTTCAGCTGTATATCAAGAGGAGAAGAGATATTCTTTGCTTATTAGAATGGCCTGATTAAGAGAAGATGGTTTGAATTATGGCACTGAATGATGTTACATTTATTACTGCAAATGAGACAATCTGAAAACCATATTTCTGGAAAATAAAATTATTACAAGTCATATCACATCAGCATCGGTAAAGTAAATCTGCCAATAAGCTGTCATACTGAAAGGCATGAAAGCATTTGGCTGTCAGAGCCTGGTGTTATACAACAGTGCTTTGATGTTTAATTTAAGTAGAACTGCAGCAGTTTTTTCCTTGTGAGCAGAGCACCGTTACTGACTGGAGGCTCTCTCCCCTGGGAATGCTGTGAAGTTCTCACAGCAAAATACAGATTATAGTCACAGGACTAGCAAAGGCAGAAAGTAGTTCAATACAGAACATGGCACAAGAATAACAAGTACAAACCTAAAGGAGTGTCGGAATGCAACGGCTCCAAATGAAAGCTAAATTAACTAACAGCTAAAATATTCTGTAGCATAATAGTATCATAATTTAAGGGTGGGGGAGGGCACAACTATTAGAAAGTTGAAATTTGACAAGAAAGAAGATGCTAGAAAAGATGACCAGGTTAGTTGGCACTTGAAGTGAAAATGTAGATTAATGACATTGCTCATATAGTTCAGTGAAATTCAGAAAAGAGAAGTTTGAGCAAATGTTTTAATTGATTTATGGGGAATGATTTGTAAATAATCATGTAATCTATTTAAATTATTTTACATTTCCTGTTGGTGCTAACAGAGTGGTAAAAGTATTTGGCTCAGCAGATGGTTCAATTTGAAAATACATTATCAGTGCCGAGCTGTGCTGGATAGGCTCATAGGCACTTGATTTCTGGGCTCTGCTGGATAAGCAGAGTTAAGTCAGGCTAAGGGTGAAGGTGATATTTGACTTCATTTTCCTTGACTAGGTAGGGGAAATTCAATAGGACTTCCACTCTGGAAAACATGTGTGTCAAGTAAAGCCATGATCAGACTCAGATTTGACAGCTGCCTCGTACTCCCAGTAGAAGTGAAGTATGAGCGGACAGTCAATGCCCATTGTATTGTATACTAAAAATTAGCCAGTGCCATCAGAAATGGAGAGAAAATTGGAGGAAACTGAAAAAAAGGTAGAGAGGAATTTTAAGTCCTTGATGGGATTTTAACAGCCAGACCTCATTTCCAAATACAGGCCTGCTGTCCACTCATAGAATCATAGAATCCCTGCAGTACAGAAGGAGGCCATTTGGTCCATCGAGTCTGCACTGACCACAATCCCACCCAGGCCCTATTCCCGCATCCCCACACATTTATCCTGCTAATCCCCCAACACTAAGGGGCAATTTAGCATGACCAATCAACCTTTGGACTGTAGGAGGAAACCAGAGCACCGGAGGAAACCCACGCAGACACAGGGAGAATGTGCAGACTCCACACAGACAATGATCCAAGGCCGGAATTGAACCTGGGTCCCTGGCGCTGTGAGGCAGCAGGGCTAACCACTGTGCCATCATGCTGCCCAATGGGCAAACAAATTGCTGGCAGTTGTTGTGACTTGAAGAACATCCAGCTGATGTCTGCCCATGGGGAGTCGGCTAAGTTGTAGAGTGTAGTTGGAGGGGGGGGGGAGGGGGGATGGCAGGGTGAGTTGGCAAACATCATGGTAGGAAGCACGGGACAATGGAGGCCCAAACTTACATTGTAAAATCATGAGGAACAATTCTGTCCTTGCATAGGAGTGTTTACCAGTGGTCCAACAGGACTTCTGCTTCCTACCAACCAGGTTTCATTAACCACCCTATTAGCAGTTGCAATGCCAACTCTTCACATCATAGGATCCTGATTTGCATAAATGTAGGACCAGGTGGGTACCCACAGGCACCTGATTAAACCACAGCTTAAAATTGCTACAGATTGGAAATTAAGCATGGAGATTTAAAATTTCCCTTAAAGTGGCAACTCTGTGGACTGTGCTAAGTAGTATGTAAATGTAGGATATTGAATTTTGATGTGATAGAATATGCCATTTATACTAGCAAATGAAAGCACAATGGATGATTCATTCAAATTTGAATCTCTCTATTTTACGCAGTTAGAGAAAGGTTAACTAAACTAAACCAGCCATTTTGTAGGTTTTCAAAAGTAAGTGGCAGAAGGTTGAAGCTTCCATTTCTGGCACTGTAAAGTGCAACAGCCTGATTATAATGGGTTCTGTCAGTTCAAAGTGAGGCGACCAGATGGAATGCTTCTTCCTTGGGGCAAGAAGACTCTGACATTGTCTGTCATGCCCAATACAAGTGATCTTGTGACAGAGAGTGAAGAAATGAGCAGTGTGCACCATTTTGACATTGACCTCCACCATACCCTACAGCGCTTAACTGAAGAAAGCAGCTTGAAGTAAAATCACTCGCTGGACAAAAATAATAGAAACAACATTCAGCATAGGATTTCTTTTCTTCTTTCGCAGCATGCGATCATCACTGGCTGGGCCAGAATTTGTTGCCCTTGAGACGGGGGTGGTGCACCACCTTCTGGAACCCACAGCACTTATAGGAAGCTCCTGGGTTTTGACCCAGTGGCAGTGAAGGAATGATGATATAGTTCCAAGTCAGGACGGTTTGTGGCTTGGGGAAACTTTCAGGTGATGGTGTTCCCATGGCTTTTTCCATCTAGGTCATAGGTGTTGTGGGTTTGAAAAGTGCTGTCAAATGAATCTTGGTGGTTAGCTGTGGTGCATCTTGGAGATGATAGACAATTCTGCCACTTATGTGTCAATGTGTCAATGAATATTAAAGATAGTGAATGAGGTGCAAACAAGCAGGCTGCTTTATCCTGGATGCTGTCTCACTTCTCCAGTGTTGTTGGAGCTACACTCACCCAGGTAAGTGGACAATATTCCATCACACTCCTGACTTGTGTCTTGTAGATGGTGGACAGAATTTGGGGAATCAGGAGGTGAGTTACCCAAAGCAAAATTCCTAGCCTCTAACCTGCTCCTGTAGCCACAGTATGTTTATGGCTAGTCCAGTTTAGTTTCAAGTCAATGGTAATCCTCAGGATGTTGATGGATGCAGATTCAGTGATGGTGGTGTCATTGAATGTCAAGGGGAGATGGTTAGATTCTCTCTTGTTGGAGATGGACATTACCTGGCAGTATCTGAGGAGGCGCAAATGGTGCTGGACATTGCCCAATCATCAGCGAGCATCCCCACTTTGAGAACTTCCAGCAGTGATGCCCTCGGACTGAGACGATTGATCTCCAATGACCACAATCATCTTCCTTTGAGCTTTTTAATACAAATGATGGAGAGTTTTCCCCCAATTCGCATCGACTTCAGTTTAACTGGGATTCCTTGATGCCACACGTGGTCAAACACTGTCGTGATGTCAAAAGCAGTCATTCTCACTTCACCTCTGGAGCTCAGCTCTTCGGGGCAATGATTGGCTGGGTTGGAATTGTCCTGCCTTTTGTGGACAGGACACACCTGAGCAATGTTTCTAGATTGCGGGGCATGGAAAGTTCTGGGGCACAAGTCTTCAGCATTATTGCTGGAATATTGTCAGGGCCCATTGCCTTTAGCAGTGTCCAGTGCCTTCAGCATGGAGTGAATTGAGTTGGCTGGAGACTGGCTTCCATGATGCTGGGGATCTCAGGATAAAGCTGAGTTGGATCATCCATTCACCACTTCTGGCTGAAGACTGTTGAAAATGCTTCAGCTTGTCTTCTGCACTGATGTGCTGGGCACCGGCTCATTGAGGATGGGGATATTTATGGAGCCTCCTCCTCCACTGAGTTGTTTATCATTCCACCATCACTTACGACTGGATGTGGTAAGACAGAAGAGCTTTGTTTTCATCTGTTCATTGTGGGCTTGCTTAGCTCTGTCTATAAATTGCTGCTTATGCTGTTTAGCATGCAAAGAGTCTTGTGTTGTAGCTTCACCAGGCAGACACCTCATTTTTAGGAATGAGGAATGCCCTCCTGTACACTTCATTGAACCAGGGTTGATCCCACAGCTTGATGGTAATGGTAGAATGGGGGATGTGCTTGGCCATGAGGTTAAGTTTAAATTTGAAAACAATTCTGTTGCTACTGATGGTCCACAGTGCCTCATGGATGCCCAGTTTAGAGCTTCTAGCTCTGTTCTAAACCTACCCTGTTTAGCATGATAGTGCTATGCAACACGATGGAGGGTATCCTCAACGTGAAGATTGGACTTTGTCTCCACAAGGAGTGAGCGGTGATCACTCCTATTAATACTGTCATGGACAGATGCATCTGTGACAGGTAGATTGATGAGAACAAGACCAAGTAAGCTTTTCCCTCTTGTTGCTTCCCTCACCACCTGCTACGGGCCCAGTCTAGCAGCTATATCGTTCAGGACTTGGCCAGCTCAGTCAGTAGTGGCAGTATCATGCCATTATTAGTGATGGACTTTCAAGTCCCCCACATTCTGCACCCCTGCCACCCTCAGTGCCTCTTCCTATTGGATTTGCTGCTTTTCATGAAACATTGTAAAGGTTCTAAAAATACAAAAAAAGGAAACAAATAATAATGAATTCATACAAAAGAAGGTTTTAAATGTTAAGAGTGTTGTTAGATTTTGTACTTTTCTTTCAGCCTCCTTATACAAAATAAAAAATAACATCAGTAGGCATCTTGAAACCTTTGAGCTTTCCTTATTAACTTGAAAGCCATGTATTGTACTATATATTAGGTAACTTACCTCAATCATGTGCCATTTTGCTTTATAAAAATTGTATTTTGAATACATTAATATTAAAATTGGAGATGCCTTTAAGCACCTGTATTAACATTTAAAAAATATATTTGCCTCTATTGAGATTACTCACACTCTGATCTGAGGATTCTTATTCTTCATAACAGCTCCATTTACAGCACTTTGCAAATTTAATTAAATGTTGTGTGTGTGTGTATGTGTGGTGTGTGTGTGTTTTGGGGGGCTGGGGAATGTGCCGCGTACTGAGCCTCCAAAGGCACCTTCCCAAGTGTTGCTTCTCACCACTCCCATCCCACCCTATCCAATGTGCCCCTCCCCCTCTCCTCATGGGCTCGTCAGCCTGGCCCTAGCGAGATCTTCAATGTACCTGAATGTCTTGAGTCCATTGCTGATGGCTGCCTCCCTGCTGCACCAGCAGAGCCTGTGCTCCTGCTGGCACTGACAATGTGCAGAGCTGCTGACCTTCGAGTGACTGGCAGCTCTAAAGGACTTCCTCTTGGAGTTGGAGGGAAGTTCCATCTCAAACACAATAAGGTTGGTTACCTGAAATATGAAAGCTGGGTGAGCCAGGTAATTGGAGGCTTATCACGTCAGACATTTAACTGAGGTTCGGGGAAACCACCCTCACTGTATAACCAGGTCCCAATTACAGAGTTCATCATGTGCCCTTTGATATGGACAAGCTCCATATTAGGAACAGAACTTATACTTAATAAGATAAAGATTATCTTAATTTTTATCTTAATTGTTATGTTCATTTCTGTTTGGACATGCTGAGCATATGCATATTAATTCAGTGATGGATTGTTTGGACACAGTGTAAACTGACAAAATCTGTTTTGTGAATTCCTGTAAGGTTTATTTTCTTTCAACTGCTGAAGAAAGACTGATATAATGCTTTCAATGACCTCAGGGCACCTCAAAACACTTGCCAATGAACAAAATGTTTTTAAAATGCATTCACTGTTGTATTGTAGGAAGCACAGCATATCGTAAAAGATGATTATAATACTGAGCAGATAATCTGTTTTTAGTGATTGCGATTGAGGGATAAGTATAGACCAGGACTCCGAGGATAATTCCTCTGCTTTTCTCCACAATAGTGCCATTGCATCTTTTACAAAGAGAGCAGACAAGCAGAGGAGGGGGCAAGCAAGGATGCAGGTGCACAGTGAAAATTAAATTATTTTAGGGTGTCACTGGATCCCAATGCCAAATGGGAGGTGGGGAGCTGGGACCACGCTTCCAATTAAACTCCTTGAGGAGCTGATTAACGGGCCAGGAGGGCCAGTAGGTGATATTCACATGGGAAATTGCCAACCCAGAACCTGTGCACGTTATGGCACAGCTGTTGGTTCGATGCAGGGAGCTGCAAGATTTTCTTTTGAACTGGAAACATTTTTGCCACCAAGGTTTTTCCTGCAAGATCTGGCACAGTGTTGGCCAATTCCCTGAGCATTGAGGTTCTGGCCCTCTGAATTATTGCCACCTTCTCTTATTCAAGGCAGAGGCAGATCCTTTCCCAGCTGCTGTCTGCCTTTGATGTTCCTGTTCCAGCAGACATCTCCCCCTTCCTCGCAGAGATCAGCGCTATGAATTGAGAATCAAGCTCAGCATTTCTGATAGCACAGCACTCTCTTGGCACTGCACTGGAGTGTCAATGAGATTTTTGTGCTCAGGTTTCTTAGCATAGAACTTAAATACACAACCTTCTGGTTCAGTAGGTGTGAGTGCCACCAAACTGAGCCACAACTGACACTGTTGCAGTGTCATTATACTCTTTGACCTTTTACAATGGTGCCAATATCCTCTTTTGTGTGTATTCTCAAATGAGGATCAGAAAATCTGAAACAATCATCAAGATGTTCTAAACAGTGGTTTTCTTTTGTATATTCCTCTGGTGAGAATCTATCCCATAAATAACTCAGAAGAGGTTCATAAATAACTGAGAAAAACATTTTACCAAGCACTTTTCCATATAATCAGTGTCCCCGTAATCAAGAACTACTTTTAAAGGGCCACTCTTACTTTGGAATGTTTAAAGCAATGCTACTCAAAGTGAGCTGAGTTACAGGCGCTGAACTTATTCTCATTTTGCTGAAGAGACCAGCTTCCACCAAGAAAATTGTAAATGCATTGCAAATTTCCAAGCTTATCTGCTGCTATTTGCATTTGTCACAGCAGCCATCAAAGTGAAATACTTCTTCATTATCCAAACACTGAATGTGGAATTTCTAAACATGTTGGGAACACAGTATGAATTCAACATTTTATATTAGTTTGATTGTTCCATCCTAATTAGTGCAGCTATCTGTTCTTTTCAGTACATTTCCATTAATTCTGTATTAGATGATATGCATTTTTTGCCTTTTTTTATATGTCTTTACATTCCATTGTTGTGTACAAATGTGCTCTTTATTACTATGTGCTTCTGCTATTATTTGGGTAGCAATGCTCAGAGCTTTCTTTGCAAGACCAGTGAAATCCAAATTACTCAAATAAAAATCCATAAATTAGTGAGATATTTCATCAGGGAAATTTTGATTCCACAATGATTCATCTTTCATGAGAAAGATGACATTATACTGAACCGAGATCCATAATTGTCACTTTGATATATTTAACATCTTTTTAACTGACAAGCTGAAAATGATAATAAGAGTGCACAGTTATTAACTCAATTTGTCAAACCTTTCAAGCACAGTAACAGTGTTATTGTACTTTATCAAATTAATTTTTAAGTTACAAGGCAAAATTCTATCTTATTTGTAAAGCAGTTGTTACAAGCACAAAGACAACTGGGAAGGGATTTAAAAGGACATTGTTGTCATCGCAAATTGATGGCAAATCATTATGTTCTTTACTAAACAGAAATGCATCAAGGCGTCGCTGAATGCAATAATCTATGAAGCAGATGTATCACTTTTCCAGCTTTGCTCTTTCTGGTTGTTTTTCCTTCTGAAACAAGGAAAAGGTTCAACGGATACTTTTGCCGGAATTTTACCACCTTGCCCGCCTGAGGCTCGTAAGATCCTGCTCGAGGCCAACGGAGAATACCGTTCTGCGAGAATCAGAGCGGGCGTGCTGGTAAAATTCCGGCCTGTGTTTTGTGACTGGGATGAAGCATGTTTCAGGCATTGGAGTCCCATACTATCAGCAGTGGAGGTCTGTGAGGTGCAGCTGTCACTTTGCGCCCTATCCTCGAGGGTGCACCACAGAGAAACATTCACATTTTCTCCTGGGTCTTTTTTTTTCCTGGGTCTTCCTGTGTTATCCAGCTGACCTGCAGCTGGACTGTCAAATTTTAAAATACCAATTTTGTTCAGTGCTCCTTCTCCTCTCCATGAACTAAATTCCTTGGGTTGTGTAGTTACCAGTCACCGTTTATGCACTGTCAGTACATGGCACCCTGCTCTGTTGGGTTAATTCATTCATGCATAGTGTACTTCCAACTTTGACTGATTGTATAAAATGGTCATATCGATTCAGACACCGATTACACATCATTCCCAATTCTATTGTCTTGAATAGAAGTTAAAATTGAGATTTGTACAGCTGACTCAATCAATACCACTATCACCCAAAAGTCAAAATGACCGCCACGGTATCGAAGCAGCAGCATGCCAGCAATTTGCGTGCGTCCCACAATATTGACCCCACCGGCACGGCAAGTGTTGTGTCATGTTCCTCTTCAATTTAAAAAAAAAAATTCTATTCAGCACTCTGATTTATATTTAAAAAGGAAGATAATTAATTCGATCAGCTTGATTTATTTCAGGCAAGGAGCCCATGCAACTAAAGATGAACTCACCATGTCAGCATTCCTCACAGTCAATCTTGATCAGTCACTTGGCGGACGAGCTGTTCAAGTAAGTTTTTTCTGTTTTCAAGCAAATGTCAGAATTGTGTCACTGAATACTCCTGTCAACACGATGAACAGCAGATACAAAGAAAATGGGCTGTTTCCTGTGCTTGTAAAAATATTAGACTGAATTTCAAAAATGAATTAAGTCAAATCTTTAATGGGACTATGAAATTCTAAACAGCAGAGTTGATAGTTATATTTTTCAAAACAGCCACCGTAAAACTTCGCTGCAAACTATTTGTCGTATCCTAAACATCAAATAAAATTCAACAATTACCACAGAAATAAACCTTGATTCTCTGATACTGAGATTAATTTATTACTTTAGTGGCAGGCATTTTGACATTAATTCCAGGTTATAATTGAGTATTCTTTTTCAGAGGAAGTTATATAAGTATTGATGCTACTTATCAAATGATAGAAGAAATGTTATGAAATTTTCCAATTTACACTCATCTGTGTTGTCTTTAAATGAATGTTAAATCCAACAAAAACAGAAAATGCTGGAAAATCTCAACAGGTCTGACGGCATCTGTGGAGAGAGAATAGAGCCAACGTTTTGAGTCTGGATGACCCTTCACCAGGGGCAATGGGCAGAATCTTGTGCTGCCCCTGGGAGTGGGGAGCAAGGTGGGCGGGCCAACATAATTGACTCCACAGCGGGATGGAACTAATCTCTTAAATTCAGGGAAGCCTGAAGGCCAGTCAAGCTTCCCTGACGCCGAGCTTCGGGAAGCACTTTTGCATACACCTGCATGCTCATTAAAAGGCCATCTCACCAGAATGAAGTTCCCCTTTCCAATTAAGTTATCCACAAATGAGCAGTAAGTGCCTTCAGATTTATGACTGCAGAGAAGTGGCGTGCAGCAAGCTAGGTAGTCAACTTGCTGGAGTTGGAGTGAGTAGCCTTGGGGAGCGTTGCTTTGTCCAACAGGTTGATGGTCAAGTGGTGCCAGTCTAAGGGGCATTAGACAGGGACACTGGGTGAGAGAAGGAGGGAGCGAGTCCAGGGCAAGGATGGATTCAGGGAGGGAGTCAGGATGTCTGTGGTAGGGAGGGATCAAGGGAGAGAAGTCGAAGGTGCAGAGATGTGAGAGGGAGTGAAGTGCCTTGCACATTGGGTGTGGAGTTCTGTGAATTGGTGGGTCACGGAAACAGACAAAACAGATGACTTGGATAACAGGAGGGATCAGGGTCAGCACGGGAATAGGGATGGTAACAGATGTGGGCTCGGGGGGGAAGGAAGGTTTGTGGAGAGTGATGGTTATAAGTTCAAGGGTAACAGGGGGACATTCAAGGGTATCAGAGGGGCAAGGAATATTGTGTGGGGTAAGGGTGCCAAGAGGAGTGGAGAAGGCAGCAGAGCAGGTTTGAATATTGACATGCACCAATTTTTAAAATCTCAACTGGAGAACGCAGTCAGCCAATAAGTGAAGTCCTTTGAAGTGGGAGAAAGATCTTTTCGGTTCAAGTGAGCATAATTGGCCAACGAAAGGGACACCCTAAAATCATGAGTCAACTGGATGAGAACCATGCTGAGGTGTGTTCTCTCTGTGAAGCCCACAATGGCAGCATTTGCTTCCTGGCTCATCAATCTCATAACATCAAGATCTCAGCAAGATCGGGAGCTGCAGTAAAGTCTGCGCAAAAGGGCAACTCAAGTTGACCACAGAAGTGGGGTGGGACAGAGAGAGGATGGAAGGACGGAGGCATGAGTTAGCTCCCCAGGTCCTGTGGGTAGTGGGGCTGGTCAACAATTTACAGGTTTAGAATTAGATAGTCCCAGTTTAATAGTCATGGCTGATAAGGGGGTGTGTGGTATGTCTATGAAGGCAAGGCAGGGATAAATTGCATCTGAATTGAGGGTTATGGAGGGAAGCACAATAGTTTAAGAGGAAGGGTGCATAGATGGACATATGGTTGATTCTTAAATGCCCTCTGAAATGGCCTAGCAAACCACTCAGTTGTATCCAACCCGCTGCAAAGAAAACAAAAGGGAATGAAACCGGATGGACCACCTGGCATCGACCGAGGCACCGAAAACAACAATGGTCTATGTGTTCCAGTCGTCAACAGCCCTAAGAAGACGCAACGGAACTTCTAGAAAGCCAACTGGACAAAATACAGTGAGAACTAGGAAGGCAGCATGTCAACAATCCCACTGCAAGACATCATTGTTAACAAAGCATACAACCATCTCTGCGGTGCCATCTACAAAGCAGCCTGCACGGCAATTCCCGAGGCTGCCAGCCCATCTACATCCCTGCTAAGATGATGAAGAGAGTGCTCCCCTCCTAAAGGCATACAAAGCTTCAGGGGATCCAGAGGTAGGAGATCATCTGATCGAGTGCCTCAATGCTGTGAGCTGCACCAAGTGGGAGGAATCCATAGCAGAGCTAAACTTCACACACTCCATCAGGAAGTGCTGGAGCCTAACCCATTGGCTTGCAACAGCCCAAAAACCACTCGCTCAAAACAGCTCCTCAGTTATTCCCAACCATTTCACCAGCCACCTGCTTGCCATAGCCAAAAACACAAAAAAAAAACATCTGGGATGAAGTAAGACAACATCATCAGCAACACAGAGATGACACTAGCTCCATGCCCTTGAGGTTGCAGAGATTGCAGAACTAAAGAAGGTCCTACAGGGCTTCAAGTGTGGCAAGGCAGCAGGATATGATAATATCATGCCAGAATTTATGAATGGGCCCTGAGCTCCTACCTGGCTAACCCAGTTTTACACAATGGTCATAAATTCCAGCAGCATTCCAAAGAAATGGCGGACAGCAAAATTCATCACCATACTAAAACCTGGAAAAGACCCCATACTTGCAGCTACTACTGTCCAATCTCTCTCCTGTCAGGCCCATACAAAATTCTTGAATGCCTCATCCCTCGGCGCATCTCCTGAATCATAGAAGGAGTCCTTAGCATTCACCAAGATGGTTTCCTCATGGATCACAGCACTTCAGGAACAGATACTAGCACTAACATTGAAAGCAGCTTTCAGAAATACTTGAAGACAGATGAGATGTTCCTCGGCCTCACAGGCACCTACGACACTGTTTGACACACTTATCTCCTCCTGAAGCTGTCGCAGGCCCTCCCACCCCGGGTGACTAAAGTTTCGGAACACAGTTGAACAATCAACAGTTCAGAGTTCATATTGGATGGCAAAAAGTACATGGAAAAGATAAACCAATGAACTCCTGCAAGGCTCAGTACTGACACCAACCCTGTTCAATGTGTACACAAATGATCTTCCAAAAACTACCTAGTGGCGGAGTTGCGGATAGTGATGAAGATTGTCAGAGAATACAACAGGATATAGATAGACTGGAAAATGGGGCGGTGAAATGGCAGATGGAATTTAATCCGGACAAATGCGAGGTGATGCATTTTGGTAGATCCAATTCAGGTGGGAACTATAAAATAAATGGCAGAACAATCCGGAGCATAGACACACAGAGAGATCTGGAAGTACAGGTCCACAGATCCTTAAAAGTGGCAGCACAGGTGGAAAAGGTGGTGAAGAAAGCATATGGCATGCTTGCTTTCATCGGACGGGGCATCGAGTATGAAAGTTGGCAAATTATGTTACAGTTGTATAAAACGTTGGTTCGGCCACATTTGGAATATTGTGTCCAATTCTGGTCACCACACTACCAGAAGGATGTGGAGGCTTTGGAGAGAGTGCAGAGAAGGTTTACCAGGATGTTGCCTGGTAAGGAGGGTATTAGCTATGAGGAGAGATTGAATAAACTGGGATTGTTCTCCCTGGAAAGACGGAGGCTGAGGGGCAACCTGATAGAAGTTTATAAAATTATGAGAGGTATAGATAGGGTGAACGGTTGGAAGCTTTTTTCCCAGGGCAGAAATGACAATTACAAGGGGGCACAAGTTCAAGATAAGGGGGGAAAGGTTCTGTGGAGATGTGCGGGGAAGGTTTTTTTACCCAGAGGATGGTGAGAGCCTGGAATGCACTGCCAAGTGAGGTGGTTGAGGCAGTTACGTTGGACACATTTAAGACTTATCTTGATGGGCATATAAACAAATGGGGAAAAGAGGGATAAAAGCAGTTAGTTTAGATAGGTAAACATGATCGGCGCAGGCTTGGAGGGCTGAAGGGCCTGTTCCTGTGCTGTACTGTTCTTTGTTCCTTGAAGCTCCAACGCATGGTGAGTCAAACAGCATAAGCAGCAAGTAATAGACAGAGTTAAGCAATTCCACAAACAACAGATCTGCAGTCCTGCCACATCAGATGTGAATGATGGTGCACAATTAAACAACTCACTGGAGAAGGAGGCTTTACAAATTTCCCCATCTTCAATGATGGAGGAGCCCAGCACATAAGTGCAAAAGATAAGGCTTAAGCATTAACAGCAATCTTCAGCCAGAAGTGCCGAGTGGATGATTCATCTCGACCTCCTCTGGAGATTCCCAACGTCACTGAGGTCAGTCTTCAGCCAATTTGATTCACTCCATGTGATATCAGGAAACAGCTGAAGGCACTGGATACTGAAAATGCTATGGGCACTTACAATATTCCGGCTGAAGTACTGAAGACTTGTGTTCCAAAATGTTCTGCGCCCCTAGCCAAGCTATTCCAGTCCAGCTACAACACTGGCATCTACCCAGCAATGTGGAAAATTGCCCAAGTATGTCCTTTACACAAGAAACAGGACAAATCCAACCCAGCCAACGTCCACCCCATCAGTCTACTCTCAACTATCAATAAAATGATGGAAAAGATCATCAGCAGCGCTTACAAGCAGCATTTACTCAGCAATAACCTGTTGTTCTCCTGGAAGCTCAGTTTTGGTTTCGCCAGGGTCACTCAGCTCCTGATCTCAATACAGCCTTGTTTCAAACATGGGCAAAAGAGTTGAATGCCAGAGGTGAGGTGAGAGTGGCTGCCCTTGACATCAAGACAGCATTTGACTGAGTGTGATATCAAGGAGTCCTAGCAAAACTGGAGTCAATCGGAATTAGGGGGAAACTCTCCGCTATTTGCAGTCATACCTGGCACAATGAAATATGATTATTGTGTTTGGAGATCAATCATCTCAGCTCCAGGGCATCGCTACAGGAGTTCCTCAGGGTAATGTCCTAGACCCAAACACCTTGAGCTGCTTCATCAATGACCTTCCTTCTATCATAAGATCAGAAGTGGGGATGTTCACTAATGACTGCACAATGTTCAGTACCATTCGCAACTCCTTACATAATGAAGCAGTCCATGTCTAAATGCAGCAAGACCTGGACAATATCCAGGGTTGGGCTGACAAGTGGCAATTAACATTCATGCCTCACAAGTGCCAGGCAATGATCATCTCCAAGAAAGAAGGATATAACCATCATTCTTTGACATTCAATGGCTGAACCCCCACTATTCATATCCTGGGAGTTACCATTGACCAGAAATTGAAGTAGACTGGCCATTTAAATACAATGCCTACCAGTACAGGTCAAAGGCTAGGAATCTTGTAGTGAGTAACTCATCTCCTGATTCCCCAAGCCTGTCTACAATCAACAAGGTGCAAGTCAGGAGTGTGATGGAATAATCTCGACTTGCCTGAATGCAGCTCCAACAACAATCAAGCTTGACACCATCCCTTCCACAATCATTCAATCCCTCCACCACCGACAAACAGTGGCAGCTGTGTGTACCATCTACAAGGTGCACTGCAAGAACTCACCAAGACAGCACCTTCCAAACCCGCAACCTCTACCATTTAGGAGGACAAGGTCAGCAGATACCTGGGAACACCACCACCTGGAGGTTCTTCTCCAAGCCACTCACCATCCTGATTTGAAAATATATCACCATTCCTTCATTGCCGTTGGGTCCAAATCCTAGAACTCCCTCCTTAACAGCACTGTGGTATGCCTACACCACAGGAACTGCAGTAGTTCAAGAGGACAGCTCACCACCACCTTCTGAAGGGCAACTCGAGATGGGCAATAAATGCTGGCCCAGCCAGCAATGCCTACATCCCATAAATGAATAAAAAATAACACATACCAGCTGCTGCATGAAGACTGGGAGGCAATCCAATGCTGGTAGAGTTAAAAGTGGCAGCAGCATTAAGCTTCTTTGCCAGTGGCTCTTTCCAGGGATCCATTGGGGACAAGTTCAGAATATCCCAGGCTGCCACACTCAAATGTATCTGGGAGGTAACAGATGCCCTCTTCAGAAATGCATATAATTTGTTTAATATAGTACAGTGCCAGGCAACCAGAGCACTGGGATTTTCCGCAATCACAGGATTCCCACAAGTGCAAGGGGCCAATTGACTGCACACATGTGGCACTGAGAGCTCCCTGGGATTGGCCTGCTGCATTCATCAACAGAAAGAGGTTGCTCACTATGAAGGTGCAGCTGATATGCCTGATTGCCATCGAAACCCATTGGGGCTCCCTGAAACGGCTGAGGCAAAGTTGCCACCCCAACTTTCCAGTCTGACATCAGGGTCAGCTCTGCCTTGAGAAAACTCAACTCTTCATGTCGGAGCCAGACTGTTTTCCATCCAGCTAGAACCAGTGAGCTGTAGTGGCGTGCCCTTGTGGTGCACACAATTCACCAAGAGAATGGCGTTCTAATGGCTGAAACCTCCCACCAGCAAAAACAGGTTTGTGTGCCTGCCACCCAACCATTCTTTGCTGATGTGTAAAATCAGCCAAGTAATCTAATACTTTTCAATAAGGCTATTGTGTTTAAACACATGACATGTTGGTACATATTATTTTCCTGTTATATACCTCTCATGGTTTGCAAACTGCATGAAATAACTATCCTTGTCAGTTGGTGACAATAATAGCAAATGTAATAGTAATAGGAAAAAGAGAATTTGAAATCTCAACATTAGATTTAAAAAATGAAGACTACAATTATTAAAGAAAACAAAAATTGGGAACATATTATAGACTGAATAGCCCCTGCCACAGCTTCCTTGATGGGTCATCTCTGAGGATGTTTCTGTTAGTGACCTGTTCAAGACAAGTCCTCCATTCATTACTTTCCATTACAAGGCTGCTGGTTTTTTGTTGAATATATCTCACCCATCCCCCCACATCCTTCCTTTCCTCTTAAGAATAGATGACCTCTCATTTCTCTCCGTTCCTCCTCCTGCGTATTATTTTGAGTGTATGAGTGTTGCAGCAGGCCCCTGTCCTTTCTGCAATCTAACAAAGTGTAAAAATGCTATAATTGCAAGAAGTGGACACCACTGAGCTTCTGGGACAATGCAAACCCTTCTTTCTGATTCAGATTAAACTGACACTGTTTGATTTGGCATGGCTCGGCTTATTATGGATCCTTTATTCGTTTTTCCTAATACTGATCCAGTTCACTCTTCCATTTTAATTATGCCAGTTGCATTTTCTGCCAGTGATTCCAGTGTATATTTCTCTAATTTTAACATTTTTTTCTACTGTAGTGCCAGAAGCTACATTTATCTTTACGTGCAGTAACAATTTATATTTATATAAAATAATTCCAAAAATGTACTTAAAATTAGTCTCGATCTCTTGCGATGTTGTTTCTTTGATAGTTCTGAACTTTTCATCCAGTTATATCCAAATCCATGGGGCTTGGTTAGCTCAGTTGACTAGATGGCTTATTAAGTGTGATGCAGTGAGTTCCATCCCTGTACTGGCTGTGGTTGCTCGTGGAGGCCTGCCTCCTCACTTTTCCTCATGCTTGCCAAATTACGCAACTCAAATTATACGTTGTCTCTGATTGTCTCCCTAATGGAGAGTCGTCCTCTGTGGACTATTTACAAAATTATTCTTCAATGGGATGTGGGCATCACTGGCAATGTCAGCATTTGTTGCCCATCCCTAATTGCCCTTGAACTGAGTGGCTTACTGGACCATTTCAGAGGGCAATTAGGAGTCAACAACACAATGCTGTGGGTCCAGAGTCACAAATAGACCAGACCAGTTAAGGACGGCAGATTTCCTTCCCTAAAGGACATTAGTGAGCCTGATGGGTTTTTATGACAATCGATGACCATTTCATGATCACCGTCACTGGGACCAGCTTTATATTCTAGATTTATTTTAAAAATTGAGTTTAAATTCCACCAGCTGCCATTTGAACCCATGTCCCTGGAACATTAGATAAAAGCAAATTGTCATCTAGACTCGCAACGTCAGCTCTTTTCTCTCCTTACAGATGCTGCCAGACCTGCTGAGATTTTCCAGCATTTTCTCTTTTGGTCCCTAGAACATTAGTTTGGAACTCAGGATTACTAGTCCAATAACATTACCAATAGTCCACCATCATTGTGGCTGACTGGGTTTGGAATGAAATAAGACAATGTGATTTTTGTTAACTAAAGTAAAATTTATATTTGTGTAAATTAATTACTTTGGAGTTATGTCACAAAGTCACTTCTATCTAAAGCAGTTATACCACTGCCTTGCCACTGGGTGCTGTGAAAATTTCTAATTTACATTATAGGAGACTCGTTTTAACAGCAGAAACAACAGCAAGTGAGTTATTTTAAAGTCACAACTTCTGTTTCTAGTCACAGGTCCTGTATTGCTGTAGCCTCCAGAGAACTCTTGAGGTAGATTCAGATTCCTCTGGAGGTATTAAATTCCTTGTCTCCCCTACATTATCGTGCCACAGTCAAAGCTGTTTAAATGCAAGAGTTATCGTCATGCAAAGGTATCAGATGTAGCAACATTTAAATAATGCTAATGTATCTTTTGAAAATGCCTTCACTCAAAGGAAGCTGTTAGCTGCTAAAGTATAATTCAAATAAAGTAACTTATTTATCAACACATAAAATCTCATTCAAATTGCCTTGTTTTGTGAATAAGTTTTGACCAATGCCAACATCCTTCGGTTACATAAAGAGATTACATCTACCTACATTGAAATGATGAGTAATTTTGTCCATAAAACCAAATGTAAGTATAGTGAAGAGAATTGGGTCACAGGTTACGGCTGTGTAATAACTTAATCACAGTGATTAGAAAGACAGTGATTGTAATTCAGCAGAAACTAATATTAATGTGACAGCTGCATTTTAGAACGTGGCATTTATCACTATTGTTCTTTCTTCTAAAGGTTCGGGTGATCTCATCTCAAGGATGAATAAAATTGGGCCCTTCAAGCCTGCTCCACCATTCATTATGATCATGGCTGATCATCAAATTCAATATCCTGCTCCCGCTTTCATATGCTTTGATCCCTTTAGCCCAAGAGCTATATCTAATTTCTTCTTGAAATCAGACAACGCTTTGGCCTCAACTACATTCGGTGGTAGTGAATTCCACACATTCACAACTCTCTGGGTGAAGAAATTTCTCCTCACCTCAATTCTAAAAGGTTTACCTCTTATCCTCAAAAATGACCCCAAGTTCTGGACTCCCCCACCATTCGGAATATTCTTTCTGAGTCTATCCTGTCTAACCCTGTTAGAATTTTATAAGTTTAATTGAGATCCCTTTTCACTCTTCTAAATTCCTATGAATACAATCCTAACCGACTTAGTCTCCCCTCATATGACAGACCTGTCATCCCAGGAATCAGCCTGGTAAAACTTCGCTGCACTCCCTCATAGCAAGGACATCCTTCCTCAGATAAGGACACCAAAACTGCACACAATACTCTTGGTGTTGCCTCACCAGTGCCCTATAAAAATCATCCCCTGTGCCTTTTTCTTAATTCTTTGCTGTGATGTTAGTGTCAATAGCAAGATCAGCATCTGTTGCCTGTCCCTAATTGCCTCTGAGAGCAATAAAGAATCAAACACGTTGCTGTAGGTCTACAGTCATATGTAGGCCAGACCAAGCAATGATAGATTTCCTTCACTGAAGGACATTAGTGAACCGGGTCGGTTTTTATAACAATTAATGATTGTTTCATGATCATCATTATTGTGACTAGCCTTTCAGTTTCATATTTTTTTAAATTCCGTGCATTTATTGATTCATTGAATTTAAATTCCAGCAGCTAATTAGGATGGGATTTGAACCGATATCCACAAAGCATTATCTTTAGTCTCCAGATTGCTAGTTTAATGCCATTATCACCACACTCTGCAGGTAATTATTTTTCTTGATACATGGTAGTGATTATAGCTCAAAAGTAATTCATTACATATGAAGCACTTTGGAACATGTGTCAGTGCAGGCTTTCATTTTTATTTTGATTCCATGGCCGGATGTTTACTGTCCCACTCGCCACGGGAATCGGGAGTGGGTGAGGGGCAGACCATGGAAAGGTTCGTTGATCTCGGATGGGATTTGGTGGTTTCGGGACGAGTGAGGCTGTAAAATCCCGCCTATTGTGTCAAAATCAAAACTTATTCACATAGCGCAGCTCCTTCACTGACATTCTTCACCAGCTGTGTGATAAACTGAGACAATTTAAAGTTGCATAGTGCTTTTTATTGAGATGTGTATTTGAATGGATATATTTTCAAATTTCTCTCTTCTAGATTTGGCGAGTTGAGAGCAATGGTCGGATTCCTGTTGACCCTAGTACCTATGGACAATTCTTTGGTGGAGACTGTTACATCATTCTTTACACATACAGATTGGGGCAAATCATTTATACCTGGTGGGTATATCAATTCTTATTTCTCTCTTACCCTCTAATTTAGTAAGCTTGATTTAATAATAAGATACAAAAACCAGTTTCGTAGCTTAGAGAAGAGGTTAGTCCAGTCAGCAAGAAAGGTGAAAAAACCCCTTCATGTGTTTACAGCTGCCAAGACCCTATATTCTGGATTACTCTCTCTAAAACTCTGTCTTCCTGCCTCTCTCTCTCTCTCTTGCTCCCTCTCTCCTTTATATGCTTCTCAAAAATCTACATTATCAGCCATGCTTTGGTCTCATCTCTCCTAATAGCTCATTACATGGTGTGATGTCAAATCTTATTCTATTTTATAACACTCCTGACGCGCATTGGGCACCAAGTGGGTGCCAGCTGCAGCTCATTAGTTACCGACCAGGTATTATCAGGCAGTCCACCCTAGCCAATATCAATGTAAGTCAGGATGTGGAGGAAGGGACATTCCTGAATGGGGGAAGTTCCCGTTATTTAGATGAACCACAGAGGAGCACTCCTGTTTCTCCCAGCTCCAAAACAAAATGGACATTTTGCTCCTTTTCAATTCATTTGCAAGCTCCATCCACCTGTGTTCCAAAATAGCATGCAGGTCCTGTGTACATCATAGGACCCCAATGTGCATCTTAAAGGGACTACCTGATGAATCTGGAAGCCACGTCAGGCACCGGTTGCAGATCCTTCCCAAGTAGTGTGCCAAGGCTCCTTCGACAGTACCTTCCATACCTGCAACTTCTACGACCTAGCAGGGTAAGGGCAACAGATGTATGGGAATACCAACATCTGCAAGTTCCCCTCCAAGTCACACACTATCCTGAGTAGGTACTATATCACAGTGCCTTTAATGAAGCAGGTCAGAATTCTGGAACCTTGCTTCCTAAAGGCATTGTGGATGTACTTACACCACAGTGGTTCAAAAAGGTAGCTCAACACTACCTTCTCAGTGGTAATTAGGAATGGTAAATAAATGTTGACCTTACTAGTGATGCTCTTATCCCATGAATTTTTTTTTTTAAAGTGGTGCAGGGAAAATTGAGAGCAGGTACTAAACGGGAGGCTTTCCCCACCATTTTACTTCCACTACTGTCATGTCTTCATCCAGTAAAAACCTTCTGCTCAATGTTCAGCTGTATATCAAGAGGAGAAGAGATATTCTTTGCTTATTAGAATGGCCTGATTAAGAGAAGATGGTTTGAATTATGGCACTGAATGATGTTACATTTATTACTGCAAATGAGACAATCTGAAAACCATATTTCTGGAAAATAAAATTATTACAAGTCATATCACATCAGCATCGGTAAAGTAAATCTGCCAATAAGCTGTCATACTGAAAGGCATGAAAGCATTTGGCTGTCAGAGCCTGGTGTTATACAACAGTGCTTTGATGTTTAATTTAAGTAGAACTGCAGCAGTTTTTTCCTTGTGAGCAGAGCACCGTTACTGACTGGAGGCTCTCTCCCCTGGGAATGCTGTGAAGTTCTCACAGCAAAATACAGATTATAGTCACAGGACTAGCAAAGGCAGAAAGTAGTTCAATACAGAACATGGCACAAGAATAACAAGTACAAACCTAAAGGAGTGTCGGAATGCAACGGCTCCAAATGAAAGCTAAATTAACTAACAGCTAAAATATTCTGTAGCATAATAGTATCATAATTTAAGGGTGGGGGAGGGCACAACTATTAGAAAGTTGAAATTTGACAAGAAAGAAGATGCTAGAAAAGATGACCAGGTTAGTTGGCACTTGAAGTGAAAATGTAGATTAATGACATTGCTCATATAGTTCAGTGAAATTCAGAAAAGAGAAGTTTGAGCAAATGTTTTAATTGATTTATGGGGAATGATTTGTAAATAATCATGTAATCTATTTAAATTATTTTACATTTCCTGTTGGTGCTAACAGAGTGGTAAAAGTATTTGGCTCAGCAGATGGTTCAATTTGAAAATACATTATCAGTGCCGAGCTGTGCTGGATAGGCTCATAGGCACTTGATTTCTGGGCTCTGCTGGATAAGCAGAGTTAAGTCAGGCTAAGGGTGAAGGTGATATTTGACTTCATTTTCCTTGACTAGGTAGGGGAAATTCAATAGGACTTCCACTCTGGAAAACATGTGTGTCAAGTAAAGCCATGATCAGACTCAGATTTGACAGCTGCCTCGTACTCCCAGTAGAAGTGAAGTATGAGCGGACAGTCAATGCCCATTGTATTGTATACTAAAAATTAGCCAGTGCCATCAGAAATGGAGAGAAAATTGGAGGAAACTGAAAAAAAGGTAGAGAGGAATTTTAAGTCCTTGATGGGATTTTAACAGCCAGACCTCATTTCCAAATACAGGCCTGCTGTCCACTCATAGAATCATAGAATCCCTGCAGTACAGAAGGAGGCCATTTGGTCCATCGAGTCTGCACTGACCACAATCCCACCCAGGCCCTATTCCCGCATCCCCACACATTTATCCTGCTAATCCCCCAACACTAAGGGGCAATTTAGCATGACCAATCAACCTTTGGACTGTAGGAGGAAACCAGAGCACCGGAGGAAACCCACGCAGACACAGGGAGAATGTGCAGACTCCACACAGACAATGATCCAAGGCCGGAATTGAACCTGGGTCCCTGGCGCTGTGAGGCAGCAGGGCTAACCACTGTGCCATCATGCTGCCCAATGGGCAAACAAATTGCTGGCAGTTGTTGTGACTTGAAGAACATCCAGCTGATGTCTGCCCATGGGGAGTCGGCTAAGTTGTAGAGTGTAGTTGGAGGGGGGGGGGAGGGGGGATGGCAGGGTGAGTTGGCAAACATCATGGTAGGAAGCACGGGACAATGGAGGCCCAAACTTACATTGTAAAATCATGAGGAACAATTCTGTCCTTGCATAGGAGTGTTTACCAGTGGTCCAACAGGACTTCTGCTTCCTACCAACCAGGTTTCATTAACCACCCTATTAGCAGTTGCAATGCCAACTCTTCACATCATAGGATCCTGATTTGCATAAATGTAGGACCAGGTGGGTACCCACAGGCACCTGATTAAACCACAGCTTAAAATTGCTACAGATTGGAAATTAAGCATGGAGATTTAAAATTTCCCTTGAGATGAGATCTGGGTACGGTTGGTATCTGGTGGCCATCCTTAATTGCCCTGAAGTGCTGGTGGACCATCACTTTGAGGTGCTACAAATAGACATTAAGCTGACTATTTAGCTGTTTGAAATGCTGCAGGATCTACTCTCCCAGGTTTACTTTAGAAAGTAAAGTTTATTTATTTGTCACAAGTAGGCTTACATTCACACTGCAATGAAGGTACTGTAAAAATCCCCTAGTCGCCACACTCTGACGCCTGCTTGGGTACAGTAAGGGGCAGATTAGCATGGCCAATTCACCTAACCTGCACATCTTTGGACTGTGGGAGGAAACCCACACAGACACAGGGAGAATGTGCAAACTCCACACAGACAGTGACCCAAGCCGGGAATTGAACCCGGGTCCCCGACACTGTGGGGCAGCAGTGCTGACCACTGTGCCACCAAGGTCCGATTGTGGAAGAGTGAGGACCATAAACCAATTTTTATATGAACGCAGTGCAAACATGAGCTGCTGGTGTGTAGATATTGTTCTCCCACCCCCTGAAATAATATATGTATTTCAGAAAACCGAAGCTTGGGATGACAACTGCTGAAAGACATTTTTTCTGGAATCTGGAATGTCTGAGAATGTGCTCCTGCAACCAGAGTTTGGTTCTTAATTTGTGAGAATTTTAAGGGAGAAGCTGTTGTTACCGAAGTGTTGAACCTCCAGCAGGTGGAGCCAGTGTTCAATGGATATGGTGTGCATTTACATACCATTAAGGAGAATGCTGGCTATGCACTCACATGTTTTATGAGGAGCTGTGCTGATTACCATGAAATCTCAGAGGGGTTGTGAGGATCTGCTGTCTGTTCAAAAAAGGGGAAAATCACACTTGTCGGTTCTTTAATAACCAACTTCTGACTGTCCTATAGAAGGAGAAGAGGGAGAATTAACATAGGCATTGAGGTTGAATTAATAACAAAATAACAGGCTTGTTTATGAGAGATTAGTTGATCCTTTGTGGGGAACTCGACTAACTGCTACCCCAATCATGCAAATCTGCAGTAAGTCAGGGCGATGTTAATTCTTGATTATCTCCCCTGACTCAAGGATAAGAGCTGGAGGATTGAATTTTTCATTTGGTGTTTAAGTTTAAAGTTTACTGTGAAAATCCCCTGGTCGCACACTCCGGCGCCTGTTTGGGTACATTGAGGAAGAATTTTAAGCATGGCCAATGCACCTAACCAGCACATCTTTCGGACTGTGGGAGGAAACCAGAGCACCCAGAAGAAACCCACGCAGACACGGGGAGAACGTGCAGACTCCGCACAGACAGTGACCTAAGCCAGGAATTGAACCCAGGCCCCTGGTATTGTGAGGCAGTAGTGCTAACCATTGTGCCACCGTGTCGCATGTGGGGGGGTTTGGGTGGAGATCAGGGTGGATGTGGGTGCAGGAGTGTTGAGATTCTTTCTAATATCACAACAGTCTTTCGGAAATTTATCAGTGCTCTGCTGGTGAGCTGTGCAATTTTAGTGAGTTAAACTGTCGCAGTAACCTAAAGCACAGCTGAGAATCCACCAAGCCAGGCTTTTGCCAAATCAGTACCTAAATTCTCTGTGTCACGGACAGTGGGGCTGAATTTAAATTGCCCTGATTTCTCCACTCTCTACCCATCCATAACAAAAAGGTGTTTTTTTAATATTTTAATTTCCTCCTTTTAAAATGGTCGTGTATTTTCCCCAACCCTCAAATTTGGAAATGTTCCAATTCTCTGTTAATAACTTGCAAAGCAAACACGAGGTAAAATGAAAATAAAGGGTTGGGTTTTTTTTCACAGTATGAAGTCTCACAACATCAGGTTAAAGTCCAACAGGTTTATTTGGTAGCACAAGCCACTAGCTTTCGGAGCGCTGCCCCTTCATCAGGTTTTTTTTCACACATGCGTGAGGGCTTCCCCTTTACACTTACACAATAAATAGGGGATAAGGAAAAAGGGAGGGGATTCAGGGCATGACCACAGTAAAATACAAGTAGGGTTTTACATGTGTTCAAAGTCTAGAATCATGAGTCAACTGGAAAGTTCTTTCTTCGGGGAGATTGGTTGATTGTAGAATGCCCTCATCTTTCCAGAGTGAGGCTTGCATGACAAGAGAGGGCATGTGGGATGAATCAGTCGGGAAGCGTGAGTTTCAATGTTCCAGTAGTTGGCAGGTTTGATGAGGGTCCGAGTTTGTTCTGTTGCCACCATCCCAGCACAGGCTGTTGTCTGGAATTCTGTTCACATTGGGTGTGAGAGAGCAACCACTGGAATTCAAATCCAACAGATGAATCATCACAATGCAGCTTGGGGGAGGTCACGTGACATAATTCCTAAATGTTGGACACAGGATCACTGGAATCTTGAGATTTATCTGGAGTCAGGATTTCTTTTGTTTTTGGAGACACTTGTGTTGGGTTGACGAACTGTCCCCTCTTTGTCAAAACTGTTATGTTAGGACTGCAAATGCTTCGGCCATTAGCACCATTATGGGAGACTAAAACCTGCAAAGATTTTCCTTTGTTCTGAGTTAGCTGAACTAGACTCTCCAACCCCATGATTGTTATTACCTTGAAACTGCTGCAGGGCATCAGGTAACTGGCTGAGCCATTTGTTAGCTCATGAATTTTCCATTTTGAACAGCACAGAAAAAAATGACTTTATGAAGTAGCTCAGCTGATGAATACATATATTTATATATTTTTAACTGTCACTTCTCAACTGTGACACCTGGATTGAATGAATGGCCGTTGCCCCTCTTCAAAGTATTTTGGATAAATAGAAAACATTTGGTTTCACAATCAAGCATGTTGAGGGTTTACTGCATTTTAAGTTGTTCTCTTCAAAATTCAATTGAGAGAAATTAGAATTATTTCAGTCCTTAGCCTAATGAATGGGATTAACTTTGTTTCAAAGGTCTGGCCCAGGTCCGATTGGCCGAATGGCCTCTGCAGTGTAAGATTGCACAATTTTAGCTTTGTTTATTGTTCACTCGGCAGTTGCAACTTGAAGCAAATGGAGGTAAGAAACACCTGAATAAAGGAAAGGATGCAACATTGCACTGAGTAAGACAAGTCGAAAAAGTATTGAAATAATAAATTTGAGTTAACTTTTTATCATGCAAATGAAAACAGGTACAAATTTACGCGAGCCTTGTTAATCCTAACTTTTCACTGATTTTTAATAAGAAAATATTTTGATGTTTAGGTAAAAATGCAAACCCAAGCGAGAGAAAGGCAGCTATGAAGACTGCTGAGGGATTCATAAAACAAATGAACTACCCATCCAATAGCCAGGTAGGATATTTTCAAATGAGATTAAGATGTTTCAATATATATAAGGGACAGAATATGCTACAAGAAGTGCTTGGGATATGTTTATTGTTTGGTTGAAAGCAATCAATGATGTTATTCAAATCGAGTTGAACCTCATCATTGCCTTGTCAAGGAATCCTTCCATTGCTTACCTTGTACTGAAAAAGACAGACAACTGCCCCATAGCTAAACAGTCTACTTGCCAGGATGACTTTGCCTGATTAATACAGTTTCAGCTAAAATTAAGCAGAAGTTATAAATTACCCAGCACAGAAAAAAAACAGATCGCCTTCAGTCAAATCACCTGGTCAAGTTGACAAGCTGGTGCATATTTTTTTCTGGGGCGCACAATTAATCACTGTCAGTTCAAACTTTGGAAGAAATTTAAACAATTGCTTCTGCCTTCTCCTTGTCCTCATCTCATGTAAAGGAAATAAGTCCAATGACCAAAATAATCCTTGCATTTGTACAAATGTATAATAGTGTGTCATAGCATTCAGACTAATATTTTATAAATTCAATTTATGCTTTTAACCTCAAATATAGAATTTGTACATTTAATTAGATTTGTTAGGTTTAATTTGTTACAGAATTTTGGTTTGGTGGTGATTTGCTATTCCATTTTGGTTGTAGTATGCTTGTTTAGTAAGTAACAAATCATACATTCTGGTGCAGAAAAATCTATGATTTTCCATTTATTTTAAGAATGATAAGATGGCTGGGTGGTATGATGGGTCAACTGTCAGTGGGATAAATTGACAGCAACCTCTGCACAGAGCCGAGCTGGATAGGAACATAAGTCAGAGAAACCCAATTTGTGGAACTCCCATTTTCTGGGTCATAAAATCAGGAGTTTGAGCATTGCAGATTAGGTGTGGTGGTATTTAAGTCCGATTCTTTGACCTGCTCTCTTGCTGATCAAGATCTGGGAGGGATTCTCCCAAAAAAATTCTAAGTGCCAAATTCACGTAGAAACTGGAGTAAATCCCGCTGTTTTTTTAAGCGGGATTTTCAGAATGGATCTCCCACACTCTGTGCACCGCAAAGTGCCTCAAAGAGATTCACACTGAATTCGGTGGGAAACCTAACTATTCTCGCTGAAGAGGACGGCAGCATAGCACTGAGCGGGCCACTGCGCATGTGCCGGTCTGTTATAGCGGAGATCGGTGCATGTGCAGTAGCCCCGCACTACCGTCCTCCCAATAGCCGGCCAGCCCTGAGAACCTGCAACGCTGCCCTCCGGCCTCCCCACACCTCGATCGCTGGCCTCCCGGAGGTCTTCGGGCCATCCGTGAACCCCCCCCCCCCAACCAGCCCGCCTCGATTTTCTCCCTCCCCCCAGCAGTCTCGATCTCCCGATCCCTGCCTCCTGCACCAGGGCAGCCCCAACCCCCACCCCCCTTGCAGTCCCGACCCCCTCCCACAGGAAGACAACGCTAGAAATCAAATGGCTGGAGATGTGGGGAGGCCGTGGCGCTCAGTGGGGAGCCCGCTAAATGACCTCCACCTATGCTAGAGCAGCACAGCAGGCTGAGAGATTCACCCCTGGTTTTGATTGCAAGTCGAAACTTTAAAATGTCCATATTGAAGTTGCTATTAAATTAGGATACACTCAGAAAGGTCACGATTCCATTTGCATTGTAAAAATAATGAATAATACTGCCACAGTGGCACAGTAGGTAGTAAATATCTACAGCTGAGGTTAATACTGTAATACTGGAGCAGATGACAGGACGCTACATCTGTGTTTATCCATACTGTATACCTGACGTGGAATTCTTTATAATTACACTGGGTGGCAACAGTGAACAAAATGTTCTATTTGCTGTCAACATAAAATTATCCATAACGTGTTATTACTTTTAAAAAAGAATTACCACTCAATGTTTAGCCAATAGTTTTCGATGATAGGAAATATAATGGAATCCCTCCCAAAGAAGAGAAGAAGAACATGTAGAAACCAATGAATAGTCAGCACGGACTTCAAAAGGCAAACTCTTGTTTGACCAATGTTATTGAATTATTTGAAAAGGTAACAGAGTTTGCAATGGTAATGTGCACTGGATGTAATTTATCTCGACTTTCAAAAGGCCTTTAATAATGTGACCCATAACATAAGACCAAAGAAAGGCCAAGATCTTCCCCTGCCCCACCCTCTCCTCCACTGACAGCATATTTTGCAGTGGCCCGCCATTGGCCAGATCTTCCTCCTTTTCTCATTGTTCACACCCTTTGCCACCAGGGAATCCATTGTGGGGGGTCACCATCGGTGGGACCAGAAGATCCTTCCCTTCTCCCTCCCCCGCAAGAATGGCCAGTGTCAGCATATTCTCCCCCTTATGTATTGAGTGCTGAGACAATCTGGTTAAAGGCCTGCCTCTATGCTCTGAGTTCATTCTAGTTGTATGGTTGAATATTAACCCTCGGGCTGTCTCCAATTACTGCATCTCAACTCCCCACAGAACTTTCTATGCCCCTTCCATATTGGCTCAGGCCAACCTATGCCACTGTACCCACCTGCCAATGACCCATCATACCCTCCATGTCCATAAATGCCTTTCTACCCACTCCCCATGCCTGTCTGTACCCCCCATACATCTCTATGGCCCCTTAAAGTCCCTTTGCCAACTTAGTGCCAACTTATACGAACACATGCCTCTAAGCACCATTTCTCTTGCACCCTACTTGCTAACTCATTCACCATGGGCAGCCCTTAGCCATGCTAAGATGAAATAAAATAAAGTTCTAAGTATCCATTACAGACTTCACTATAAAACCACGCCAATTCATGAATGTCAATCCAATTCATTTAAATCCTCTTGAATGCTTAATATCTTGTACAAAATAAACATTTATATTCATAGTTCTACAACAAAAACAGCTAAACCCTTAATAAGCTCTTGGAAGTATCAATCAAACTGAATTTGCAGTCTCCCATTGTGATGACGATAGGTTGTCAAGAAGTAATAATATTATAACGAAACCCCTTACCGTTATGACTATAAACACCTATTAAAACTGAAAGCATCAATTAAAATATAAAGGGCAGAGGATTTAAATAACTCAGGAGCTTGAACAGTTCCTTTTCCATCTTTTATAATCATTGACATCTATTCTTAAAAATCATAATCAAAATCACTGTGGCAATCAGACCCTGCTCCAGTGAAAATAGGGTACATTTGAACTCAGCATTGCATTCAAATGCCTTGCTAGGTTTGGGTTTCTCCCATACATGAATTATGTCCTGGCCCCTTTCTCCTACTGGAAAAATTAGAATCTGGTGGAAATGGGAACAACATTTCTGAATCTTAGCCTGCTCATTATTTTGGACAAGGTATGGAGTCTCCATAAGTCTGCAAAATTCCAGGCCTGGGTTTTACATCTAGATGGTTGAGAATTAAAAAGTAGGCAAGTTATGTTATTTTTATGCTCAGTAATGAACCTTGATTAAACCACACTTGGTGTGCTGTGCGCAGTTCTGGCTCCCATATTATAAAAATGATATTGAGACATCGGATGTGATGCAGAGAAAACTTAACAAAGATGATACCAGGAATGCGCAGAAAAGGATTGACACACTGGGTTTCTTTTCTCTTGGAGGAAGATGGGAGGGTTGGCCTAATAGAGGTTTTTAAAACTATGAAAGGTTTTGATAAAAGTGGATTCAGAGAGAACATTTCCATTTATGGGGAGGAGCATAACTAAAGGCCGTCAATATAAGATAGTCACCAAAAAATCCAGTTGGAAATTTGGAAGAAAGTTCTTTACCCATAGAGTATTGACGGTACAGAACTCGGTACCACTGGGAGTGACTGAAGCAGATAGTATACGGCACAGTGGATAGCACTGTTGCCTCACAGTGCCGGGGACCCAGGTTCGATTCCCGGCATGGACCACTGTCTGTGTGGAGTTTGCACGTTCTCCCCATGTCAGCGTGGGCTTCCTCTGGATTCTCTAGTTCCCTCCCACAGTCCAAACATATGTGGGTTAGGTGGTTTGGCCATGCTAAATTGCCCCTTGGTGTCAGGGGGACTAGCTCGGGGTTATGGGGATAGGCCTGGGTGGGATTGTGGTTGGTGCAGACTTGGTGGGCTGAATGGCCTCCTTCTGCACTGTAGAATTCTAAGTGTATGTTTCTAAATATATGTGCATTTAGAGGGAAGCTAGACAAGCATATGAGGGTTAAGGAAAGAGAGGATTATTTAATAGATTTAGACGAGGAAAAATGGGAGTACACCTGAGTGGATCATAAACACTAAAATGTCTGGTTAGGCTGTGGCATTGTTTCTGTGCTATGTAATCCTATGTGTACCTAGCAGGCTCCTTAATACCTGTAAGTTATTCATATCGATATTGTTTATGCAGTACTGATGTAAATCCAGTGGTTATTCCCTTTGAAGAAATTATGTTTGGCAGGTAATGAAGTAACGGTTATGTCGTACATTCTGTCTAGCCCAGAAAACCTGTAGAATGGTGTTAGTTCACAAAGACCCTTGAGTAAGATTGGGTCTTGGAGCCCGGAGTGTGAGAGTTCAGATGGAGAGTAAATTTGAATTGGATCAAAGATACCTGGAAAACTTTAGTTGCACACAAAATACCAAGAACATTAATGTATGTTAATTTTTCTGTACAAACTCTTCCTAGTGTCTAAACAAACCTATGATCCTTATATACATGTTAGTGCATTTGGTTTGCTCAGACACCATTACTGGTTTATTAGCATTTGATGTTTAGTTTATCGGGTTAATTATCCCCACAATAAGTGGGGTACACCACCTGCCTACATTTCAGTGCCTGTGTAGTTGACATTCTTTCAGCTGCTACAATCGAAAAGGCTAACACCAAAATAGGTGATGAGGTTGTTAAATTTTCTTCTACCATTGTTTCTTAATTTGCTGCAGCATCAACATAAAGCTTTGTTTTCCACTGTAGATTCAAGTACTTCCTGAAGGAGGCGAAACTCCAACCTTCAAACAGTTCTTTAAAAATTGGAAAGACAAAGGTCAAAGCGAAGGATTTGGAAAAGTTTACGTCACTGAGACAATTGCAAAAATCAAGCAGGTTAAATTTGATGCTTCAAAGCTGCACACCTGTCCTCAGATGGCTGCAAATCATAACATGGTGGATGACGGTTCTGGAAAGACAGAGGTAACTCACAGTCCTCACATGAAACAGAGAGAGTGAAAATGTGTTTGAAGACATGTATGTATGTGTGCTGACATAAAATGACTGTGTCATGAGGAAATTGGATAATAATGGTCTGAGGAGCTAAATTTTAACAATACCAATTAATTTCAGAGACTCTGCTTTAGTGCAGTTCTAAGATTAAATTTCTCCACCAGCTTGTCCTTGCTTTCCTGAAAGTGGTGGCTTCCACAGAAACACTGCAGAATCTCATTCAATTGGCTATTCTTCATAACCAGCCGTGTGTGTCTCTTAAGAGGCTCTTTGATCTTGTGGCCATTACATGCAACCCTGATCTTCTGTTTAGTTAGAGTCCATATAAATGTACAGAATCATAGAATCCTGTGGTGCAGAAGGAGACCTTTCAGCTTATCAAGCTTGCACCATCAACAATCCTACCAGGACCTTTCCCTGTAACCCCACATGTTTACCCTGCTAATCTCCTGATACCATGTGGAATTTAGCATGGCCAATGAACATTTTCCACACATCTTTGGACCATGGGAGGCAACCAGAGCACCCGGAGGGAAACCACGCAGACACGGGGAGAACGTGCAAACTCCACACAGACAGTCACCCAAGGTCAGAATTGAACCCAGGTCCCTAGCGCTGTGAGGCAGTAATGCTAACCGCTGTGCCACCATGCTGCCCATATTTCAAACAGAATTTCTGGATTGTGATCAAAAGTGGAAGCCCTGGGTGGGTGATTTGTCCTTCTCTTATCTGGTTATAATGAGGTCATCTGCAGCTACATCTGTACCAGCCATCAGCAATGATCATTGAGTCAAATCCATCATTTCATGGGCTATACACTTTCTTGGATGGCAGATAGTGGAGGCTGTCAGTAAATGTTGTTTCATTGTGACATGGTCCTCACTGATTCTGCTGACCCAGTACAGCACTGGATCAATCCATACTGCAGGTTACCTTCAGATTGAACTGCTGGTGACTGCTTTGATAAATTAGTTTGAAGTGTGGATATAAAAGCAGAGATCAGTTAGATACCTCTCCTCTCCCACCAACCCATAATTAATGACCCTACGCACCCCAGACATTCTCTATTCCACCTTCTTCCATTGGGAAAAAGATACAAAAGTCTGAGGACATCTACCTACAGACTCAAGAACAGCTTCTTTCTTGCTGCCAGATTTTTGAATGGACCTACCTTGCATTAAGTTGATTTTTCTCTACACTCTAGCTATGACTGTAACACTACATTCTGCACACTCTCCTTTCCTTCTCTATGAACAGTATGCTTTGCCTGTATAGCGCGCAAGAAACAATACTTTTCACTAATACATGTGACAATAATAAATCAAATCAACCCCTCTCTCTTTCCTCTAACTTAAACCCTGTTTTAACACAAGTTTGCTGTTATCGAGAAGCAGAGTTCCATCATGCAGAAAGGTTTTTTTCCCTTGTTTTCCATTTTAAACCATATGGAAATAGACAAATTGGCACAATGTTAATGGCAAGCCTTGCATGTTGTGGGTGCATTATCATGATCCCAGTCTTGCTTTTATGCACTTGTGTACTTTTTAGATTATTGAACCTTTCACATGAGAAGAGTGTAATCTGTAGCATTGGAAGTGACTCGATGTTACACTAGTTCCAGTAGTGCTGAATATATGTGACTCAACAGAACTAGAATGTATGAAAGAAGAACAGAAGATGCTGGAAAACCTCAGCAGGTCTCAGCATTTATCAGGAGAGAAACAGAGTTGATAGGCAGGATTTTACAGCCAAGTTCGCCACAAAACCAGAAAATCCCACCCGAGGTCAGCTGACTTTTCCATGGTCCACCCCTCGCCTGCTACGATTCCCGTGGTGGGACAGGAAAATTTGCCCCAAAGTATCGGTCCTAGACTCTTCGTCAGAACTGAAAAGGAGGGAGAATGTAAAAACTGCAACAGGAAGTAGCAACTTTAAGAGCAAACAATAGATGGCTTGGTGTCAGAGAGGAAGAGAGGTGTTTTGCATTGAGGCATCACATGTATGGAATATTTTTTTTTAAGTTTAAAATGGAGGAAAATAGTCAAAATCTAAAATTGCTGAACTCACCATTGAGTCCTGAGTCATCTTCCGTTGGTCACATTGCAGCCTATGGATCTTTAGGCAGATAATCCTCTATGTTTGGAGAGGGTCCTCCCAGCCTAGCATTGCTAAAACTGCATCACTGACTTTTATGTCTGAGCTGAGTGGTCAGCCTGCAAAATGATGATCCAGTGCTAAATCCCACCAGCCCGGGCTGTTCTATTTGCACCCTCGCCATTCTAAGTTAGAGGAATCCTCTTTTCTGAGAGAAGTATTTGCTAATTAAACTAAGGGCATTGAGGTCAATTTTGACTTTCTGGGCAAACTATTTTGGAAGGATATTAGCCGGCCATGGGTTGTGGCAACAACTTCACTTAAATAGACTGTACAGTGCCAAATATGTTGCATTATTGGATTGAGACCCCACAGAGCAGGCCAGGGTGGTCCCTGGTGAGGTAGGTTCTGGGGAAGGGGATTGCTATTGCAGAGAGTAGAGTTCCAAGGTGGAACGCCATGGTCTTCCTGTGATCCACAAAATAATTCAAAACTTAACTTGATTGTGCCGCGCCTCTTTGGAGCTGCAAGCAGTTTGCACAGTGCAGACACAGTTCAGGTATGGCAATTAGGGTCCTGTTTATGTCATAGAACCTAACTTCCATATTAAAAGAGACCATCACCTCAAATGGGGAACCACTGAGGACATCCAGTGAAAGGCCCTTTTGAAATGGAGCTGGATTCATCGTAGGTTTTAATGAAACAATATTTTGAGCCTGTTACTGCCCCATTAACACCAGGGGAAGCTTAGCTATCATCAGAAACAACTCTATGATATCACAGGGCACAAACAGAATAGTATAAAATCAGTTACACAATCAAAACTGTTTTTTTTAAATACTTTTTCAATTCAATCAAATCAAGTCCAATTCAGAGTCTCAACAAGTTGAGACATTTCCGATCCAGGCTGGCAAGACAGGGCAAGCGACCATTTACCCTGTCATGGGCCTGATCTACATGAGCCAAGCTGATTGGAGGAGGGGAAGCAATTCCTCCTCCAAGACTTGAGCTCATTTGCATCTTAGCCAAAAGGCCGAGATACCGCTTTTAAAAATTGCTTCATATGAAACATATGAAGCGTCAATGTAACCTAATGACCTCAACCAAGTGCAGCATCCGCATAACTACACTTGATCTTAGCCAAAAGGCCGAGAAGCGAATCAAAACTGTTACTACACTATCAGTCAATAATGACTGATGATCATTTGTTTCTGTGGTGGTTAGGTGATTTATGTTTTTCACAATTAGTAGGCAATTAGCTATAATTAAGTTATAGTTAGGGCTGTTAATGATTTTGGCTGATTTCTTTGGGTTGATGACTTTATGATGGTAATGAACCTCAGTGACAAAGAAAAGTTATCAGAATTTAAATTCTTAAAATCTGCCTCACCCTTTTGTAGTTTTCTCCATGCCAGTTTGAGAGGGAGTTTGAACTTGAGAGGACTTTGTCAGTGTCACTTTGTCATTTGTTGCTGAAGAGTGCATGGAGTTGCCTCTTACTGTGATTCTCCCTTCTGCTGTATGGGAACTGTTTATTTTGGGTTTGGCAAGAATAGGATTATACAGCAGCAGAGGAGACTATTGTAACCGAGGTAAACAGATAACAAAAAAAAAGTTTCCCAAAAATAGTCTTTTATGACCCCAGAGTTGCAGGTAATAAAATATATTTTGATATGGTAACTTTTTGCAACATAGATAAACATGGCTGCCAAATTTGATGTATCGAGATCCCATGAATAATATGATCTAAATGAACAGATTATCTGTTTTACTGATACTGATTGAGGGATAAACCTTTGTCAGGACACCAGGAAAATTCCTGCTATTCAAAATTGCCTTAAAATCTTCCACATGAATCATAGAAACCCTACAGTGCAGAAGGAGGCCATTCAGCCCATCGAGTCTGCATCGACCACAATCCCACCCAGGCCCTACCCCCACATATTTACCCGCTAATCCCTCTAACCTACGCATCTCAGGACTCTAAGGGGCAATTTTTAACCTGGCTAATCAACCTAACCTGCACATCTTTGGACTGTGGGAGGAAACCGGAGCACCCGGAGGAAACCCACGCAGACACGAGGAGAATGTGCAAACTCCAAGCCAGGAATTGAACCCAGATCCCTGGAGCTGTGAAGCAGCAGTGCTAACCACTGTGCTACTGTGCCGCCCAGGGTAGAGGGTAGACAGGATTTTAGTTTAATGCCTCAACACTGTAGTGAAGGAAAATTGAACAGGCATAAGATGGCTAACTCATTACTGACCTTGCCTAGCAGTAAACATAGAAACATAAAAACCAGAAGCAGGAGCAGGATATTAGGCCCTTCAAGCCTGCTCCACCATTCATTATGATCATGGCTGATCATCAAATTCAATATCCTGCTCCCGCTTTCATATGCTTTGATCCCTTTAGCCCAAGAGCTATATCTAATTTCTTCTTGAAATCAGACAACGCTTTGGCCTCAACTACATTCGGTGGTAGTGAATTCCACACATTCACAACTCTCTGGGTGAAGAAATTTCTCCTCACCTCAATTCTAAAAGGTTTACCTCTTATCCTCAAAAATGACCCCAAGTTCTGGACTCCCCCACCATTCGGAATATTCTTTCTGAGTCTATCCTGTCTAACCCTGTTAGAATTTTATAAGTTTAATTGAGATCCCTTTTCACTCTTCTAAATTCCTATGAATACAATCCTAACCGACTTAGTCTCCCCTCATATGACAGACCTGTCATCCCAGGAATCAGCCTGGTAAAACTTCGCTGCACTCCCTCATAGCAAGGACATCCTTCCTCAGATAAGGACACCAAAACTGCACACAATACTCTTGGTGTTGCCTCACCAGTGCCCTATAAAAATCATCCCCTGTGCCTTTTTCTTAATTCTTTGCTGTGATGTTAGTGTCAATAGCAAGATCAGCATCTGTTGCCTGTCCCTAATTGCCTCTGAGAGCAATAAAGAATCAAACACGTTGCTGTAGGTCTACAGTCATATGTAGGCCAGACCAAGCAATGATAGATTTCCTTCACTGAAGGACATTAGTGAACCGGGTCGGTTTTTATAACAATTAATGATTGTTTCATGATCATCATTATTGTGACTAGCCTTTCAGTTTCATATTTTTTTAAATTCCGTGCATTTATTGATTCATTGAATTTAAATTCCAGCAGCTAATTAGGATGGGATTTGAACCGATATCCACAAAGCATTATCTTTAGTCTCCAGATTGCTAGTTTAATGCCATTATCACCACACTCTGCAGGTAATTATTTTTCTTGATACATGGTAGTGATTATAGCTCAAAAGTAATTCATTACATATGAAGCACTTTGGAACATGTGTCAGTGCAGGCTTTCATTTTTATTTTGATTCCATGGCCGGATGTTTACTGTCCCACTCGCCACGGGAATCGGGAGTGGGTGAGGGGCAGACCATGGAAAGGTTCGTTGATCTCGGATGGGATTTGGTGGTTTCGGGACGAGTGAGGCTGTAAAATCCCGCCTATTGTGTCAAAATCAAAACTTATTCACATAGCGCAGCTCCTTCACTGACATTCTTCACCAGCTGTGTGATAAACTGAGACAATTTAAAGTTGCATAGTGCTTTTTATTGAGATGTGTATTTGAATGGATATATTTTCAAATTTCTCTCTTCTAGATTTGGCGAGTTGAGAGCAATGGTCGGATTCCTGTTGACCCTAGTACCTATGGACAATTCTTTGGTGGAGACTGTTACATCATTCTTTACACATACAGATTGGGGCAAATCATTTATACCTGGTGGGTATATCAATTCTTATTTCTCTCTTACCCTCTAATTTAGTAAGCTTGATTTAATAATAAGATACAAAAACCAGTTTCGTAGCTTAGAGAAGAGGTTAGTCCAGTCAGCAAGAAAGGTGAAAAAACCCCTTCATGTGTTTACAGCTGCCAAGACCCTATATTCTGGATTACTCTCTCTAAAACTCTGTCTTCCTGCCTCTCTCTCTCTCTCTTGCTCCCTCTCTCCTTTATATGCTTCTCAAAAATCTACATTATCAGCCATGCTTTGGTCTCATCTCTCCTAATAGCTCATTACATGGTGTGATGTCAAATCTTATTCTATTTTATAACACTCCTGACGCGCATTGGGCACCAAGTGGGTGCCAGCTGCAGCTCATTAGTTACCGACCAGGTATTATCAGGCAGTCCACCCTAGCCAATATCAATGTAAGTCAGGATGTGGAGGAAGGGACATTCCTGAATGGGGGAAGTTCCCGTTATTTAGATGAACCACAGAGGAGCACTCCTGTTTCTCCCAGCTCCAAAACAAAATGGACATTTTGCTCCTTTTCAATTCATTTGCAAGCTCCATCCACCTGTGTTCCAAAATAGCATGCAGGTCCTGTGTACATCATAGGACCCCAATGTGCATCTTAAAGGGACTACCTGATGAATCTGGAAGCCACGTCAGGCACCGGTTGCAGATCCTTCCCAAGTAGTGTGCCAAGGCTCCTTCGACAGTACCTTCCATACCTGCAACTTCTACGACCTAGCAGGGTAAGGGCAACAGATGTATGGGAATACCAACATCTGCAAGTTCCCCTCCAAGTCACACACTATCCTGAGTAGGTACTATATCACAGTGCCTTTAATGAAGCAGGTCAGAATTCTGGAACCTTGCTTCCTAAAGGCATTGTGGATGTACTTACACCACAGTGGTTCAAAAAGGTAGCTCAACACTACCTTCTCAGTGGTAATTAGGAATGGTAAATAAATGTTGACCTTACTAGTGATGCTCTTATCCCATGAATTTTTTTTTTTAAAGTGGTGCAGGGAAAATTGAGAGCAGGTACTAAACGGGAGGCTTTCCCCACCATTTTACTTCCACTACTGTCATGTCTTCATCCAGTAAAAACCTTCTGCTCAATGTTCAGCTGTATATCAAGAGGAGAAGAGATATTCTTTGCTTATTAGAATGGCCTGATTAAGAGAAGATGGTTTGAATTATGGCACTGAATGATGTTACATTTATTACTGCAAATGAGACAATCTGAAAACCATATTTCTGGAAAATAAAATTATTACAAGTCATATCACATCAGCATCGGTAAAGTAAATCTGCCAATAAGCTGTCATACTGAAAGGCATGAAAGCATTTGGCTGTCAGAGCCTGGTGTTATACAACAGTGCTTTGATGTTTAATTTAAGTAGAACTGCAGCAGTTTTTTCCTTGTGAGCAGAGCACCGTTACTGACTGGAGGCTCTCTCCCCTGGGAATGCTGTGAAGTTCTCACAGCAAAATACAGATTATAGTCACAGGACTAGCAAAGGCAGAAAGTAGTTCAATACAGAACATGGCACAAGAATAACAAGTACAAACCTAAAGGAGTGTCGGAATGCAACGGCTCCAAATGAAAGCTAAATTAACTAACAGCTAAAATATTCTGTAGCATAATAGTATCATAATTTAAGGGTGGGGGAGGGCACAACTATTAGAAAGTTGAAATTTGACAAGAAAGAAGATGCTAGAAAAGATGACCAGGTTAGTTGGCACTTGAAGTGAAAATGTAGATTAATGACATTGCTCATATAGTTCAGTGAAATTCAGAAAAGAGAAGTTTGAGCAAATGTTTTAATTGATTTATGGGGAATGATTTGTAAATAATCATGTAATCTATTTAAATTATTTTACATTTCCTGTTGGTGCTAACAGAGTGGTAAAAGTATTTGGCTCAGCAGATGGTTCAATTTGAAAATACATTATCAGTGCCGAGCTGTGCTGGATAGGCTCATAGGCACTTGATTTCTGGGCTCTGCTGGATAAGCAGAGTTAAGTCAGGCTAAGGGTGAAGGTGATATTTGACTTCATTTTCCTTGACTAGGTAGGGGAAATTCAATAGGACTTCCACTCTGGAAAACATGTGTGTCAAGTAAAGCCATGATCAGACTCAGATTTGACAGCTGCCTCGTACTCCCAGTAGAAGTGAAGTATGAGCGGACAGTCAATGCCCATTGTATTGTATACTAAAAATTAGCCAGTGCCATCAGAAATGGAGAGAAAATTGGAGGAAACTGAAAAAAAGGTAGAGAGGAATTTTAAGTCCTTGATGGGATTTTAACAGCCAGACCTCATTTCCAAATACAGGCCTGCTGTCCACTCATAGAATCATAGAATCCCTGCAGTACAGAAGGAGGCCATTTGGTCCATCGAGTCTGCACTGACCACAATCCCACCCAGGCCCTATTCCCGCATCCCCACACATTTATCCTGCTAATCCCCCAACACTAAGGGGCAATTTAGCATGACCAATCAACCTTTGGACTGTAGGAGGAAACCAGAGCACCGGAGGAAACCCACGCAGACACAGGGAGAATGTGCAGACTCCACACAGACAATGATCCAAGGCCGGAATTGAACCTGGGTCCCTGGCGCTGTGAGGCAGCAGGGCTAACCACTGTGCCATCATGCTGCCCAATGGGCAAACAAATTGCTGGCAGTTGTTGTGACTTGAAGAACATCCAGCTGATGTCTGCCCATGGGGAGTCGGCTAAGTTGTAGAGTGTAGTTGGAGGGGGGGGGGAGGGGGGATGGCAGGGTGAGTTGGCAAACATCATGGTAGGAAGCACGGGACAATGGAGGCCCAAACTTACATTGTAAAATCATGAGGAACAATTCTGTCCTTGCATAGGAGTGTTTACCAGTGGTCCAACAGGACTTCTGCTTCCTACCAACCAGGTTTCATTAACCACCCTATTAGCAGTTGCAATGCCAACTCTTCACATCATAGGATCCTGATTTGCATAAATGTAGGACCAGGTGGGTACCCACAGGCACCTGATTAAACCACAGCTTAAAATTGCTACAGATTGGAAATTAAGCATGGAGATTTAAAATTTCCCTTAAAGTGGCAACTCTGTGGACTGTGCTAAGTAGTATGTAAATGTAGGATATTGAATTTTGATGTGATAGAATATGCCATTTATACTAGCAAATGAAAGCACAATGGATGATTCATTCAAATTTGAATCTCTCTATTTTACGCAGTTAGAGAAAGGTTAACTAAACTAAACCAGCCATTTTGTAGGTTTTCAAAAGTAAGTGGCAGAAGGTTGAAGCTTCCATTTCTGGCACTGTAAAGTGCAACAGCCTGATTATAATGGGTTCTGTCAGTTCAAAGTGAGGCGACCAGATGGAATGCTTCTTCCTTGGGGCAAGAAGACTCTGACATTGTCTGTCATGCCCAATACAAGTGATCTTGTGACAGAGAGTGAAGAAATGAGCAGTGTGCACCATTTTGACATTGACCTCCACCATACCCTACAGCGCTTAACTGAAGAAAGCAGCTTGAAGTAAAATCACTCGCTGGACAAAAATAATAGAAACAACATTCAGCATAGGATTTCTTTTCTTCTTTCGCAGCATGCGATCATCACTGGCTGGGCCAGAATTTGTTGCCCTTGAGACGGGGGTGGTGCACCACCTTCTGGAACCCACAGCACTTATAGGAAGCTCCTGGGTTTTGACCCAGTGGCAGTGAAGGAATGATGATATAGTTCCAAGTCAGGACGGTTTGTGGCTTGGGGAAACTTTCAGGTGATGGTGTTCCCATGGCTTTTTCCATCTAGGTCATAGGTGTTGTGGGTTTGAAAAGTGCTGTCAAATGAATCTTGGTGGTTAGCTGTGGTGCATCTTGGAGATGATAGACAATTCTGCCACTTATGTGTCAATGTGTCAATGAATATTAAAGATAGTGAATGAGGTGCAAACAAGCAGGCTGCTTTATCCTGGATGCTGTCTCACTTCTCCAGTGTTGTTGGAGCTACACTCACCCAGGTAAGTGGACAATATTCCATCACACTCCTGACTTGTGTCTTGTAGATGGTGGACAGAATTTGGGGAATCAGGAGGTGAGTTACCCAAAGCAAAATTCCTAGCCTCTAACCTGCTCCTGTAGCCACAGTATGTTTATGGCTAGTCCAGTTTAGTTTCAAGTCAATGGTAATCCTCAGGATGTTGATGGATGCAGATTCAGTGATGGTGGTGTCATTGAATGTCAAGGGGAGATGGTTAGATTCTCTCTTGTTGGAGATGGACATTACCTGGCAGTATCTGAGGAGGCGCAAATGGTGCTGGACATTGCCCAATCATCAGCGAGCATCCCCACTTTGAGAACTTCCAGCAGTGATGCCCTCGGACTGAGACGATTGATCTCCAATGACCACAATCATCTTCCTTTGAGCTTTTTAATACAAATGATGGAGAGTTTTCCCCCAATTCGCATCGACTTCAGTTTAACTGGGATTCCTTGATGCCACACGTGGTCAAACACTGTCGTGATGTCAAAAGCAGTCATTCTCACTTCACCTCTGGAGCTCAGCTCTTCGGGGCAATGATTGGCTGGGTTGGAATTGTCCTGCCTTTTGTGGACAGGACACACCTGAGCAATGTTTCTAGATTGCGGGGCATGGAAAGTTCTGGGGCACAAGTCTTCAGCATTATTGCTGGAATATTGTCAGGGCCCATTGCCTTTAGCAGTGTCCAGTGCCTTCAGCATGGAGTGAATTGAGTTGGCTGGAGACTGGCTTCCATGATGCTGGGGATCTCAGGATAAAGCTGAGTTGGATCATCCATTCACCACTTCTGGCTGAAGACTGTTGAAAATGCTTCAGCTTGTCTTCTGCACTGATGTGCTGGGCACCGGCTCATTGAGGATGGGGATATTTATGGAGCCTCCTCCTCCACTGAGTTGTTTATCATTCCACCATCACTTACGACTGGATGTGGTAAGACAGAAGAGCTTTGTTTTCATCTGTTCATTGTGGGCTTGCTTAGCTCTGTCTATAAATTGCTGCTTATGCTGTTTAGCATGCAAAGAGTCTTGTGTTGTAGCTTCACCAGGCAGACACCTCATTTTTAGGAATGAGGAATGCCCTCCTGTACACTTCATTGAACCAGGGTTGATCCCACAGCTTGATGGTAATGGTAGAATGGGGGATGTGCTTGGCCATGAGGTTAAGTTTAAATTTGAAAACAATTCTGTTGCTACTGATGGTCCACAGTGCCTCATGGATGCCCAGTTTAGAGCTTCTAGCTCTGTTCTAAACCTACCCTGTTTAGCATGATAGTGCTATGCAACACGATGGAGGGTATCCTCAACGTGAAGATTGGACTTTGTCTCCACAAGGAGTGAGCGGTGATCACTCCTATTAATACTGTCATGGACAGATGCATCTGTGACAGGTAGATTGATGAGAACAAGACCAAGTAAGCTTTTCCCTCTTGTTGCTTCCCTCACCACCTGCTACGGGCCCAGTCTAGCAGCTATATCGTTCAGGACTTGGCCAGCTCAGTCAGTAGTGGCAGTATCATGCCATTATTAGTGATGGACTTTCAAGTCCCCCACATTCTGCACCCCTGCCACCCTCAGTGCCTCTTCCTATTGGATTTGCTGCTTTTCATGAAACATTGTAAAGGTTCTAAAAATACAAAAAAAGGAAACAAATAATAATGAATTCATACAAAAGAAGGTTTTAAATGTTAAGAGTGTTGTTAGATTTTGTACTTTTCTTTCAGCCTCCTTATACAAAATAAAAAATAACATCAGTAGGCATCTTGAAACCTTTGAGCTTTCCTTATTAACTTGAAAGCCATGTATTGTACTATATATTAGGTAACTTACCTCAATCATGTGCCATTTTGCTTTATAAAAATTGTATTTTGAATACATTAATATTAAAATTGGAGATGCCTTTAAGCACCTGTATTAACATTTAAAAAATATATTTGCCTCTATTGAGATTACTCACACTCTGATCTGAGGATTCTTATTCTTCATAACAGCTCCATTTACAGCACTTTGCAAATTTAATTAAATGTTGTGTGTGTGTGTATGTGTGGTGTGTGTGTGTTTTGGGGGGCTGGGGAATGTGCCGCGTACTGAGCCTCCAAAGGCACCTTCCCAAGTGTTGCTTCTCACCACTCCCATCCCACCCTATCCAATGTGCCCCTCCCCCTCTCCTCATGGGCTCGTCAGCCTGGCCCTAGCGAGATCTTCAATGTACCTGAATGTCTTGAGTCCATTGCTGATGGCTGCCTCCCTGCTGCACCAGCAGAGCCTGTGCTCCTGCTGGCACTGACAATGTGCAGAGCTGCTGACCTTCGAGTGACTGGCAGCTCTAAAGGACTTCCTCTTGGAGTTGGAGGGAAGTTCCATCTCAAACACAATAAGGTTGGTTACCTGAAATATGAAAGCTGGGTGAGCCAGGTAATTGGAGGCTTATCACGTCAGACATTTAACTGAGGTTCGGGGAAACCACCCTCACTGTATAACCAGGTCCCAATTACAGAGTTCATCATGTGCCCTTTGATATGGACAAGCTCCATATTAGGAACAGAACTTATACTTAATAAGATAAAGATTATCTTAATTTTTATCTTAATTGTTATGTTCATTTCTGTTTGGACATGCTGAGCATATGCATATTAATTCAGTGATGGATTGTTTGGACACAGTGTAAACTGACAAAATCTGTTTTGTGAATTCCTGTAAGGTTTATTTTCTTTCAACTGCTGAAGAAAGACTGATATAATGCTTTCAATGACCTCAGGGCACCTCAAAACACTTGCCAATGAACAAAATGTTTTTAAAATGCATTCACTGTTGTATTGTAGGAAGCACAGCATATCGTAAAAGATGATTATAATACTGAGCAGATAATCTGTTTTTAGTGATTGCGATTGAGGGATAAGTATAGACCAGGACTCCGAGGATAATTCCTCTGCTTTTCTCCACAATAGTGCCATTGCATCTTTTACAAAGAGAGCAGACAAGCAGAGGAGGGGGCAAGCAAGGATGCAGGTGCACAGTGAAAATTAAATTATTTTAGGGTGTCACTGGATCCCAATGCCAAATGGGAGGTGGGGAGCTGGGACCACGCTTCCAATTAAACTCCTTGAGGAGCTGATTAACGGGCCAGGAGGGCCAGTAGGTGATATTCACATGGGAAATTGCCAACCCAGAACCTGTGCACGTTATGGCACAGCTGTTGGTTCGATGCAGGGAGCTGCAAGATTTTCTTTTGAACTGGAAACATTTTTGCCACCAAGGTTTTTCCTGCAAGATCTGGCACAGTGTTGGCCAATTCCCTGAGCATTGAGGTTCTGGCCCTCTGAATTATTGCCACCTTCTCTTATTCAAGGCAGAGGCAGATCCTTTCCCAGCTGCTGTCTGCCTTTGATGTTCCTGTTCCAGCAGACATCTCCCCCTTCCTCGCAGAGATCAGCGCTATGAATTGAGAATCAAGCTCAGCATTTCTGATAGCACAGCACTCTCTTGGCACTGCACTGGAGTGTCAATGAGATTTTTGTGCTCAGGTTTCTTAGCATAGAACTTAAATACACAACCTTCTGGTTCAGTAGGTGTGAGTGCCACCAAACTGAGCCACAACTGACACTGTTGCAGTGTCATTATACTCTTTGACCTTTTACAATGGTGCCAATATCCTCTTTTGTGTGTATTCTCAAATGAGGATCAGAAAATCTGAAACAATCATCAAGATGTTCTAAACAGTGGTTTTCTTTTGTATATTCCTCTGGTGAGAATCTATCCCATAAATAACTCAGAAGAGGTTCATAAATAACTGAGAAAAACATTTTACCAAGCACTTTTCCATATAATCAGTGTCCCCGTAATCAAGAACTACTTTTAAAGGGCCACTCTTACTTTGGAATGTTTAAAGCAATGCTACTCAAAGTGAGCTGAGTTACAGGCGCTGAACTTATTCTCATTTTGCTGAAGAGACCAGCTTCCACCAAGAAAATTGTAAATGCATTGCAAATTTCCAAGCTTATCTGCTGCTATTTGCATTTGTCACAGCAGCCATCAAAGTGAAATACTTCTTCATTATCCAAACACTGAATGTGGAATTTCTAAACATGTTGGGAACACAGTATGAATTCAACATTTTATATTAGTTTGATTGTTCCATCCTAATTAGTGCAGCTATCTGTTCTTTTCAGTACATTTCCATTAATTCTGTATTAGATGATATGCATTTTTTGCCTTTTTTTATATGTCTTTACATTCCATTGTTGTGTACAAATGTGCTCTTTATTACTATGTGCTTCTGCTATTATTTGGGTAGCAATGCTCAGAGCTTTCTTTGCAAGACCAGTGAAATCCAAATTACTCAAATAAAAATCCATAAATTAGTGAGATATTTCATCAGGGAAATTTTGATTCCACAATGATTCATCTTTCATGAGAAAGATGACATTATACTGAACCGAGATCCATAATTGTCACTTTGATATATTTAACATCTTTTTAACTGACAAGCTGAAAATGATAATAAGAGTGCACAGTTATTAACTCAATTTGTCAAACCTTTCAAGCACAGTAACAGTGTTATTGTACTTTATCAAATTAATTTTTAAGTTACAAGGCAAAATTCTATCTTATTTGTAAAGCAGTTGTTACAAGCACAAAGACAACTGGGAAGGGATTTAAAAGGACATTGTTGTCATCGCAAATTGATGGCAAATCATTATGTTCTTTACTAAACAGAAATGCATCAAGGCGTCGCTGAATGCAATAATCTATGAAGCAGATGTATCACTTTTCCAGCTTTGCTCTTTCTGGTTGTTTTTCCTTCTGAAACAAGGAAAAGGTTCAACGGATACTTTTGCCGGAATTTTACCACCTTGCCCGCCTGAGGCTCGTAAGATCCTGCTCGAGGCCAACGGAGAATACCGTTCTGCGAGAATCAGAGCGGGCGTGCTGGTAAAATTCCGGCCTGTGTTTTGTGACTGGGATGAAGCATGTTTCAGGCATTGGAGTCCCATACTATCAGCAGTGGAGGTCTGTGAGGTGCAGCTGTCACTTTGCGCCCTATCCTCGAGGGTGCACCACAGAGAAACATTCACATTTTCTCCTGGGTCTTTTTTTTTCCTGGGTCTTCCTGTGTTATCCAGCTGACCTGCAGCTGGACTGTCAAATTTTAAAATACCAATTTTGTTCAGTGCTCCTTCTCCTCTCCATGAACTAAATTCCTTGGGTTGTGTAGTTACCAGTCACCGTTTATGCACTGTCAGTACATGGCACCCTGCTCTGTTGGGTTAATTCATTCATGCATAGTGTACTTCCAACTTTGACTGATTGTATAAAATGGTCATATCGATTCAGACACCGATTACACATCATTCCCAATTCTATTGTCTTGAATAGAAGTTAAAATTGAGATTTGTACAGCTGACTCAATCAATACCACTATCACCCAAAAGTCAAAATGACCGCCACGGTATCGAAGCAGCAGCATGCCAGCAATTTGCGTGCGTCCCACAATATTGACCCCACCGGCACGGCAAGTGTTGTGTCATGTTCCTCTTCAATTTAAAAAAAAAAATTCTATTCAGCACTCTGATTTATATTTAAAAAGGAAGATAATTAATTCGATCAGCTTGATTTATTTCAGGCAAGGAGCCCATGCAACTAAAGATGAACTCACCATGTCAGCATTCCTCACAGTCAATCTTGATCAGTCACTTGGCGGACGAGCTGTTCAAGTAAGTTTTTTCTGTTTTCAAGCAAATGTCAGAATTGTGTCACTGAATACTCCTGTCAACACGATGAACAGCAGATACAAAGAAAATGGGCTGTTTCCTGTGCTTGTAAAAATATTAGACTGAATTTCAAAAATGAATTAAGTCAAATCTTTAATGGGACTATGAAATTCTAAACAGCAGAGTTGATAGTTATATTTTTCAAAACAGCCACCGTAAAACTTCGCTGCAAACTATTTGTCGTATCCTAAACATCAAATAAAATTCAACAATTACCACAGAAATAAACCTTGATTCTCTGATACTGAGATTAATTTATTACTTTAGTGGCAGGCATTTTGACATTAATTCCAGGTTATAATTGAGTATTCTTTTTCAGAGGAAGTTATATAAGTATTGATGCTACTTATCAAATGATAGAAGAAATGTTATGAAATTTTCCAATTTACACTCATCTGTGTTGTCTTTAAATGAATGTTAAATCCAACAAAAACAGAAAATGCTGGAAAATCTCAACAGGTCTGACGGCATCTGTGGAGAGAGAATAGAGCCAACGTTTTGAGTCTGGATGACCCTTCACCAGGGGCAATGGGCAGAATCTTGTGCTGCCCCTGGGAGTGGGGAGCAAGGTGGGCGGGCCAACATAATTGACTCCACAGCGGGATGGAACTAATCTCTTAAATTCAGGGAAGCCTGAAGGCCAGTCAAGCTTCCCTGACGCCGAGCTTCGGGAAGCACTTTTGCATACACCTGCATGCTCATTAAAAGGCCATCTCACCAGAATGAAGTTCCCCTTTCCAATTAAGTTATCCACAAATGAGCAGTAAGTGCCTTCAGATTTATGACTGCAGAGAAGTGGCGTGCAGCAAGCTAGGTAGTCAACTTGCTGGAGTTGGAGTGAGTAGCCTTGGGGAGCGTTGCTTTGTCCAACAGGTTGATGGTCAAGTGGTGCCAGTCTAAGGGGCATTAGACAGGGACACTGGGTGAGAGAAGGAGGGAGCGAGTCCAGGGCAAGGATGGATTCAGGGAGGGAGTCAGGATGTCTGTGGTAGGGAGGGATCAAGGGAGAGAAGTCGAAGGTGCAGAGATGTGAGAGGGAGTGAAGTGCCTTGCACATTGGGTGTGGAGTTCTGTGAATTGGTGGGTCACGGAAACAGACAAAACAGATGACTTGGATAACAGGAGGGATCAGGGTCAGCACGGGAATAGGGATGGTAACAGATGTGGGCTCGGGGGGGAAGGAAGGTTTGTGGAGAGTGATGGTTATAAGTTCAAGGGTAACAGGGGGACATTCAAGGGTATCAGAGGGGCAAGGAATATTGTGTGGGGTAAGGGTGCCAAGAGGAGTGGAGAAGGCAGCAGAGCAGGTTTGAATATTGACATGCACCAATTTTTAAAATCTCAACTGGAGAACGCAGTCAGCCAATAAGTGAAGTCCTTTGAAGTGGGAGAAAGATCTTTTCGGTTCAAGTGAGCATAATTGGCCAACGAAAGGGACACCCTAAAATCATGAGTCAACTGGATGAGAACCATGCTGAGGTGTGTTCTCTCTGTGAAGCCCACAATGGCAGCATTTGCTTCCTGGCTCATCAATCTCATAACATCAAGATCTCAGCAAGATCGGGAGCTGCAGTAAAGTCTGCGCAAAAGGGCAACTCAAGTTGACCACAGAAGTGGGGTGGGACAGAGAGAGGATGGAAGGACGGAGGCATGAGTTAGCTCCCCAGGTCCTGTGGGTAGTGGGGCTGGTCAACAATTTACAGGTTTAGAATTAGATAGTCCCAGTTTAATAGTCATGGCTGATAAGGGGGTGTGTGGTATGTCTATGAAGGCAAGGCAGGGATAAATTGCATCTGAATTGAGGGTTATGGAGGGAAGCACAATAGTTTAAGAGGAAGGGTGCATAGATGGACATATGGTTGATTCTTAAATGCCCTCTGAAATGGCCTAGCAAACCACTCAGTTGTATCCAACCCGCTGCAAAGAAAACAAAAGGGAATGAAACCGGATGGACCACCTGGCATCGACCGAGGCACCGAAAACAACAATGGTCTATGTGTTCCAGTCGTCAACAGCCCTAAGAAGACGCAACGGAACTTCTAGAAAGCCAACTGGACAAAATACAGTGAGAACTAGGAAGGCAGCATGTCAACAATCCCACTGCAAGACATCATTGTTAACAAAGCATACAACCATCTCTGCGGTGCCATCTACAAAGCAGCCTGCACGGCAATTCCCGAGGCTGCCAGCCCATCTACATCCCTGCTAAGATGATGAAGAGAGTGCTCCCCTCCTAAAGGCATACAAAGCTTCAGGGGATCCAGAGGTAGGAGATCATCTGATCGAGTGCCTCAATGCTGTGAGCTGCACCAAGTGGGAGGAATCCATAGCAGAGCTAAACTTCACACACTCCATCAGGAAGTGCTGGAGCCTAACCCATTGGCTTGCAACAGCCCAAAAACCACTCGCTCAAAACAGCTCCTCAGTTATTCCCAACCATTTCACCAGCCACCTGCTTGCCATAGCCAAAAACACAAAAAAAAAACATCTGGGATGAAGTAAGACAACATCATCAGCAACACAGAGATGACACTAGCTCCATGCCCTTGAGGTTGCAGAGATTGCAGAACTAAAGAAGGTCCTACAGGGCTTCAAGTGTGGCAAGGCAGCAGGATATGATAATATCATGCCAGAATTTATGAATGGGCCCTGAGCTCCTACCTGGCTAACCCAGTTTTACACAATGGTCATAAATTCCAGCAGCATTCCAAAGAAATGGCGGACAGCAAAATTCATCACCATACTAAAACCTGGAAAAGACCCCATACTTGCAGCTACTACTGTCCAATCTCTCTCCTGTCAGGCCCATACAAAATTCTTGAATGCCTCATCCCTCGGCGCATCTCCTGAATCATAGAAGGAGTCCTTAGCATTCACCAAGATGGTTTCCTCATGGATCACAGCACTTCAGGAACAGATACTAGCACTAACATTGAAAGCAGCTTTCAGAAATACTTGAAGACAGATGAGATGTTCCTCGGCCTCACAGGCACCTACGACACTGTTTGACACACTTATCTCCTCCTGAAGCTGTCGCAGGCCCTCCCACCCCGGGTGACTAAAGTTTCGGAACACAGTTGAACAATCAACAGTTCAGAGTTCATATTGGATGGCAAAAAGTACATGGAAAAGATAAACCAATGAACTCCTGCAAGGCTCAGTACTGACACCAACCCTGTTCAATGTGTACACAAATGATCTTCCAAAAACTACCTAGTGGCGGAGTTGCGGATAGTGATGAAGATTGTCAGAGAATACAACAGGATATAGATAGACTGGAAAATGGGGCGGTGAAATGGCAGATGGAATTTAATCCGGACAAATGCGAGGTGATGCATTTTGGTAGATCCAATTCAGGTGGGAACTATAAAATAAATGGCAGAACAATCCGGAGCATAGACACACAGAGAGATCTGGAAGTACAGGTCCACAGATCCTTAAAAGTGGCAGCACAGGTGGAAAAGGTGGTGAAGAAAGCATATGGCATGCTTGCTTTCATCGGACGGGGCATCGAGTATGAAAGTTGGCAAATTATGTTACAGTTGTATAAAACGTTGGTTCGGCCACATTTGGAATATTGTGTCCAATTCTGGTCACCACACTACCAGAAGGATGTGGAGGCTTTGGAGAGAGTGCAGAGAAGGTTTACCAGGATGTTGCCTGGTAAGGAGGGTATTAGCTATGAGGAGAGATTGAATAAACTGGGATTGTTCTCCCTGGAAAGACGGAGGCTGAGGGGCAACCTGATAGAAGTTTATAAAATTATGAGAGGTATAGATAGGGTGAACGGTTGGAAGCTTTTTTCCCAGGGCAGAAATGACAATTACAAGGGGGCACAAGTTCAAGATAAGGGGGGAAAGGTTCTGTGGAGATGTGCGGGGAAGGTTTTTTTACCCAGAGGATGGTGAGAGCCTGGAATGCACTGCCAAGTGAGGTGGTTGAGGCAGTTACGTTGGACACATTTAAGACTTATCTTGATGGGCATATAAACAAATGGGGAAAAGAGGGATAAAAGCAGTTAGTTTAGATAGGTAAACATGATCGGCGCAGGCTTGGAGGGCTGAAGGGCCTGTTCCTGTGCTGTACTGTTCTTTGTTCCTTGAAGCTCCAACGCATGGTGAGTCAAACAGCATAAGCAGCAAGTAATAGACAGAGTTAAGCAATTCCACAAACAACAGATCTGCAGTCCTGCCACATCAGATGTGAATGATGGTGCACAATTAAACAACTCACTGGAGAAGGAGGCTTTACAAATTTCCCCATCTTCAATGATGGAGGAGCCCAGCACATAAGTGCAAAAGATAAGGCTTAAGCATTAACAGCAATCTTCAGCCAGAAGTGCCGAGTGGATGATTCATCTCGACCTCCTCTGGAGATTCCCAACGTCACTGAGGTCAGTCTTCAGCCAATTTGATTCACTCCATGTGATATCAGGAAACAGCTGAAGGCACTGGATACTGAAAATGCTATGGGCACTTACAATATTCCGGCTGAAGTACTGAAGACTTGTGTTCCAAAATGTTCTGCGCCCCTAGCCAAGCTATTCCAGTCCAGCTACAACACTGGCATCTACCCAGCAATGTGGAAAATTGCCCAAGTATGTCCTTTACACAAGAAACAGGACAAATCCAACCCAGCCAACGTCCACCCCATCAGTCTACTCTCAACTATCAATAAAATGATGGAAAAGATCATCAGCAGCGCTTACAAGCAGCATTTACTCAGCAATAACCTGTTGTTCTCCTGGAAGCTCAGTTTTGGTTTCGCCAGGGTCACTCAGCTCCTGATCTCAATACAGCCTTGTTTCAAACATGGGCAAAAGAGTTGAATGCCAGAGGTGAGGTGAGAGTGGCTGCCCTTGACATCAAGACAGCATTTGACTGAGTGTGATATCAAGGAGTCCTAGCAAAACTGGAGTCAATCGGAATTAGGGGGAAACTCTCCGCTATTTGCAGTCATACCTGGCACAATGAAATATGATTATTGTGTTTGGAGATCAATCATCTCAGCTCCAGGGCATCGCTACAGGAGTTCCTCAGGGTAATGTCCTAGACCCAAACACCTTGAGCTGCTTCATCAATGACCTTCCTTCTATCATAAGATCAGAAGTGGGGATGTTCACTAATGACTGCACAATGTTCAGTACCATTCGCAACTCCTTACATAATGAAGCAGTCCATGTCTAAATGCAGCAAGACCTGGACAATATCCAGGGTTGGGCTGACAAGTGGCAATTAACATTCATGCCTCACAAGTGCCAGGCAATGATCATCTCCAAGAAAGAAGGATATAACCATCATTCTTTGACATTCAATGGCTGAACCCCCACTATTCATATCCTGGGAGTTACCATTGACCAGAAATTGAAGTAGACTGGCCATTTAAATACAATGCCTACCAGTACAGGTCAAAGGCTAGGAATCTTGTAGTGAGTAACTCATCTCCTGATTCCCCAAGCCTGTCTACAATCAACAAGGTGCAAGTCAGGAGTGTGATGGAATAATCTCGACTTGCCTGAATGCAGCTCCAACAACAATCAAGCTTGACACCATCCCTTCCACAATCATTCAATCCCTCCACCACCGACAAACAGTGGCAGCTGTGTGTACCATCTACAAGGTGCACTGCAAGAACTCACCAAGACAGCACCTTCCAAACCCGCAACCTCTACCATTTAGGAGGACAAGGTCAGCAGATACCTGGGAACACCACCACCTGGAGGTTCTTCTCCAAGCCACTCACCATCCTGATTTGAAAATATATCACCATTCCTTCATTGCCGTTGGGTCCAAATCCTAGAACTCCCTCCTTAACAGCACTGTGGTATGCCTACACCACAGGAACTGCAGTAGTTCAAGAGGACAGCTCACCACCACCTTCTGAAGGGCAACTCGAGATGGGCAATAAATGCTGGCCCAGCCAGCAATGCCTACATCCCATAAATGAATAAAAAATAACACATACCAGCTGCTGCATGAAGACTGGGAGGCAATCCAATGCTGGTAGAGTTAAAAGTGGCAGCAGCATTAAGCTTCTTTGCCAGTGGCTCTTTCCAGGGATCCATTGGGGACAAGTTCAGAATATCCCAGGCTGCCACACTCAAATGTATCTGGGAGGTAACAGATGCCCTCTTCAGAAATGCATATAATTTGTTTAATATAGTACAGTGCCAGGCAACCAGAGCACTGGGATTTTCCGCAATCACAGGATTCCCACAAGTGCAAGGGGCCAATTGACTGCACACATGTGGCACTGAGAGCTCCCTGGGATTGGCCTGCTGCATTCATCAACAGAAAGAGGTTGCTCACTATGAAGGTGCAGCTGATATGCCTGATTGCCATCGAAACCCATTGGGGCTCCCTGAAACGGCTGAGGCAAAGTTGCCACCCCAACTTTCCAGTCTGACATCAGGGTCAGCTCTGCCTTGAGAAAACTCAACTCTTCATGTCGGAGCCAGACTGTTTTCCATCCAGCTAGAACCAGTGAGCTGTAGTGGCGTGCCCTTGTGGTGCACACAATTCACCAAGAGAATGGCGTTCTAATGGCTGAAACCTCCCACCAGCAAAAACAGGTTTGTGTGCCTGCCACCCAACCATTCTTTGCTGATGTGTAAAATCAGCCAAGTAATCTAATACTTTTCAATAAGGCTATTGTGTTTAAACACATGACATGTTGGTACATATTATTTTCCTGTTATATACCTCTCATGGTTTGCAAACTGCATGAAATAACTATCCTTGTCAGTTGGTGACAATAATAGCAAATGTAATAGTAATAGGAAAAAGAGAATTTGAAATCTCAACATTAGATTTAAAAAATGAAGACTACAATTATTAAAGAAAACAAAAATTGGGAACATATTATAGACTGAATAGCCCCTGCCACAGCTTCCTTGATGGGTCATCTCTGAGGATGTTTCTGTTAGTGACCTGTTCAAGACAAGTCCTCCATTCATTACTTTCCATTACAAGGCTGCTGGTTTTTTGTTGAATATATCTCACCCATCCCCCCACATCCTTCCTTTCCTCTTAAGAATAGATGACCTCTCATTTCTCTCCGTTCCTCCTCCTGCGTATTATTTTGAGTGTATGAGTGTTGCAGCAGGCCCCTGTCCTTTCTGCAATCTAACAAAGTGTAAAAATGCTATAATTGCAAGAAGTGGACACCACTGAGCTTCTGGGACAATGCAAACCCTTCTTTCTGATTCAGATTAAACTGACACTGTTTGATTTGGCATGGCTCGGCTTATTATGGATCCTTTATTCGTTTTTCCTAATACTGATCCAGTTCACTCTTCCATTTTAATTATGCCAGTTGCATTTTCTGCCAGTGATTCCAGTGTATATTTCTCTAATTTTAACATTTTTTTCTACTGTAGTGCCAGAAGCTACATTTATCTTTACGTGCAGTAACAATTTATATTTATATAAAATAATTCCAAAAATGTACTTAAAATTAGTCTCGATCTCTTGCGATGTTGTTTCTTTGATAGTTCTGAACTTTTCATCCAGTTATATCCAAATCCATGGGGCTTGGTTAGCTCAGTTGACTAGATGGCTTATTAAGTGTGATGCAGTGAGTTCCATCCCTGTACTGGCTGTGGTTGCTCGTGGAGGCCTGCCTCCTCACTTTTCCTCATGCTTGCCAAATTACGCAACTCAAATTATACGTTGTCTCTGATTGTCTCCCTAATGGAGAGTCGTCCTCTGTGGACTATTTACAAAATTATTCTTCAATGGGATGTGGGCATCACTGGCAATGTCAGCATTTGTTGCCCATCCCTAATTGCCCTTGAACTGAGTGGCTTACTGGACCATTTCAGAGGGCAATTAGGAGTCAACAACACAATGCTGTGGGTCCAGAGTCACAAATAGACCAGACCAGTTAAGGACGGCAGATTTCCTTCCCTAAAGGACATTAGTGAGCCTGATGGGTTTTTATGACAATCGATGACCATTTCATGATCACCGTCACTGGGACCAGCTTTATATTCTAGATTTATTTTAAAAATTGAGTTTAAATTCCACCAGCTGCCATTTGAACCCATGTCCCTGGAACATTAGATAAAAGCAAATTGTCATCTAGACTCGCAACGTCAGCTCTTTTCTCTCCTTACAGATGCTGCCAGACCTGCTGAGATTTTCCAGCATTTTCTCTTTTGGTCCCTAGAACATTAGTTTGGAACTCAGGATTACTAGTCCAATAACATTACCAATAGTCCACCATCATTGTGGCTGACTGGGTTTGGAATGAAATAAGACAATGTGATTTTTGTTAACTAAAGTAAAATTTATATTTGTGTAAATTAATTACTTTGGAGTTATGTCACAAAGTCACTTCTATCTAAAGCAGTTATACCACTGCCTTGCCACTGGGTGCTGTGAAAATTTCTAATTTACATTATAGGAGACTCGTTTTAACAGCAGAAACAACAGCAAGTGAGTTATTTTAAAGTCACAACTTCTGTTTCTAGTCACAGGTCCTGTATTGCTGTAGCCTCCAGAGAACTCTTGAGGTAGATTCAGATTCCTCTGGAGGTATTAAATTCCTTGTCTCCCCTACATTATCGTGCCACAGTCAAAGCTGTTTAAATGCAAGAGTTATCGTCATGCAAAGGTATCAGATGTAGCAACATTTAAATAATGCTAATGTATCTTTTGAAAATGCCTTCACTCAAAGGAAGCTGTTAGCTGCTAAAGTATAATTCAAATAAAGTAACTTATTTATCAACACATAAAATCTCATTCAAATTGCCTTGTTTTGTGAATAAGTTTTGACCAATGCCAACATCCTTCGGTTACATAAAGAGATTACATCTACCTACATTGAAATGATGAGTAATTTTGTCCATAAAACCAAATGTAAGTATAGTGAAGAGAATTGGGTCACAGGTTACGGCTGTGTAATAACTTAATCACAGTGATTAGAAAGACAGTGATTGTAATTCAGCAGAAACTAATATTAATGTGACAGCTGCATTTTAGAACGTGGCATTTATCACTATTGTTCTTTCTTCTAAAGGTTCGGGTGACCCAAGAGAAGGAGCCTTCTCATCTGCTCAGTTTGTTCAAAGACAAGCCACTTATTATTTATAAGAATGGAACTTCACGGAAAGAAGGACAGGCTCCTGTCTCTCCAAAACGTCTTTTTCAAGTCAGAAGGAATCTGGCTACGATTACAAGGATTGTGGAGGTAGGCAGCATCAGAAATTAATACAGATGTACAGAAATTAATGGAGAGCCACAATTTTAATGACTCAATTATCAACGTGATCTTAATTTTAGAAGTTTGAAAAATGTAGCGAACTTGTTTGAAAAAATAACTGATTGGATAAATAAAGAGAATGCAATATTGGTAGTCTATATGGATTTTCACACAGCATTCAATATTATAACTAGGGGCAAGAGCAAGTAACTAATTTTTCACATGTGCTGAATATTCTTTAGGCCACAATTAGTGCATAATGTGCAGTTTTGAGTGTCCCGTTATTAAAAGGATGTTAAACCATGGGGAGTACACTATATAGATTCATCAGGATGATGCCATGGATGAGAAATTATTGTTACAGGGGAGAATTGAGAGAATTTTTATACTGCAACAAAGATAACAAAAATGAGATTTAAGAGGGGATTTTATTGTCAAAATGAGTTTTGATAGAATGTATAAAGAAAGACAATTTTGTCTGTTTGGAGACCAATTATCACTAAGGGTGGGGAGCTTAATGGTTGAGGAAGAAACCTTTGCACTTTGATTTGGTTCAATGCCTGAAGCAGAGAAATATATACGGCTATGAGAGGTAATGGGGCAGTGGGATTAGTTTAGGGTTGCAACTGCAAAGATCCTGCACAGATGCACTGGAGTGACAGGTCTAATCCTATGCTGTAACATCCTATTGCTCCCCCACAAAATTTAAGTCTGTGTCATAGGTTAGAAAGTAATTCACCAACCTCTACAAGGTTCAGTTGATAAATGTATTAAATGATGTGATACTCAGCTGCACAGATTATTAATTTCTCGATTAGCATCTAGCCTGTGCTACCAGTTAACCTCTTTCATGGTGACAATATTGGTATTAGTAATTATCTCCCTGATGTTGGTCTGAGGAGGCAGGTTTCTTGCTGCTAATGAATACTCAGTGATCTCGTATACACAAATCAACATCAGCTAATGGGAGGACCAGGCTAATCGTTGTGGTCTTTCTGCTGTAAAATGTTGCAATATGCATTGCTCAGGTTCACCACTTGGTTAAGTTATCAGCCTCCCAGTGATTCGTGAAACTGTATCAGGACCAGTGCGGATTACTGTCTTCAGGAAAAGAAGAGTGTAATGACAGGAAAAGTGTAGTGACAAAACCATCACAGGCAAACATTTCAAATGTGGTTGTCTTATTTTAGTTTACTCTTGTTCAGAAGCTGAGTGAGGGCCAGAACCCCATGTTGCAGAATACAGAGAAGGCAAGGTATATCAAGCAATATTGGTTGGTGGTGCCAAGCTCACTATGTTATGATTTACTAACTTTGCTGCAAAGCAATGCCCTCATTTTAAAGAACTAACTATTTTCCTGGAATGAAAAACATCCTTCTGTTTCTCTGGATAAACAATTTCATTTTTCCTTCGGCACATTCCCTTCATTTTGGGAAATGGTCTTCAAATTATGGCTTTCTCAGCAAAAGCACCTATCTTTCCCAGAGCTAATGTCAAGGTATAAGAGAAGAGTCTAGATAGTTGCACATATCATACCGTCTACGCAAATAGTTAGAATGTCTCATTAAACTATTACTTGATGGTTAAAAACCTCTTTGAAGCAGATCCCTTGAATATCTTTAAGGCAGTGGTAGATAGATTCTCAATAAGCAAGGGGGTGAAACATTATCGGGGTAGGCAGGAATGTGGAGTTGAGGGTAAAATCAGATCAACCATTATCTTATTGAATGGCTCAAAGGGCTGATTGGCTTACTTCTGCTACTAATTCATATGTGTGCAAGTTGAATGTCGATAAAAGCTGACATTGATATTTTAAATGGTTGTGATTAATTTACAGCTTTATGAAAAGGTAAGAGGACCAGTATAAGTCAAAGGGAATGTTGAATGGTTGTTGTTTTGTTTTGGTTCTCCATTCAAGGGCAGGGTTCCTTTGTAGTTTGGGACTCCTCCAGGAAGCTGTCAACCGTGTCCACTAATGAACTGGCCCTACTCCATTAAAATTGCAGGGAGTTTGAAATGCCCACCTCCTCAATGGAGCCAGCAAGGGTGGAGTGCTGCATTTGAGTTCACTACCCCTATTCTCAACCTGCACGAGCCAAAATAGCTGGAAATGGGAATGAGGCTGGAATCCAGGATTGGGTCCTGCCCACCATTTTTAAAGGGCTCCCTTGTGGTGAACCACTGTAACTACATGTATGTGCCTGGACACATCCATGCTGCACCTGGCCCGAGACTCCTCCCTTTCCACCCAGAGTGGGGTATAAAGGTGATGGTTCCTCCTCCTCGCCTCAGTCTAGACCAGGTCAGCTACAAGGGTGTGCTCCTGTTCTTTGTGAATAAAAGCCTGTTAATTTCACTCACTCACCGGAGTTTTCGTATCGTAATTGATAGTGCATCATCCCTATTCAGCGAAAATCTAGCCCTACATTTCCAAGTTTCATGTCATCTGCAAACTTTTAAATGATGCCCTATATACCCAAGGCTAGGCCTTTACTACATATCAAAAAGAATAATGGTAATCAACCCCTGGGTGATACAACTGCACACTCCTCTGTCTGAAAAACAACTATTTACCACTATTGTTTTTGTCCTATTTCTCAGGCCGTTTTGCCACCCTGTCAATGTAATCCAATGTGCTTAATTTTGCGAACAAATTTATTGTCTACTACTTTATCAAATGCTTCTTGAAAGTTCTTAACAACAACATTATCCACCTCAACTCTTTTCATTACTTCATCAAAGAATCTAATCAAGTTAATCAGGCAATAAGGAAAGGTCATTGACTTGAAATATTGGGTGGAATTTTACCGGCATGTCCGCCCGAGGTTCATACGATCCCACCCAAGGCCAACAGAGAATACCGTTCTCCGAGCTGAGCCTGCCCGGAACCTGGGCGGGCGTGCCGGTAAAATTCTGGCCATTAACTCACTCTCCACAGTTGCTGGCGAACCTGTTGAGATTTTCAGCATTTTCTGTTTTTATTTTAGCTTTCAATAAATCTGTGCTGAGTTTCACTGATTAGCAAATAGTTTTCCCAAGTGCCAATTAATGTTGTCTGTGTTACTATCTCTCTAAGGGTGGAAATTTACCATCCTGCCTGCCACAGGCATCATAGAGGGCAGGACACGGACCATGCAAAAGTCCGTTGACCTCGGGTGGGATTTTTCCGGTCTTGGGGCGACGCTACCGGAAAATGACGCCCTAAGTTTCCCCATTGATATTATGCTGACTGAGCAGTAGTTGCTGTGTTTATGCTTCTCAATGTTTTGAGGAGGAGTGTAACACTGGCAATGCTCTACTGCTCCAAAGTCAATTCCCACATTTGAGAAGGATTGGAAAATTGCTATTAACTCTATTCAGCATTTTGAAATATTCTTCCAGACTGCTCCACAGTAAATAAAAAAATTGGCACGGTTTATTCTGGTGAGTCAGGGCAGCTGTGATGGTTTTGCTAAGTCAGTGGATAAAAGTGTGCATTTTGCCTTGTAGCCACTTGTTAGAGGAAAGTTTGTGCTTAATAAATGGCAAATTTCTCCACTTCAGCTTATCACAAGTGCTGACCTGTAACATTTCTCCAATATGCAAGCTTGTGAGAGATGATGCGTGGATTCCAATGATTTATTTTTGTTCTATTGGCAGGTTGATGTGGATGCTCAGTCTCTGAATTCCAATGATGCTTTTGTACTCAAATTACCAAATACCGCATATCTTTGGATTGGAAAAGGAGCCAGTGGTGAGGAAGAAAATGGAGCGAAATACCTTACATCTGTCCTACGATGCGCAGCAACCAGGATTAAAGAAGGGGAAGAACCTGGTGAGATTTTCATCGGAAAACAGCTATTTTTTAAAAGTCAAAGAATTTGAAGATGTTTTAAAGCTGATTAATTTGTACTTTTGTACATAGATTATTTGCTTATGATTTTTTAAACGGTTTCTTCATCAGATGCATTTTGGAATGATCTTGGCGGCAAGAAAAAATATCAAACTTCAACGATGTTACAAAGCGAAGCAGACGACTATCAGCCTCGCTTATTTGCTTGTTCAAATAAGACTGGATGCTTCATTGTAAGTTTTTTATTCAGATAAATTGTATATAGCTCCTGTATCTAATTAATCATAATAACATTATTTTTCCCTTTTTTTACAAAATCTGGCAAATCTGTCCTCGTGAAATTATAGATTGCTGGTTTATTTCGCAACATCCACAACAGTGCGATAAAAACAGAATAGGCTGAAAATACTCAGCATGTCAGGCAGCACCAGTGGAGAGAGAAACAGAGTGAATGGGTGAAATGTAATGACGACAAGGGTCACACTCACCGGATGGAGAATCGGTGGGAGCCCTGATATCTTTACATGGGAGGCCTGATACAAGGGCGCGGTAAACAGGCACTTAGCTGCAGGGCATCCACCTCCCACTGAATTAAAGTCACAGTGGGGTAGAAATCCTGCATTACACCCCACCCCCAAACAACTATATATATTCTTCATGCATTAGTTCTAAGCACAATAGCATCACAGTTGGAACCTAATTAACCCTCACATATACAAACACCTTTGCCCAGCATGAATCTAACTACAGGTCCCTTCCAGGCACAGAAACATTGAATTAAACCCACCTAAAACTATATCTTATTTCAAATGTTTACCCATACAAATATAAATCTCTTACAACTACCTTTGGTTTCCGAACACTGGTCATTCAATACCTCACTCATCTTGGCCATTCTTCATATGTGAGTCTCTGATTGGGGGTACATACAGTTGTCCCAGGATTTCACTTCTATAAAGTTCAAGAATGACCAGCTGGATAACAATCAATCGTGACAAGTTTTCACTTTGTCTTTCTGCCTTGCTCAAGGACAATACACAACATTTGATCAAAAAGGTTGGATTGCTGACAGAGGCTGACAATGCGTTTCAATGACACACAGGACTGGCCAAGGAGGATCTTTCCTCCTTGATATTATGGGCAGCAGTTTATGAATAAGCTGCTGCTTGTGTTGGCATGCTGTGCAGAATGGCTGCCCTCCCCTAGAGCTGCTAGTCCAATCAGAGGGCTGGCAGCCTCGGCACAGTCAACAAGAATGGTGACTACTGCTAAGGAAGGCAGGGGGCCTGCAGCTTAAACCAGGTGGGCCACAGAGATGTTTTTACAACTTTAGAATTATATTGAAGGAAGAAAAACCACCCTGAGGTAATTGCTGGGACCATAATGGCTACCTTCAATGCCCCTCGAGCTGCTATTGGGAAGTCTTGGAATTTGGTTGGTGACATCCCAACCAGCAAGGGGTCGATTAGCTATTAATGAGCCATTTGCAAATTTAATTAAGTCTGTCAGAAGTCAGTGCCACTCTCGGTAAAATTCATTGTAAGAAGTCTCACAACACCAGGTTAAAGTCCAACAGGTTTATTTGGTAGCACAAGCCACAAGCTTTCGGAGCGCTGCCTCTTCCCCTGACTGGGAGTTCTGTTCACAAACTCAATTTGCAAAATAATGGTTGGAATGTGAGTCTTTACAGGTAATCAAGTCTTAAAGGTACAGACAATGTGAGTGGAGAGAGCGTTAAGCACAGGTTAAAGAGATGTGTATTGTCTCCAGCCAGGACAGTTAGTGAGATTTTGCAAGCCCAGGCAAGTCGTGGGGGTTACAGATAGTGTGACATGAACCCAAGATCCGGTTGAGGCCGTCCTCGTGTGCGGAACTTGGCTATCAGTCTCTGCTCAGTGACTCTGCGTTGTCGTGTGTCATGAAGGCCGCCTTGGAGAACGCTTACCCGAAGATCAGAGGCCGAATGCCCGTGACCACTGAAGTGTTCCCCAACAGGAAGAGAACACTCTTGCCTGGTGATTGTCGAGCGGAGTTCATTCATCCGTTGTCATAGCGTCTGCATGGTCTCCCCAATGTACCATGCCGAGGGACATCCTTTCCTGCAGCGTATCAGGTAGACAACGTTGGCCAAGTTGGAAGTGTATGTACCATGTACCTGGTGGATGGTGTTCTCACGTGAGATGATGGCATCCGTGTCGATGATCCGGCATGTCTTGCAGAGGTTGCTGTGGCAGGGTAGTGTGGTGTCGTGGTCACTGTTCTCCTGAAGGCTGGGTAGTTTGCTGTGGACAATGGTCTGTTTGAGGTTGTTTGGAGGCAAGAAGTGGGGGTGTGAGGATGGCCTTGGCGAGATGTTCGTCTTCATCAATGACATGTTGAAGGCTCCGGAGAAGATGTCGTAGCTTCTCCGCTCAATGAAAAATTCATTGACGGCAGGTCATGGTTCCTCAATTCCCACCTCGTGCAGGTTAGTGAAATCATACACATTTACCACAAGCTTAGACTGGTTACTTTGTTACAGATCAAAATTGTCTAACCTGTATGCTCTATCTTGTGCCATATAGTAAATTTACCCATTGAATTATCAAAGAAACTGTAGTTATTTCTGTCACTTGGCATGCATGTCCTGATCAGTGAATAATGAACAAAGAAAAATGATTCAAAGTTCACTTGACATAGTCTTTACATGCTGAACAAGTGTAATATTTTGTTTCAATATTTTACATTTTTTTTGTGTCAGTCACATTTAACAGTATCGATGCAGGACCTTACCACCATCTCAGATACAAAACTGCAAACCAAATGCACTACTTAGTTTCTAGAAACTAAGAAACATCTTTAAAGATTCTATCACACAGCTTTGTGCCTGTGGCATTTCCTCATTTTGTAGTTTCCTTCTGTAATGTTACTGGGAAAGCTAGGTATATCCTGAGGCCAGTTCTCAATGACTGGAATAAATATACCGGGATTGGTATTGGATTCCAGTTTAGTCCCTGCTGAGTTAACTTATTCAGTTAGAGTGCTGCAATTGACTTTGGCATCCTCAGGCTAGAGAAGCAGCAAAATAGATCAGCCAACTGGCAGAAAATACATTTAGATGAGGGCAGGACTCCCCACTCACTGCTCACAGCTCCTACTTGATGAATGACCAATTGAACAAGGTACAGAAAGGCTTGTGGTGCCTTTGGAATTGTACTGCAATAAAAATTCATAAACTTCAGAAAGAAGAAAAAAAGTAAAATTTCAGAGGCTAGATTTTCAAGGAGAAGGAGGGGAGCTCAAGTTGAGACATTGATTATAGGGCTGAGGCCTTCCAGAGTAAATTCTCAGTTACATTGGCCACCATTGTGTAAGTCTGACATACATTACAGTACTTTTCATAATGGAGAAAGTGATGTGCATTCAAACCAATTATCTTTGAACAAAATGATCCTGGTGTTGATACAGGTAGGCCATTTAGGACTGATGAGAAATTTCTTTACTCAGAGGGTGGTGAACCTGTAGAATTCTCCAGCACAAAAGGTTGTGGAGGTCAAATCAGTGAATATATTTAACAAAGAAATAGGAGGCAGACCCACTTCATGGAACCATTGAAAATAGGAACAGGAGTAGGTGATTCATCCCTTCAAACAATTCAACATGATCATGGCTAATCCTCTATCTCAACACCATACTCCAGCACTCTCCCCTACCTTTTGACACCTTTAGAATCATAGAATCTCTACAGTGCCGAAGGAGGCCATTCGGCCCATCGAGTCTGCACTGACCACAATCCCACCCAGGCCCTATTCCCATAACCCCACATATTTACCCTGCTAATCCCCTGACACTAGGATCAATTTAGCATGGCCAATCAAGCTACCCTGCACATCTTTGGACTGTGGGAGGAAACCGGAGCACCCAGAGGAAACCCATGCAGACATGGGGAGAATGTGCAAACTCCACACAGACAGTGACCTGAAGCCAGAATTGAACCTGGGTCCCCGGTGCTGTGAGGCAGCAGTGCTAATCACTATGCCACCATGCCGTCCCTATTTTAGAATCTAGAAATCAATCTATTTCTTTGTTAAATATATTCACTGATTTAATCTCCACAACCTTTTGTGCTGGAGAATTCTACAGGTTCACCACCCTCTGAATAAGGAAATTTCTCATCACCCCAGTCAAAGAACAAAGAACAAAGAAAATTATAGCACAAGAAGAGACCCTTCGGCCCTCCACGCCTGCACCGACCATGCTGCCCGACTTAACTAAAACCCCCTACGCTTCTGGGGACCATATCCCTCTATTCCCATCCTATTCATGTACTTGTCAAGACGCCCTCCTGTCCACATTGTTTACCTGATACGCTGCAGGAAAGGATGTCCCGAGGCATGGTACATTGGGGAAACGATGCAGACGCTATGACAACGGATGAATGAACACCGCTCGACAATCACCAGGCAAGACTGTTCTCTTCCTGTGGGGGAGCACTTCAGCAGTCACGGGTATTCAGCCTTGGATCTTCAGGTAAGCGTTCTCCAAGGCGGCCTTCACGACACACGACAGTGCAGAGTCGCTGAGCAGAAACTAATAGCCAAGTTCCGCACACATGAGGACGGCCTAAGCCAGGATGTTGGATTTATGTCACATTATCAGTAACCCCCACAGCTTGCCTCCTGGGCTTGCAGAATCTCACTAGCTGTTCTGTCTGGAGACAATACACATCTCTTTAACCTGTGTTTAATGTTCCCTCCACCCACATTGTCTGTACCTTTAAGACCTGGCTGGCTGTAGGATTCGCATTCTAATCAGTATTCTGCAACTTGATTTTGTCTGCACTGTTTGAGAGCACATTTCCACTCCATCTGACGAAGGAGCAATGCTCCGAAAGCTTATGGTATTTGCTACCAAATAAACCTGTTGGACTTTAACCTGGTGTTGGGAGACTTCTTTCTTTGACCAAGCCAGTTTGTATCCACCTTGCTAGCTCACCTCTGATCCCATGCAACTTCACCTTCTGCACCAGTCTGCCATGAGGGACCTTGTTAAAGGCCTTACTGAAGTCCATGTAGACAACATCCACTGCCCTACCCTCATCAATCATCTTCGTCACCTACTCGAAAAACTCGATCAAAAAGTCCTAAAAAGCTTGCCCTGTATCAACGCCAGGACCATTTTGTTCAAAGATAATTGGTTTGAATGCGTATCACTTTCCCCATTAGAAAAAGTACCGTAATGTATGTCAGCACTTACACTATGGTGGCCAATGTAACTGAGAATTTACTTTTGCAGGACTCAGCCCTATAATCAATGACTGCAATAAAAATACATCTAACTTATGTTATAACATCTAACTATTGAAATAGAAAGAACAGGCTTTTTCCTGTTTCAAAACCTGTCAATTAAAGAATTATAGGAGTAGGGGACAGCTTTTTTTTTGTTGGTTCCCCACTTGGGACTAGGGTTATGATTCCTCTAAGGTGCCTTGAACCCACACCTCTTACCAGAATGGGTCCAACTCCCTGAAAACAGCTGAGTGTCTGAAATGGCCACCCCCACCCCAGGCAAGGGCAAGATTGCTGGTAAGTGCTGAGTGAGTGCTGGTTCACTTCCCACATCCTTATCCCAGAGCCATGAAAATACCAGACAATGAGAAAGGGAGCAGGGATTAAGTTCTGACTGCCATTTTTAAATCCCCCTACCTCCATCTGATACTGATGGAGATGTGAAAATTTGGGCCCAGGTACTTGTGTCTTTTTACTCTAACTTAAATTGGAATAATTCCACATTCCACATTCATATTCCACATGAATGTTTATGTATCTTCTTAGCTGCACTGAATATAATATAGCTGTGATTCTCTGAAAGTGTATGTTCTGTTTCTGTTTGATATCTTCTGGGAGTCATCTGTTTATCACACATGCACAAATATCGATCGCATCCTCCTCAGATGTTGGAACTATAAACATCAACTTGACTATTATCTGTAAAATGACTCAAATTGATTTAGCTCCTGTTACAAGTTCACACAAATAGCTTTCCAAATCAGCATAGTTCTTAGTACAGAATAAATCCAGTTTATTGTACAACTGTTCTGCCTTATAATGCTAGAATCATTAGGTTTTTTGTTCAAAATATATTCACCAATAATTTTAACTAAAGTTAGTTTATGTGATGTACGATTATGCAATGTGATAATGATCTTCTTTGTTTTAGATTGAGGAGGTTCCCGGGGAATATACGCAAGATGATTTGGCTGAAGATGATGTCATGCTTTTGGATGTTTGGGATCAGGTTTGTCAAGAAAATCTGTAAAACTCATACATTTAGGCTGGAATTCTCCAGCTGTTCACAATGGTCGGGATTCTCTGGTGCCGCCGGCAACACACCCCCACCTGCGGATTTCCCGCTGGCGTGGGGTGATGTCAGTAGGAATTCCCATTGACCGTGGCGGGAAGAGAGAATCCCACTGCTAGTAAACAATGCGCCACCTCCCCGCCAATTGGAAACATGCGGCTGGGAGGTCAGCGAATCTCACCCATAATTGTTGTTATATTAGGTGTTTTTTTACATATAACTGCAAGCATACAGGGCAACTATTTAAATTGTTTTGAAAGTATAAAATATTTGTATTGTGATCTGAGATCTTTAAAGCAATTGTCCATTAATACTTAGGTCTTTGTCTGGATTGGAAATGATGCCAACGAAGTGGAGAAAACGGAGTCAGTAAAATCAGGTAAGTGCGAATTATCTTCCTGTGTCGTGCAGTGGGAAGATTTTCTCAGTGTAAAAAGATTAAAGAAGAATAAATGTCTCAAATTTGCAACAGACTGATAAATGGAAAAGGGTTAATTTGATTCCCAGAACATTGGCATTGTCATTCTCCCAATTTCCTTTCTCTTTCCCTCCACCAGCCTTTCGACTTTCTGTCCTTCCTCCTCTTGACTTGTGCTTGGATACAGTTTCACAAGAATTAGGCATTATCCTGAGGTCCATTGGAGTGACATTACTGCTCTCCCAGCTGAGCTCAGCCAATTCAGCACAAACTAAAGATTGAACTGGGATTATTCCCTTCCATGTTGGTTTACTAGTGAAGCCATGGGAAGCTCACAAGTATCTATATTGCAAATGTTCCTATCGAGCCTTTTCATAAGTCTAAACTGGTAGAAATCCACGTGCCTGAAATCTTGGCATTGTCTATGAATATCAATTTAATGAACATATCCAACAATGCCGTGTTATGCCGCTGTATGCAATAGTAATGAGCAATTTCCCTAATGAAAAATGCCTGTTCCAATCAATTCCAATAGAGATGCAAGCATTCCCTCCCAATGGAATAGCAATGTTTGCTGTTGCTATTTCTCCCACTGTAACATCTACCGACTCTGTTTTAAGCTACCTTTAATTAACAATTATAATTACATCTGGTCCTGTGACATATTAACAATTAAAACTTAAAAGATAAAAGTAATTGGTTTCCCTTCAATTGTAGTTGTTGTGATACATTGTGTAAGCATAGATCTGAAAAGTATGATTACATCCTTTCAGTGTTATTTCCTGTGTGTCATCTATTATTGTTTTATCAGAATAACACTGGGATATGAGAAGGTGCATTGTTCACAGCTGTATGTTATCTCTCACTGTAGGGGGCAGAGGGAGGTGGTCCTTAGCTCTTTAACTATTTGGAACAATTAGAACATCTTCCGAAACCAATCAAAATAACAGCAGAAACTTCACAGGTTTATTCTCTGAGACCCACTTTTGAACCTTTAATCAGGGCCTGTAAACATGTAATTATAAAAAATCATGGGAGGCACTTTAACATGGGTGAAAGTGTGGGTTTGGGTTCAGTGGGGCGGTTAAGTTCTAGAAAAATGCAAGCTCTGACCTGCCAACTTCCGCATTTACCTTCAGCATATTAAGCAGTATGTGCACAAAACTCTCAGGAGAGGTCGGTTTTCAATTTCAGTGTGTTAAGAGCTAAATTACAGTGATATTAACATGCTGTTTGCAATTTAATGCAGTGTATGCGTGGCCTGACTTTCCTTAAACTTGCCAGTAAAAGGGAGGCATTGGTGAAAAACGAAGAACAAAGGGGCTGAATCAGCATCGAAATCAAAAGTGAAATTCCATTCAGGGTTAAGCTCAATACACAAAAGCTGTGCTTCAAGTAAATTTCAAGTGATATCTCCAAGCACCTCCTGAGAATAATATTACTTTAATAATAGTTAATTATAAGGATCAGGTTACTTCTACAAGAGTCTTTTTTTTACTTTCTTGGGTGATTGTCCACAGCAGGGGTTCTTACGTTTTTTTGCTCCTAAGACTCTCTTCCCATGTCCAAACAAAATGCAGACCCATGCAACACAACACAATTAACTTTTCTGTATAAATTAGTTTTAGAATTAAACATATATATCTCTTATTATTTTTGTTTTACTTACTTAAATTTGTAAAAACAAATCTGGTCAGATATGGAGGTATTGTCCACACAGACATCCCATGATCATCGTTCACCCTGGCTCTGTTCTCTATATTCATTGATGTTGTTGCTGAAAATCCAGCTTTGCAGAAGTAGGTTTTTCTAAATAGGATTTGCACCGTCGTTGCAGCAGAAATAGCAATACTGTATTCAGATATACCATTGTCAACATGATCCTGCTTCATGTGATGTCTGCACACATGCACTTTTAACAAGAGTCACACTGGCACTCAGGAGTGGGAATTCTTGATTACTACTTTACCCTTCCAACAACAAATGTTGGAGGCACTCTGATTACCATTTGACTCAGATCATAGCCCAGGGATCTAACCAGGACATCCCTTTGCTAGTCACACATTGGGTTAGTGCAGCTACCCAATGATTCTCCAGTGAAGCCAATATATTTGCTATATATCAACATGCATTACACATCACACGTTGCCAAAGTGGGCATCCCATGTAACAGTGTTATCCTATGGGTAAGGTGCTGAATTGGGGGAAGGCTAACTACAGCCGGATTAGGCAGGATTTGGTGGCTGTTGATTGGGAGAGGCTGTTCGAGGGTAAATCCACATCTGGCATGTGGGAGTCTTTTAAGGAGCAGTTGATAGGACTGCAGGACAGGCATGTGCCTGTAAAGAGGAAGGATAGGAAAGGTAGGATTCGAGAGCCGTGGATAACCAGTGAAATTGTGGGTCTAATCAAAAAGAAAAAAGAGGCATACATGAGGTCCAGGCAGCTAAAAACAGATGGAGCACTGGAGGAATGCAGAGAAAGTAGAAAAGAACTCAAACAGGGACTTAGAAGGGCAAAAAGGGGTCACGAAATGTCCTTGGCAGACAGGATTAAGGAGAATCCTAAGGCATTTTATCCATACGTTAGGAACAAGAGGGTTGTTAGGGAAAGAATCGGACCTCTCAGGGACAAAGGAGGGGAATTATGCTTAGAACCAAAGGAAGTAGGTGAGATCCTAAATGAATACTTTGCATCAGGAGGACATGTTGACTGGTCGTGGCTTAGAGAGATGTGTTGACCCGTTAGAAAAAATCTCAATTACAAGGGAGGAAGTGTTAGGTTTTTTAGGAAACATTAAGACAGACAAATCCCCAGGGCCGGATGGCATCTATCCTAGACTCCTCAGGGAGGCGAGAGATGCAATTGCTGGGCCTCTAACAGAAATCTTTGTCTCTTCAGTAGACACAGGTGAGGTCCCAGAGGATTGGAGGATAGCAAATGTGGTCCCATTATTTAAGAAGGGTAGCAAGGATAACCCAGGTAATTATAGGCCGGTGAGCTTGACGTCCGTGGTAGGGAAGTTGTTGGAGAAGATTCTTAGAGATAGGATATATGCGCATTTAGAACTGAATAATCTCATTCGCAATAGACAGCATGGTTTTGTACGAGGGAGGTCATGCCTCACAAATTTGGTTGAGTTTTTTGAGGAGGTGACACAAACGATTGACGAGGGAAGGGCCATGGATGTCGTCTATATGGATTTTAGTAAAGCGTTTGACAAGGTCCCTCATGGCAGGCTGGTGCAAAAGGTTAAATCTCACGGGATTAAAGGTGAGCTAGCGAGATGGGTGGAGAACTGGCTTAGCCATAGAACACAGTAAGAAGTCTCACAACACCAGGTTAAAGTCCAACAGGTTTATTTGGCAGCAAATACCATAAGCTTTTGGAGCACTGCTCCTTCGTCAGATGGAGTGGAAATGTGCTCTCAAACAGTGCAAACAGACAAAATCAAGTTGCAGAATACTGATTAGAATGCGAATCCTACAACCAGCCAGGTCTTAAAGGTACAGACAATGTGGGTGGAGGGAACATTAAACACAGGTTAAAGAGATGTGTATTGTCTCCAGACAGAACAGCTAGTGAGATTCTGCAAGCCCAGGAGGCAAGCTGTGGGGGTTACTGATAATGTGACATAAATCCAACATCCCGGTATAGGCCGTCCTCATGTGTGCGGAACATGGCTATCAGTTTCTGCTCAGCGACTCTGCGCTGTCGTGTGTCGTGAAGGCCGCCTTGGAGAAGGCCGCCTTGGCATCTCCACATCATGATTAGCCATAGAAGACAGAGGGTAGCAGTGGAGGGGTCTTTTTCCAGTTGGAGGTCTGTGACTAGTGGTGTTCCGCAGGGCTCTGTCCTGGGACCTCTGCTGTTTGTGATATATATAAATGATTTGGAGGAAGATGTAACTGGTGTGATCAGTAAGTTTGCGGACGACATGAAGATTGCTGGAGTTGCAGATAGTGATGAACATTGTCAGAGAATACAGCAGGATATAGATAGGCTGGAACATTGGGCGGAGAAATGGCAGATGGAATTTAATCCAGATAAATGCAAAGTGATGCATTTCGGTACATCTAATGTAAGGGGGAGCTATACAGTAAATGGCAGAACCATCAGGAGTATAGACACACACAGGGACCTGGGTGTACAAGTCCACAGATCCTTAAAGGTGGCAGCACCGGTGGAGAGGGTGGTGAAGAAGGCATATGGCATGCTTGCCTTTATTGGATGGGGCATAGAATATAAAAGTTGGCATATGATGTTGCAGCTGTATACAACGATGGTTAGCCCACATTTGGAATACTGCGTCCAGTTCTGGTCGCCACACTACCAGCGGGAAGGCCAGAAAATCTCACCCTCTGTCTAACCTACACACCTGTACACAACCATCTATCAGAGCAAACTAACTCAAAACCATTTCATTAGATTCCTGGAGGCTTTGGAGAGAGTACAGAGAAGGTTTACCAGGATGTTGCCTGGTATGAAGGGTCTTAACTATGAGGAGAGATTGGGTAAACTGGAGTTGTTCTCCCTGGAAAGACGGAGGATGAGGGGCGACCTAATAGAGGTGTATAAAATTATGAAGGGCATAGATAGGGTGAACAGTGGGAAGCTTTTACCCAGGTCGGAGGTGACGAACACAAGGGGTCACGGGTTCAAGGTGAGGGGGGCAAGGTTCAGCACAGATGTCAGGGGGACGTATTTTACACAGAGGGTGGTGGGGGCCTGGAATGCACTGCCAAGCAAGGTGATTGAGGCGGACACGCTGGGATCGTTTAAGACTTATCTAGATAACCACATGAACAGACTGGGAATAGAGGGATACAAAACAATGGTCTAGTGGGCACATGAGCGGCGCAGGCTTGGAGGGCCGAAGGGCCTGTTCCTGTGCTGTATTGTTCTATTGTTCTTTGTATGTTATAATAAGCATGAATTCACAATTCATTGTCATAATACATCAGCTTTTGCTTTTTATGTCAAGATTTTGGCCCGCCGACGATACACCCGTGGGTTTCCCGATGACATGGGGTGGATTCAATGGGAAATCCTATTGACAGCAGTGGGACAAGTGGATCCCATTACCGGCGAATAATGCACGACCTCCCGCCATGAAAAACACACAGCGGGAAGGCCAGAAAATCTCACCCTCTGTCTAACCTACACACCTGTACACAGCCATCTATCAGAGCAAACTAACTCAAAACCATTTCATTAGATTCCTCATCAAACCAGAAGTTCCTATACGACATCTGGCATTGTTTGTATGAATAGTTATGCCCTGTTTTTATCCCCCTGCATTTTCATATGTAGTCAACTGTTTATTGGACACACCTCAACACAAATACAAAGTCAGTGAAACCTACACGTGTTAATTACTTCGGCAGTTGTGAAAGATAAACCCGATGAGAGAAAGAAAATAAAAAGAGTGATTGTTTCACCCAGGAAAAGCATGTAACAGGATCCAGACTTTGGGGCAGCAAGAACTAAAACTGATTGACAGATAAAAGACGGTCATTAGTAGAGTTTAATCATGTGTCGAATGTGCAGGTAAATTCTGAGATAACGTTCAGGTTCTTAAAACTACGCAAGTCAGAAACGATGAAACTTGTGATCAAAGGTCACTAAATATGTGGATGAAAATTATGGAAATCATCAGCAGCAAGCTGAATGAATAAATTAATTTTAAAAATTGATAAAAATAAGCACATGTTCGAAACAAGTTTTAGAGAGGAAACGTCCACCGGAATTGAACTGCCCTGCCCGCCATGGGAATTGGAGCGGGCAAGGGCCGGACAATGGGAAGGTCCGTTGACCTTGGGTGGGATTTTCCAGTCTTGAGTCAAATGAGGCTGTAAAATCCCGTCCATCCTGTCCAAGTGTATCTGTTTCTAAAAGTAGAGATTGACTTTGGGCAGACTTCCCCATGGAGAATCCTTGATCTACAGGAACTGAATGCTGTGAAATAAAACTGCAAATAAAATGTTTTTGCTCTCACGTGATGAATCTCAATATGCTATCACTTCAATTAGGATATTGCAAGAGCCCAATTTTATTTCCCTTCCCCATGTCACTCATTTTGAATGTTGTTGGCAATATCCCCTAACATTGTTTAGGCATAATATTTTAAAATTGTAAATATAATTCCTAAAATTGTAAATATAGTTTGACAACACCCAAAACAAGTTCTTCTTGAGTCTGATGAGGATAAAAATAATTCAAAAGTAGGAATCTATGCATGAACTTCATTGAGTTCCTCATAAAGTACCTCAATCTCCATAGGTGAGAACAACAAATTAAATGAGACACCATTAAGTAGCATCAGATTTTAATTTTCACTGTCCATAGCAAAACCAAAGCAAAGCACCTGCATCTCAATAATTAAGAGGTATTAAAGCTGTATTGACCATGAAATGTTTTGCTGCAGCTGCCAGTGTTACATATTCCAAGATTCCATTATTCTTTTTTTCAAATTCTAAAGAGACCTATTAAATTAAACAGAAGCAGTTTCAGGAAGAAGGAAAAGAAAACAATTACAAACGAGCCTGTCTGCCCAATAGATAAATTACATTTATCAATCAGAACCCATGGATTTAAAAGTTAGAAATGTCTTTTTCATGCACCTGCATTTTCTCATGAGTCAGATAATGTAACTTAAAACCAGAATATGTTAGACTCTTCATTCCATACATTTGAATACCAGCTTCCTGAAATCCCCAGCCACATCTCTGGTATATGCATCCCATTTAGAATGTATTATTTTTTGGAATAAATTAGGTCAGAGCTGGAGAAATTAGCTGCCACCAGACGGAGCTCTCCCTTTATCCACCATTCATAAAGTAAAGGGGTTGAACTACCACTCACCAATATGGATATTGCTCAGCAATTAGGGAAGTTCTGACATAATAAACAAACATGTTCTGACAAAGAGGATCTTTTCTTTTTGTCCCTTAGATCTCCTTCTACCAGAATGCCAACCCAATCGCTTTTTTATTACAGCATATGTCTTTAGTGGGTCCAGTAACTATTGCTATCCACCTTGCTATCCCAGTGACTTGTGTGGATTTTTATACTTTGTCCCATAGAATATCCTTTAAAGCCTTTCCAGCTTCTCCCCTCTCCTCCCCCGAGGTATCTTTTTTTGAAGATTGGAGAACCCTTGCATTATTTTTATGCCTTCATGTTGCTGTGCCCGGATCTGTGCCCAGTACTCCAAGGATAACTTTGGGTCAAGACACTCTGTAGCTTACGTCTAGGGATTTGCACTTATTTACAGTTTTCCTGGGGTTTTTGCAGCTCTTTCACTGAAGTTATGCTGGATGAGGAAGAGAACCCCTGCAAAAATTCACCCTGGTGATAGAAATGGACAAACTCTTCCACTCTCAAACATTAATATGCATCACTTTTATTTGACGGAGAAATGTACATTCGGTGAAGCATTTACACAGTTTTCCATACAATCTGTAACATTCATCTGCTTTCTCCCCATATCAGCAAAACAGTACATCAATTCAGATCCATCTGGAAGGGACAAAAGGACTCCAATCATCATTATGAAGCAGGGATTTGAGCCCCCAACGTTCACAGGTTGGTTCCTTGCCTGGGACCCAAACAAATGGACAGGAGACAATATGAAGAAAGCCATGGCTTCACTCAAAGTGACATGAAATATAATCAGCTGGTTGTTTATAACTTTTCAAAAAAATCAACTGCAAACCTACTTAAAAAGTATGTAGCTCATAAAAATGCCTGCTTAATTCCAAGTTTGAATGTGTTGCTGCCATATTTCCAATGCTTTTGGTGTACTACAGTGAATTTGTAATCTTTAAATTTTTGTAATATTTGCATTCTGTGATTGCATTAAAATAATAAAGCAGCTGATGAGAAACAATTATATAATATGTAAAATTATAAAAAGTTTGTAATCCATATGCAAGTAGTTAAATGCCAGCACTACCTATCAATTAATAGAGTTGATCAAAATTATGCCAAATAATTTTCATTTTAAATGTCACATATACTTTAATAGATACACCATTTAAAAAAATAAAGCAATTAAAATTTGAAATAGTATCTGTGATGTTTGGGCAGTTTGCTGCATATATATTTATCACACAGCAATGCAGAAATGACACTGGTTCTAAATCTATAACAGGTTTATTTACAGTACTTTAAAATATCTCAGCACTTACAGAATTTTTGCATATTTGCTCTCAGCCAAATTCTGGAAATATCTTTCTGGTGTCAATTTCTTAAGCTCTCCAGCTCCATCCATAGGCTCCGAATTAAGCACAGTGAATATGCTAACATAATCAAAGACAAATCATTAAACTATTGAACTCCGCAATACCATTTAATACTAAATCTGAGCACTGGGAGGTGAATTTCCATGGGAGTATGCGTATTTTGTGTTGGGCTTCACGGTGGAAGACACAAATAGCATGCCAAAAATTGATGACAGGAAGGCTATGGCAGGTGAGAACCTACAAACTATCATTATCACGAAAGAGGTAGTGTTGGGCAAGTTAATGGGGCTAAAGGTAGACAAGTCTCCTGGTCTTGATGGAATGCATCCCAGGGTACTAAAAGAGATGGCAGGAGAAATAGCAAATGCACTAGTGGTAATTTACCAAAATTTGTTGGACTCTGGGGTGGTTCCTGCAGATTGGAAAACAGCGAATGTGACGCCACTGTTTAAAAAAGATTGACAAAAAGCAGGTAACTATAGGCCAGTTAGCTTAACTTCTGTAGTAGGGAAAATGCTTGAACCTATCATCAAGGAAGAAATAGCGAGACATCTGGATATAAATAGTCCTATTGGTAAGATGCAGCATGGGTTCATGAAGGGAAGATCCTGTTTGACTAATTTGGTGGAATTCTTTGAGAACACTACATGTGCAGTGGACAATGGGGAACCTGTGGATGTGGTGTATCTGGATTTCCAGAAGGCATTTGACAAGGTGCCGCACCAAAGACTGTTACATAAGATAAAGGTGCACAGTGTTACGGGTAATGTGCTAGCATGGATAGGGGATTGGTTAACTAACAGAAAGCAAAGAGTGGGGGTAAATGGGTGTTTTTCTGATTGGCGATCAGTGACCAGTGGTGTGCCTCAGGGATCAGTGTTGGGACCGCAATTGTTTACGATTTACATAGATGATTTGGAATTGGGGACCAAGTGTAGTGTGTCAAAATTCACAGATGACACTAAGTTGGGTGGAAGAGCAAAGTGTGCAGAGGATGCTGAAAGTCTGCAAAGGGATATAGATAATCTAAGTGAGTGGGCGAGGGTCTGGCAGATGGAGTACAATGTTGGTAAATGTGAGATCATCCATTTTGATCGGAATAACAGCAAAATGGACTATTAGTTAAATGTTTAAAAATTGCAGCATGCTGCTGTGCAGAGGGACCTGGGTGTCCTTGTGCAGGAATCTCAAGGAGTTGGTTTGCAGATGCAGCAGGTAATTAAGAAGGCAAATGGAATTTTGTCCCTCATTGAGAGAGGGATGGAGTTTAAAAACAGCGAGGTTATGTTGCAGCTGTATAAGGTGCTGGTGAGGCCACACCTGGAGTACTGTGTACAGTTTTGGTCTCCTTACTTGAGAAAGGATATACTGGCACTGGAAGGGGTGCAGAGGAGATTCACTAGGTTGATTCCGGAGTTGAGAGGGTTGGTTTATGAGGAGAGACTGAGTAGACTGGGGCTATACTGATTGGAATTCAGAAGAATGAGGGGAGATCTTTTAGAAACATCTAAGATTATGAAGGGAATAGATAAGATAGAAACAGGGAAGTTGTTTCCACTGGCTGGTGAAACTAGAACTAGGGGGCATAGCCTCAAAATAAGGGGAAGCAGATTTAGGACTGAGTTGAGGAGGAACTTCTTCATACAAAGGGTTGTGAATCTGTGGAATTCCCTGCCCAGTGAAGCAGTTGAGGCTACCTCATTGAATGTTTTTAAGGCAAGGATAGATAAATTTTTGAACAGTAAAGGAATTAAGGATTATGGTGAGCGGACGGGTAAGTGGAGCTGAGTCCACAAAAAGATCAGCCATGATCTTATTGAATGGCAGAGCAGGCTCGAGTGACCAGATGGCTTACTCCTGCTCCTAGTTCTTATGTTCTCATGTTCTTATCATTGCTCCAGAGTCTCTGCGGCTCACCCAATGAAATTACAGTGGATGATTAGGAGAACCATCATATAATTCACCCACTTGATTCCTCATGATCAAATGCTTATGTTAATGAATGATTCTAAATTGATCTGCTCTGAGTAAATCTTGAGTAACTGATGTTAATCAACCAGTTTTAAAGTTGGGGCCTATCCAAACTGGCTTGAAAACTTCACAGTGTTCCTGATCTCCTGCCAAATTCTAGCTGCAAATTATTTAAGATGTAACTTGTTGGATAATATCACGAACACAAAGGTCAAAAGCATAAAACATATTCAATTATTGCTGTTAAATTTCATTGTTGCTATTAGTGTTGCTGCTTTTTTTGCATTTTTCCATTACCTTTGTTTAATTTACTTAGTAGTTACCATTAACATCTTTTATTAATATGGAGAATAATGAAATATAAATCAGATTGGGCACCTCTCAATATTACACAATGAACTGTCAATCCAGTGTCATCTATTTTATGCTGTTGCATGATTTCTGGTGGATTTTCCTGCTGTCTGGCTATGATTCACCTGAACTGTTAAGATAATCCTGTCAGAGTGCTTCTTGGCCATATTGAGTGTGTTCTTTATTAGAGTCATAGAGGTTTACAGCATGGAAACAGGCCCTTCGGCCCAACTTATCCATGCCGCCCTTTTTTAAAAAACCCCTAAACTAATCCCAATTGCCCGCATTTGGCCCATATCCCTCTATACCCATCGTACCCATGTAACTATCTAAATGCTTTTTAAAAGATAAAATTGTACCCGCCTCTACTACTACCTCTGGCAGCTTGTTCCAGACACTCACCACCCTCTGTGTGAAAAAATTGCCCCTCTGGACACTTTTGTATCTCCCCTCTCACCATAAACCTATGCCCTCTAGTTTTGGAGTCCCCTACCTTTGGGAAAAGATATTGACTATCTACCTTGTCTATGCCCCTCATTATTTTATAGACCTCTATAAGGTCACCCCTCAGCCTCCTACGCTGCCGAGAAAAAAGTCCCAGTCTATTCAGCCTCTCTTTATAACTCAATCCATCAAGTCCCGGTAGCATCCTAGTAAATCTGTTCTGCACTCTTTCTAGTTTAATAATATCCTTTCTATAATACGGTGACCAGAATCGCACACAGTATTCCAAGTGTGGCCTTACCAATGTCTTGTACAACTTCAACAAGACATTCCAACTCCTGTACTCAATGTTCTGACCGATGAAACCAAGCATGCCGAATGCCTTCTTCACCACTCTGTCCACCTGTGACTCCACTTTCAAGGAGCTATGAACATGTACCCCTAGATCTCTTTGTTCTATAACTCTCCCCAACGCCCTACCATTAACTGAGTTATTCCTGCCCTGGTTCAATCTACCAAAATGCATTACCTCGCATTTGTCTAAATTAAACTCCATCTGCCATTCGTCAGCCCACTGGCCCAATTGATCAAGATCCCGCTGCAATTGGAGATAATCTTCCTCACTGTCCACTATGCCACCAATCTTGGTGTCATCTGCAAACTTACTAACCATGCCCCCTATATTCTCATCCAAATCATTAATATAAATGACAAATAACAGTGGGCCCAGCACTGATCCCTGAGGCACACCGCTGGTCACAGACCTCCAGTTTGAAAAACAACTCTCTACAACCACCCTCTGGCATTCTGTCAAGAAGCCAATTTTGTATCCATTTAGATACCTCACCCTGGATCCCATGAGATTTAACTTTATGCAACAACCTACCATGCGGTATCTTGTCAAAGGCCTTGCTAAAGTCCATGTAGACAACATCAACTGCACTGCCCTCATCTACCTTCTTGGTTACCCCTTCAAAATACTCAATCAAATTTGTGAGACATGATTTTCCACTCACAAAACCATTAACATTGTGTGCCACATATTGTGTAACCTATGAAGAGGGGTGCAGTAACTGGCCCCTTTAAAGGAAAGCCATCAGATGTGTCATGTGACCCAATTGGCCAAGCACTAGAATCTTGATACAGAGCACAGGCCTTTGCAGCCAGAATTGATCTTTGAGCTGGAAGTGTTAACACCATGAAAGTACTCTGTATATAGTTATCTACCTGTAAATAAACTATTATAGTTTGTTATATCAACTATTGGTCACCAATCCTTGCAAAAACTACATTGGCAATGAGGTAAATCGGAGGGATTCCATTTGCAGCGAGGAATTTATAGAGAACATTGTTGCAAAACTGAAGAGTGCATCGGATCCACCCAAGCCTGCAAAAAAAGGAATACAGAGAGATCAGGAATGCCTCTCTTTGGCATGCTAAAAATCTTTGATGCAACCACTGAGAACTGGATACAGTATGTGGAACAGTTGGAGTATTTTGTCTGGGCTAATGGAATAGAAGGGGAGGATAAGAAGAAGGTAATTTTACTTACCACCTGTGAGACCAAAACATATAACTTGATCTGAAGTTTACCATCCCCAGATGTCCCCAACACATAGACTTTTGCAGAGCTCCTTTAGCTAGCAAAGGAGAATTATCCCTAAAAACTTTGTATCACTGCACAGGTATAAGTTAAACTTGACAGATTGAGCTCCAGGGGAGACCATTGCAGCCTTCATAGTGAAACTGAAGCAGGTTGCAGAGCATTGCCAATCAGGCCTGCTTTAAAAGACATGTTGAGAGATTGTTTGGTATGTAGTGTCAATAATGCAACTATACTAAGGAAACTGTTGGCTGAGTCTGTTAGGATACCGGATCAGAAACCCCAAGGTATATTATGAAGTCAGCCCAGAGCCCAACAATTTGCTATTTTGGCATTAATGTGAGGATATGATCTTTCATTCCAGGCACAATTCTTGCTTGAGGAATTGCATATTGCCAATCCGGTGTGTCAAAGATGAAAATGTCACTGAAAAACTATATCGGGTGGCCTCGTATTGATGCTGAGATAGAAAGGGTTGTCAAATAGTGTAACTTGTGCCAGTTCCAGCAAATGCTACCAGATATCGCCCCTTGTATCTGTGGGAATGGCCAGGTTGGCCATGGGTAACAGTTCTTGTGCATTACCTTGGTCCATTCTTGGGGACGATGTTACTTTTGTTAGTGGACACCCATTCAAAATGGATGGAGGTATTTGAAGCGAGGTCCACAACTTCACATGCTATAATTGAGAAGTTATGTCAATGTTTTGCCACCCATGGTGTACCAGAGTTATTTGTCTCAGACAATGGCACAGCGTTCACAAGTGCCATGTTCCAGAAGTTCATGGCCTTCAATGGAATAAAACACATCCTTATGGAACCTTATCACCCTTTGACAAATGAGCTCACTAAAAGCACAGTGCAAGTATTCAAGTCTGGTATAAAGAAGCATATATTTGCTTCATTACAAACTAAATGGCATGTTTTCTGCTAGTTTATAGAACCACCCCATTATTACTGGAATAGCTCCAGCCAAGCTACTGATGGGTCGATATTTAAGGACCAGATAGAGCCTGGTAGTTTGGAATTTGGTGGAGAGGGCTCGAGTCATCAAAAGAGAAAGAGCATTTGAGAAAGATGATCCAATCTTTGTGAAGAATTGTGGAAGTGGATCAAATTGGATCTCAGGAGTCATGGTGGCCTGGATAGAGCCAATGTCTTATGAAATGTAGGCACAGGACAAGTTGATGAAGAAACACGTAGATCATTTGAGGAAGCAGGAGCCATCACAAGAGCCAGGGCTACTACCTGATCCAATCATGCCAACAAGTGGTGATGTTGTTTGTCCAAGGGATGAAGTGGCTGATCAGCCAGGGGCAGACCAAAGTCCTGCTCCCAGTGAAACTGAGGAAGATGAGACACGGATTCCAGAACAGAGTCATACAGACTGAGTCTTTGACAGGCTGTATTGAAATGTTCATTTTTGCTACTGTTTTGGAAATTGTAGAAGTTATTTATGCATATTCTGTACACCCTATCTGTAACTGCAACACTGTGGGCAGGATTTTACGGTCTCACTTGTCCCAAAACCATAAAATCCCGCCTGAGGTCACAGACCTTCCCATTGTCTGCCCCGATTCCCATGGTGGACGAGGTGGTAACAGTCCAGCCAAATTCTGCACCCTCCCCCTCTCCTCTTCGTACTTTATGAACTGTATGTTTTGTCTATATAGCACACAAGAAGCAATACTTTTCACTGTATCCCAATACATGTGACAATAATAAATCAAATCAAATAATAAGGGACTTAAAGGGACGTAATAGTTGGCCCCTTTAAGAGGCGGACATCGGGAGGGTCATGTTACCCAATCGGCTAATGGGAAACAAGCGCAGGGATCTTGGTGCAGAGCACAGGCTGTTGCAGCCAGAACTGATCCTGTAGCGCAAAGTGTTAACATTGTGCAAGTACTCTGTATATAGTTATCTGCTTGTAAATAAACCATTATATTTGTTATACTAAATGGTGGTCATCAATCCTTGCAACTACTACAAGGGGAATCCACCTTCCCACTAGCATAACATGGATCTCTGTCCTTACAGGAGAAACTCTAGGTGGGAAAGCCCTCAGCATTTGCTCTCACGCCACCATTTTAACTTCATCAGAAGTGCAACAGAAGCTCCCTTTATGGACATGAACAGGACATTCAGGGATCTTTCAATGTTAATATGACAGTAGATGGTGAGCAGTTCTGAGTAAATTCCCAACCAACAACTGCCTGCAAGAAAAGATCTGCAATATATTGTAGTTAACGAGAGAGAGCAATAACAATTGCATTGGAGTCTACTTCAGCTAAAGAAATCTCTCTTGCCAATATGACATGCTGTATACTACATAAACATATTGGGGCATATGCTGGAGTGGTGCAGAAACAACTTGTAGAAAGGAAATTCAAGGTTAAATGCTGCTTTTGTGCCTTTAAAACTTCTCCTTCCAATTAATCATCATTGCCCTTCCTGAAATCTGCCCACTGGACTTATTTGTATTTGTGCATCTGTGGTGCTATAGATCTAGATTACTTGGAAATACTTACTGAACATACTATTAAAGCAGTACTTCTTTGGTGGCACAGTGGTTAGCACTGCTGCCTCACAGTGCCTGGGACCTTGGTTCGATTCCCGACCTGGGTCACTGTCTGTGTGGAGTTTGCATGTTCTTCCTTTGTCTGTGTGGGTTTCCTCCGGGTGCTCCAGTTTCCTCCCACAGCCCAAAAGATGTGTTGATTAGGTGCGTTGGCCATGCTAAATTCTCCTTTAGTGTACCTGAACAGGTGCCGGAGTGTGGCGACTGGGGGATTTTCACAACTTCATTGCAGTGTTAATGTAAGTCTACTTGTAACTAATAAATAAACTTGAAATAAACTTTATCACCCACTGTACTCTACACCGGAGAGACCAAATGCAGACTGGCAATTCCTCTGTGGAATAGTTCTGTTCTGTCTATAAATATTACACTGAGCTTCCTGTTGCTTGTCATTTCAATTCTGAACCTTGCTCCCCCCCTGACTTTACTGTCCTTGGCCATATATTGCCATTTAGGATGAACCATTTGCTCTGTTTCTCTCCACAGTTGCTGCCTGACCAGCTGAGTACTTCCAACATTTTCTGTTTCTTGTGATATATATATATATATTAATGATTTGCACTTACAACAATATTGTATGGTGCAACCCTTTTTATACTGAAGAACTGCAAAACCAGTCCCCACATGTATGTAGACACATGTATGTACACGTAAATAGATATGTGTAGAAAAAGACATGGAGCTTACTGTATTGTCTAAATGTTTCAATGTAGGTATCAAGGAACAGAATCATCCAAAAAGAAACAGGTTTTTTCAGGAGATTACTTGTCCTTGAGACAAATTTTACTGATTACATTATACAGTCGAAAATGACTAATCAAACCTTTCATTCAAATGCCAAGACAGAGTTAGGGAAAAAGCAAACATCACAGTTAATGTGAAACTTGTGCTATGCATTTATCAAACAAAACATAAGTCATTTTTGAAAAGGAGTAAAAATTGCACAAAAATTTGGAATGTCTCATATTTCTCATGGGATAATTTCATCTGGAATAATTCAAAACAACAAAGCTTTTTTTAAAAAACTAAAATCCAAAACTGTGTTAAATTTATGTCTGCGAAAATCTCATAATAATTCATGTTGATCTTAGACAATTCAATTTCTTTCATTCTAACAAATTAGAGCTTGTTCTTTTTTCCAAAAGTGCATGCATAAAACTTTTTATTTCCGATTTGCAGTACATGTCCACAAATCCCTGAATGTGTCAAGACGTATAGGGTATTTAAGAAAGCATATAGGATAGCTTCCTTTATTGGCTCAGGCCTAGAATATAAGGGAGTTGGTGCAAGAACTCCGTAAAACACAAGTTAAGCTTTCTAGATTGCTGCATACAGTTCTGGTCACCAAATTGCTGGAGGGTGTAATCGCATTAACCAGGGTGCAGAAAAGATTTATGAGATGTTTCCAGGAATAGAGAATTTTGTGTATGAGGCAGCTAAGTGGATATTTAATTTAGATAAATAAAATTGCGTGTGTAGGAATTCGTAGATTCAAAGCTTGTATTTTTTTGAGACGGAATCTAATTGAAAGGGAAAACTGAAAAGGGGGAACAAAAAGGGAAACTGAGAAAGGAAAATTACTCTCTCAGTTTCTAAGAAAGCTAGGCTAGGAAACCAGAGCTTCTGGGAGACTGAACCTGGTTGGAATCTCTTATGAGGGCACAACAAGTCCTCAGATCTCAGTAGTAGTTGGTGAGTCCAGTTGTGTAGTACAGGCAGACTGAAGAAGACAGGGGCTAGAGCCAGAAGCTGAAAATAAACAAATACACAATTGCTGCAGCTGTTTCTGTTACTTGAAGATCGGATTGGTGGATCTGTGCCATGCAGACTGAGTTGAGGAAGTTCTCCAGACATGTGCTATTTTTTGGTGAAAGCCATGGCCATGGAATTCGAATTTCTCACACACTGCTCTCAGCTGGGGATCGGCCAAGAAAGAGAGAAGGTGAAATTACTTGTATAAAAAACAGAGGACAGAAGAGTGAACACACAGCCGTTTAACATTGCAAGGGCTTTAATTGACTGAGGGCATGATTTCCACCCCCGTCTGGGGAGGAAGTTATGTCTGAGAGATTGACCGTTTGCTCTGCAGTTCCTTACAGGGCTATGTTCAACTACAGACAGCCCCCAAGCAAGAGGAGCTAATGGAGGCCAGACCTCAGCTAAATTTGAGGTATTGGCAGAACATGGCTGGCAGGCTTAGTGAAGAGGAAAGGGGCTGGAGTTGGGATGCTGATGGGAGGGCGAAAGGAGGACGCTAAGGGCAGATTGGAGGATAGCTGCATGTACTGGAGGGATTGGTTAAAGGGCAGTCATCTGAACTGTGCAATCCCAAAAGAGGAGAGAGGCACAGCTGAGACATTTTAGGAACCTTTCAATTACAGTGCAGGGAATCAGGAAAGTGAAGCAATAATGCCCATTCATACAACCCTAATCCTGCAGATTAGCATTAATCAATCTCCTTGTTTTAACCATTGTTTACAGCCTGGACTTTCCCTAGAGTGACACCAAACTCCAGAACATTTGGGTGAATGGTCAAACTCCCAGAAGTCTATTAGAAAATTGGCTCTGTATGGTTAACTGAAGAGAAGCCTCAGGCCCCCCTCAAATAATCTAATTTCCTGAATAAACATTTACCCTCATGTTTATTCCCAGGTATGTAATATTAGAGTTCAGTGAATGAGGCTCCCAGTGGCTGGGCTGAAAGCAGCACATTCAATCATTTTGCCAAAGAAATGTCATCATAGTTGTGTTGGCGGAGGAGGGGGCACCTTGAAATTCACAGTGCAGTGGCCATCACATTAGGGGTAAGTGCTCTCCGACATCAGAACAAAGCCCTTGAATCTACGTTCATTGATGAGTCATTGAAAGAAAGAAGACCTTTGGCAACGAGGGCTGATACTTGTTTGTTTCTCCTTGATACTGCAGTGAGGAGACATCAGTCTGTCTTTGGGCTCCACTCCAGATTTTTGTCAACATTTACTCCCATAGCCTTTAACTGTCCCAAAGTATAAACAAGGCCATTTGAATTATTCACTCCTTGATGAGAGTTTGGTTCACAAGGGCAAAGGTGTTTCCATATGCCAGTAGGCCTGAACCCTGCATGTCTGGAAGCCAAACCTCCTCCAAGTTGTAGTGAAGCTTTAGCTTGTGTCAGTGAGGGACGGAGTTTCCATGTGTCACCACAAGGAGGCACAGCTGAGGACTTGCAGATGCACTGACAAGGAGAGACTTAGTTGACATATTTGGCTCTCTTTTTCACATTGCTACTGGCCAGTTATGTAGATTGAAAATGAAAAGCAGACTAGCACACAAAAGCAGAAAGCATTCTAATGCTCTTCACACACACACCCACATGCTATCAAGCTGTTGGGCACACCAACAATTCAATAGCTGTGCTGCATTACGTATGAGGAATCTGGGCATGAATTATTTACATCAATTTTTAGCATGCAATTGGGCCAGCTCATGCACAAAGAACTGCCTCCAAATTTTAATAAATTCCCCTCAGAAATTGGGAAGCATAATAAGGTTTACCATTCCAATTCCACGTGCTCTACTGAAAAAAGATTGCTCCTAAAGACCACCATCATGAAAATCACTCAATACATCCTTTGTGAGAAGAGAAACAGAACAGAAAGGCAAGGCGATGTCAAGTTTCTTTACTTAGGGGGAATTGTTATAATTTACCCTGACAAGGCCCTTAAAGTTCAATAGGAATGATTCTGTGATCCCACAATTTCAGGCATTATATGCCAGAGATAGACTACAGAGGGGCAGCATGGTGGCACAGTGGGGCGGCACAGTGGTTAGCACTGCTGCCTCACATCGCCAGGGACCCAGGTTCAATTCCAGCCTCAGGGGAATGTCTGTCTGGAGTTTGCACGTTCTCCCCGTGTCTGCATGGGTTTTCTCTAGATGCTCCTGTTTCCTCCCACACTCCAAAGATATGCGGGTTAGGTGGATTGGCCATGCTAAATTATCCCTTAGTGTCCCAGGATGTGTAGGATAGAGGGATTAGTGGGGTAAATGTGTGGAGTTGTGGGAATAGGGCCTGGGATGGGGTTGTTGTTGGTGCAGACTTGATGGGCTGAATGGCCTCCTTCTGCACTATAGGGATTCTATGACAATGATCAGGTCCGAAATCTCCAACTCACAATGATGTATGACCGTGAGCGTGCATCCCTATCGGAACATGGAATTATAGTCACCTATTAGTTTCTGAAATTATTACATTTGTAATGACCTTCCCTCTGCAACACCCTCTTATATCACTCACGTTTTGTCACCTCCCTCCTTATTTTCAAAATTCTTAAATAGCCTTCATTTCTGTTTTTACCTTTGACCAATCTTTCTTTCTTTATCTGTATCTTTGTCCAATATTTTTGTCTGTTCTGTAAAATGCGCAGTCGTTGACCTATATTTATCCAAGACTGTATAAAATATGAGTTGCTATAAATTGCAGTTATTTGATAAAAAGCAAACTATAATTGATCTACTGGTGGGTGACATTCATCCGATTAAAGAGGAGTTGCTAAGCTGTTTCAGGTTTTCGTGATTGTACACACGTTTGACAGATAGAAAGTTGCACAAAAGTGAATTGGCTTCATTCAGTCAACTTGACCATCTAGAAATTGCTTTAATTTCTGTTGTAATCATAAGGCACTCATGTAACATGGTTGTGCTTAACTCACAATGGAAATGATTGTGGCTCTTAGCCCAAAACAAGGGTAATCTCCAAAGAGTCATTCCACAGTGAATGACAAATGGACAGAAATTTAAGTTCATGAGGAATGTTTCCATTCTATAACTTTAATTCTGGGGTTCTTCTTCCTTTATGGTGAGTTATCACTGTTTTATTTCAATGTGTAAAATAAACAAGGCAGCTAATTGAAAAAAGGGAGGAATTTTAAACACAAGAAATGTATTGAATTTATAACAATATACAGAGTTTATACTTGATATTGGTCAATGGCTTATTCTTACATAGTGCTGGACTCTGTTAAAATAGCATCTGCATTCTGAGAAAAACATCAAAATATTTAAAAACAAATTTGCCACAAATGCTTTGGAAAATATATATTTTATTAATTACCTTTGCTACTTAAGATGGGTGGAGGTAATATTTTCACCCCTGCTGGTCTGTTTGCTTGTGAGCAATGCATCTCAAAAACTAATGGGTGGATTTCAGCAAAACATGATCATAAGGCAGTCATGTAACATGGAGAGGGTATGGCTCACAAAAGAATTGATTCATTTTTGGTGAAGATACAGATCTAGTTTCTCGAATTTTTAAAATGACTCATTAACATTAGGAGATAGGGAAAATTGACATTTGTTTGGAACATTGTGGATCGATTTATTTAGAATGCAGTTGATTGTTTTAGAATGTTGTAGATTGTTTCCGCAGCTGTGGTGGAATTTGTCACAGCTGGTAAAATGTGAGCAGAACTTTCGCTTGTTGAATATGGAGGGCCGGTGAGATGGAAGTTTTTAATGAAAAGATTTATTTTTCAACTTTGTAGTTACAGAGCATAACAAGGCATAGGAAATGCTCAAGGCAGAGCTCCATAATTGTAATAATGTTGATGATGCGCGATTAATTCACTTGGGAGGCTGGATCGTACCCGGGAAATAAAGGTTTTTATTAGTAACAAGAATGGAGCATGCTGCTTAACAATACAATCCCAGACTAAAGGGTCACTAGGCAGTGCAGTGACCTTTATACTCCTATAGGTAGGCGGAGCCAACCGGAGTGTACCACAGAACAATGCCAACAGGTGGAACACCCCAACCCTAACCCCAACAGTAACAAGAGTAACATATGTACAAGTACCCATGGTGGTAACCATCTATGGTTCACCACAGTTGAATTATCACAAGCCCTACTGAGTGCCCTTTTCATCCTGTTGAACATGTATTTGACAGTATTCACAGAATCACAAAATATTTACAGTGCAGAAGGGGGCCATTTGGCCCATCAGGTTTGCACTGGCTCTCTGAAAGACCATTCTACTTAATCCCGCTCTCCTACCTTATCCCCATAACCTTGTACATTCTTTCTCTTCAGATAGTAATCCAATTCCCTTTTGCATACTTTGATCGAATTTGCTTCAATTACCTCTCAGAAAGTTTGCTCCAGACTCCAACCATCCTCTGGATGAAAAATATTTTCTTCACATCACTTCTACTCCTTCTATTATTTTGACTCTGTGGTCTCCAGTTCTTTATATACCTTTGAGAGGGACCAGTTTCTCACTCTTTACCCTGTCCATGCTCCTCAGGATCTTGAATACATCCATCAAGTATTAAGTATGGAGACACAGATTACAGCCAGTTGGAGAGCTAGCAAGATCTTGTAATGCTTCCATTGGCAGTTGGTGGCAATGGACCTGCCAGAGGCCCAGGATCAATGGGGGACACATCCCACAGATAAGTGAGGATATAATGGGGTTCGCAGGGTTAGGTGGTGGTGGGGGTGTAGAGGGTTCGGAAGAAAGTATCAGCAGTTGGCTCTCAGTGAACTATCCCCTTCCCAATACAGGGTCCCTCAATCAGGCACTGAATGCCTGACAATGAGGGATTGCTTTCTAGGCTCCCCACATGGAGACTGCCCCACTTGCCGCTGATTGAATATCCCCAAACTCACTTCGAGGAAGGACATGACATCCTGCCCATAGTCTGTTATACAGAACAAATCAACAGTGACTTCTAAAATATATATTTTAAAACTTTAAATATTCATCCTATCTAAGTACTTAAAATTGTATTTAAGGTCAAGACATTGTGATCAAAGGTTTTAGCAGCCAGGGATGTAAGGTTAAGTTGTCGTGGCTGAATACTCATTAGAAAGTAGTCAAACTTAGTACTTATGACCTGAATGGTACTGCAATCTGATGCATATTGCCTGAGTTTTGTGTGTAAGTATATAGAATAAAATAATGTAAATACTTCCCCATTTTCGTCAGGTTGCTTGCTTCCTCTAGCACTCATATCATTTCTAGCACAGCAGCCTTAATAGAAGGATATCCACCTATTTATCCCATTTGCACAGCTGGTCTGGATTCAATTTCTATCTCACTACTGTTATTGAACTCTTCTGTTCAGAATTACAGGTGCACATAATTGCAACAACCTAGTAAATGTGATGTACAGCAAAGAATATGACCTCTTTTGCCTGCTAGAAATGTGGTCCAAATTAAGCAGAAATTTGCAAAATAGAAAACAATAAAATGGGCTGGCTTTTCTTGCATGCTTGTCCTCAGTGAATTATTTCCTAAACTATGGGCAGAATTTAACAGTCCCGACTGGCAAGTTTGCAGAAGTGGGGGAGGGGTTCATAAAATTCTTCAAGAGTCCTTCCTACCCGCCCGCCCCAATCTGACAATAATTTTATGGGGAGCAGGTGAGGCTTAGAACAGCCATCTTGCCCTTACTCTAACTGAGGCCCTTAAGTGGAGAGATGATATCAGGAATGGGGGTCCGATGGCTTAGCCTTCCCGGGCCTCAGGCAGGGAGGGGAGAGCACTTCCCTCAGCAGGGCCCCATTCCTAACTGGGCTGCCTCTCCCTCCCCCCATGGTTTCCCCTCCCTCCTGGTGCCTACAACTTGGCATCAACTAATTTGCCACCACCATCCACCTCCCATAAGCCTTCCCTCCTGGCCTTGCCCAGAGATACCCAGACTTGTCTCCATCCTAGTCTTGAGGCACTTTGTCCTGTTGGACTGCATGCAGACCCAGCAGTGGCCACTGCTCCAGGTGGCACTGCTGGGATTGGAGAATTGTTGGCCAATCAGATGGCCAGCAGCTCTCTGAAGCTGAACTTCCGCCCCAGATGGGGACGGAAGGCCTGGTTCCAGTTAATTAACATTCCTTGGAATATTAAACAATTGTGGGGTAGCTGTCAGGAGCATCAACTTTTTTGTTTTATTTAATCACTGAAAACATCTCTTAAGAACCTGTCTGGTGAAAAATAGCTGTTAACAGTAAAGGTTATGGAATAAAAATTCTATCCAACAGCCTTCATTTTTATTTGGTCTTTTAGTTAGAACAAGTCAACTTATGGTATATTTGATGTATTTAATTTGCGCACTGAGAGGATTTTTGTGATGGATACAAAGCTCTACTTTTCCCCAAACTATAAAAATCCCTATTACGTACTTTTCATATGAAACTTTGGACACAACAAAGTATTATGAATTTAGGAGAGGAGTCTAATTATCTGCATTCTTCAGAGTTCCTTTGTCTATGTGCTTTGTAAGGCAAAACATCCATCTATTTCCAAATGCCTGTTCATTATAAGAGTGGCGGCCAGCCTTTGGTGCTACCACTGTTTATAATAGAAACATAGAAACTAGAAGCAGGAGTAAGCCTTTCGGCCCTTCGAGCCTGCTTCGCCATTCATTAAGATCATGGCTGATCATCAAATTCAATATCCTCTTTCCCCCATATCCCTTGTTCCCTTTAGCCCCAAGAGCTATATCTAATTTCTTCTTGAAATCAGACAATGTTCTGGCCTCAACTACTTTCTATGATAGTGAATTCCATACATTCACCACTTTCTGGGTGAAGAAATCTCTCCTCACCTCAGTCCTAAAAGGTACTCCCTCTATAGCAAGGACATCTTTGCTTAATAAGTTGGCAAAAGTGTTTTGAATTATGGGAGGTGATGGAACTCATTATTAGTAATTGGTGTTACCACTGTCGAAGTATCACACCAAGTTAAGTTCCAATAAGCTTTGGACTTGAATTTCTGTGGTAATTCTCCTAATCATTCACTGTAACTTTGAAGATGATCCAAGGATTCCCAATAAAAGAGTGAAACCAGCATTTAAATTGATTGCCAGTGTTTGCAGTTCTTTTTCCAAAGCTATGGTAAGCAATTTAAAAGGACTTTATTTCAGGCCTTGGTTACGTATTGACTCACTCACATTATATTTAACTGGTAGATGAAATGCAGTAATAACAGGATCATATTTCAAATGATAAAGGACTGGTATAAATTAAATGTTTTCCAGAGAAGCTTGCTTTTAAAGAAATGAAGAATATATTTGAACATGTCTTATCGTGTCAGGAGGAGAGGTAATGTGGAAAAAGTTCCAGATCATGTTCAGCATAAATTCAGTAAAATTATTTTAAAAAGGACACCAATATTTTAGATTATTGTGTCAAGTATTTGCATCTCAAACACCAACAAAAACTTGCATATGTATATATATATTATACACACAATCAGATGATGCAGAGCTAAATATCACTACTAATAAAAGGAATGCCGCAAATGTTTCATGATATAATTTAATGCCAAATAATGTAGAATATAGTAAAATAAATATCAGAATGTCATCACATTCAGTTCCCATATACCCTGAATATGGGTCACAGAACTAGCATACAATTTAAAAGGCTTCAAGAGAATTGCTTGGTGTCTTAAGGGACAATACTGCCTTCAGGGCATCTCCTTCACCTTCCTTGTCCAAAAGAAAATACAGCTTATTCAAACTCAACCCAGCAGTGTGTAACATTTTAATTGTGAACTAAGTTTCAAACCTCACATCTGACACATCACTAAGACGGCTGGCTTCTATACATTTGTCATGATGTGGGCCTTCACGACACACGACAGCGCAGAGTCGCTGAGCAGAAACTGATAGCCAAGTTCCGCACACATGAGGACGGCCTAAACCGGGATGTTGGACTTATGTCACATTATCAGTAACCCCCACAGCTTGCCCCTGGTTTTGCATAATCTCACCAGCTGTTCTGTCTGGAGACAATACACATCTCTTTAACCTGTGTTTAATGTTCCCTCCAACCACATTATCTGTATCTTTTAAGACCTGGCTGGCTGTAGAGATTTGCATTCTAATTAGTATTCTGTAACTTGATTTCTGTGTCTGTGCACTGTTGGAGAACAGAGACCACTCCATCTGATGAAGGAGCAGCAAGCTCCGAAAGCTTATGGTATTTGCTACCAAATAAACCTGTTGGACTTTAACCTGGTGTTGTAAGACTTCTTACTGTTCTATACATTTAACATTGTTCACTTTTGCTTCTACTTCATGCTCACTGCTGTTGAAACACTTACCATATTTCCAGAACCCACAGACTTGACCCTTCCAATTCTCCTCATCAGCCTCCTGAACAGCATAAACTCCAACTATTCCAAAGCTCTATTCCTGGTAAATAATTCAATTCTCATAACACCATTACATATGCTTGCCAATCTCCAATGATCCCACATTCCCGTATACATTAAATTCCAAATTTTTCATAGTCTCAACCCTTCCCACCTCTGGAGCCTCCTATAGTCCCAAATCCCGAATACTGACCTCCTCTGCATCACCTCTCCTCCCCATTGTTCATGGCTCTACTAAAGTTTAATTATTAGTGTCACAAGTAGGCTTATATTAACACTGCAATGAAGTTACTGTGAAAATCCCCTAGTCATCACACTCGGGTGCCCGTTCGGGTACACAGAGGGAGAATTTAGTATGACCAATGCACCTAACCAGCACATCTTTTGGACTGTGGGAGGAAACCAGAACACCTGGAGGAAACCCACGCAGACACAGGGAGGACATGCAGACTCCACACAGATAGTGACCCATGCTGGGAATTGAGCCCGAGACCCTGGCGCTATGGGGCAGCAATGCTAACCACTGTGCCACCGTGCTGCCCTGCCAGAGACAGGACTTTGAATCAGGACTATCAGAGTCAGGACTTAAAATAATTTTGATGCTACTCTCTGAAATGTTCTCCCCCAGCAGCCCCTTTATCTGGTCCCCTCTGATTACATTTCCAGAAGTATTTTCAAAACACATCACTGTCACCAAGTATCAGTTACCTTCACAAATGCCCCTTTCCTTTTCTGCTTCTTTGTAAAACACTCTGAGGTATTCACAATGTTAAAGTCACTGTATAAATGCAAGTTGTTGTTGAACATAATCAAATCTATTAGTAGCAATTGTCATTCAGCAGACCAGCTACTTTCATTTGTAAAAGGATCTTTTATTTCCGAAACGTTAGCTCTGCTCCTCTTCACAGATCCTGCCAGACCTGTTGAGTTTATCTAGCATTTTCTGTTTTAATTTACACTACTTTCTTTGTATTGGCTTATTGAATTCTGTATTCACCTGTATTTTTAGATTAAATCCCCTCTTTGTACACATTGTGAAAGTGAATGTTCATTCATATTTTATGAATAAGCCTGGCTACATATATATTTTATGAAAGCATTGCTTATGGAAGGAGTATACTGATATATCCAACAACTGAATGTAAAAGATATTTTTGCTGACAGTTAATTTCTCTGTGTTTATAAATGTAAGAACATTAGAAAATTTATATAAAACTCTTCTGTCTACTATTTTAATGCCAGTGTTAATTTGTATAAAATAAGCACCTTAACCCTCAAAAAAATATTGGATAGTCATATTATTAAAATGTGTTGAGGGTTCACACACAAATATTGCAAGCAGCAGTTTCTAGGCCATAGCATTGTGTCATTAAATGTATTTATTTATGTATTGTGTGGCGACAATGAGAGGGAACATTTTAATTACATAAGTCCTTTACACCTCCTGAGCCATGACAGTACTTTTAGAATCATAAAATCATCACAGTGCAGAAGGAGGCCATTCAGCCCATTGAGTCTTCACCGACAGACAATCCCACCTATCCCCTTAACCGCATGTATTTACCCTGCTAGTCCTTCTGACACTAAGGGACAATTTAGCATGGCCATTCCACCTAACCTGCACATGAGATCCTAAATGAATATTTCTCATCAGTATTTACTGTTGAGAAAAGCATGGATGTTAGGGAACTTGGGGAAATAAATAGTGATGTCTTGAGGAGTGTACATATTACAGAGAAGGAGGTGCTGGAACTCTTAAAGTGCATCAAGGTAGATAAATCCCCGGGACCTGATCAAGTGTATCCCAGGACATTGTGGGAGGCTAGGGAGGAAATTGTGGCTCCCTCTAGCAGGGATATTTGAATCATCGATAGTCACAGCTGAGGTGCTTGAAGATTGGAGGGTGGCAAATGTTGTGCCTTTGTTTCAAAAGGGCTGCAGGGAAAAGCCTGGGAACTACTGGTCAGTGAGTCTCACATCTGTGGGTGGATAAGTTATTGGAAGGTATTTTGAGAGACAGGATCTAGAGGCATTTAGAGACGCAAGAGCTGATTAGGGACAGTCAGCATGGCTTTGTGAGTGGAAAATCATGTCTCACAAATTTGATTGAGTTTTTTGAAGAGGTAACCAAAAAGGTAAATGAGGGCAGTGCAGTTGATGTTGTCTACATGGACTTTAGCAAGGCCTTTGACAAGCATGGTAGGTTGTTGAATAAGGTTAAATCTCACGAGATCCAGGGTGAGATAGCTAAATGGATACAAAATTGGCTTGATGAAGAAGCCAGAGGGTGGTTGTAGAGGGTTGATTTTCGAACTGGAGGCCTGTGACCAGCGGTGTGCCTCAGGGATCGGTGCTGGGTCCACTGTTATTTGTCATTTATATTAATGATTTGGATGAGAACATAGGAGGCATTGTTAGTAAGTTTGCAGATGACACCAAGATTGGTGGCATAGTGGACTGTGAAGAAGGTTATCTTGGATTGCAACAGAATCTTGATCAATTGGGAAAGTGGACTGACAAATGGAGTTTAATTTAGATAAATGCGAGGTGATGCATTTTGGCAGGACTTACTCAGTTAATGGTAGGGCGTTGGGGAGAGTTACAGAACAAAGATCTAGGGGTACAGGTTCATAACTCCTTGAAAGTGGAGTCACAGGTGGACAAAGTGGTGAAAAAGGCATTCAGCATGCTTGATTTCATCGGTCAGAACATTGAATACAGGAGTTGGGACGTCTTGTTGAAGTTGTACAAGACATTGGTAAGGCCACACTTGGAAAACTGTGTACAGTTCTGGTCACCCTATTATAGAAAATATATTATTAAACAAGAAAGAGTGCAGAAAGCATTTACTGGGATGCTACCGGAACTTGATGGTTTGAGTTATAAGGAGAGGCTGAGTAGACTGGGACTTTTTTCTCTGGAATGTAGGAGGCTGAGGGGCGATCTTCTAGAGGTCTATAAAATAATGAGGGGCATAGATCAGCTAGATAGTCAATACCTTTTCCCAAAGGTAGTGGAGTCTAAAACTAGAGGGCATAGGTTTAAGGTGAGAGGGGAGAGATACAGATGGGTTCAGAGGGGCAATTTTTTCACACAGAGAGTGGTGAGTGTCTGGAACAAGCTGCAAAGCAGTAGTACAGGCGGGTACAATTTTGTCTTTTACAAATCATTTAGACAGTTACATGGGTAAGGTGAGAATAGAGGAGTATGGGCCAAATGCGGGCAATTGGGACTAGCTTAGGGGTTTAAAAAAAAAGGGTGAAATGGACAAGTTGGGCCGAAGGGCCAGTTTCCATGCTGTAAACCTCTATGACTCTATCTTTGTACTGCGGGAGGAAACCAGAGCACCCAAAGGAAACCCACACAGGCATGGGGAGGTCATGCAAACTCCACACAGATAGTCCCCTGAGGCTGGAATTGAACCCGGGTCCCTAGCGCTGTGAGGCAGCAGTGCTAACCACTGTGCCACCATGTCGACCCAATTTAATCAATTAAATTTCAATGGGGTATGTTCATAAGATAAAACAGTTGAAATCCAAAAACAAGGATTAATATTGGCACAATTACTTTTGGACAACGGAAAATAAAGTAATATCACAAGTTTAACAAATAAATTCATATGAATGAAACTGACACAGTTGCCAGGAGATCTGTGATATTTGGTGCATATCATAATTTTTGACTGAAACAAATAAAAATTATGAACAAGGCCATGGGGTGACCTCAAGAACTGACTCAATGACAGCTGGGTCATGGCAAATGGAATTGCTAGTTTATAGTACCAAAATGAAAACAATTCCTTCAAAATAACTTCCCTGATTTTTTCCGTAATCCTATTGAGTATGCAAATAAAGATATTTGGAATTAATAGACTATAGGCCATTATCTAGAGGACTTTGACTTCTAGCACTTTGTGCACAGTGAAATACAAATGCATATTACTGAATGAGTGTTCGACAACTTAAAACAAACATTGATCCAGGTCATTTTAAGAAATGGTTCCGCTGCTGAATTTCATAACCAATTGCAATTTTATAGTTGACATCAGGAAACAGTAGGGAGACTCAAAACAACCTGACATGTTTTGTTTTACCCAGATGGTGGATAATAAAAATTAATCCCGTAAAATAACATGTTGAGTGAAAATGAAGCCAAAAAAAGGAAGAGCCCATTATCAAGCAGTTTTGCAAAAAACTCCCCAGATATTTCCAGATGAGATCATCTTTTTCCCGAATCGGAGAAATGCTTCAGTTGAAATGATTGTCAGAATCTAGAAATACTACATTTTGTGATAGTTGTAAGTTTAATTGCAGGACAAAAATGGGTGCTAGCCTATTTTCCACCTCACCTGGCTTTGTTTTTTTATTTTTGTGCCTCTTACACCCACAGCAGTGCTGGGTTGTTGCCAGCCTGCACTCACCACACTCCTGATCATTGCTGACACCTCCCTCCCAACCAGCAGGACTTAATTGAGTGCTGCTACTGACATTACAGTGGTCTAAAATTGTGCTCCATTTCACTGGCAAGGTGCCTGGGGATATGCCTTGGAGGAGGTCCCAAGGATAAGGGAAAGCTGTTCACAGCTAGTAAAAATCTTGGAAAATAATTCCATTTTCATTCAGCTGAGAGCTTGCCTTTTCTACTTGGCAAAATTCCATTGGGAAACACATAAACTGAGTTACCTGCTTGAGCGCGTCTGTGACATCTTAATATAATACTACAGAGACAATGAACTAGTGTCACTGGCATTACTCATACTCATCCTAAAGGCTCATGAGTAGACCTGACTTCTTATCATACTACCTGCGTGGGAACTCCTCGTATAGCCTCCTTACTTTCCATAACATGGAATAGGGGTGTCAATGATGAAGGTTTCTGACATCATCTGTGATAACCCACTGTCTTTGTTTCAATCATCACCTCCTTAATACTCTTCCCATCATTTTCCTTAAAATATAGAAAAGAAAGTTCCTGCAGAAGAATTCATCACTTCCTGGATTTTTAAAAAATTTCCCATTATTTGATTGGCTATGATTTCAGTAGAACACCTTCAGTTTGTGCCAGCATTACTTCAAGGAAAGGGAAAACTGGCTAGATGCTGTTAGGAAATCAAATCCTGAAGCTCTGGCTATTATTATTCACAAAAGAAACCCAAACAGAGATCAGAAGGAAATACGAATCTCATACCCTCATCTGAATTCTTGTGGAACATGTAATTGTTCTTTTGAATCAGACATTTCACTGCCTGCATAGACTGATGTCCTTCGGGGGAGGGGGGAATGCTCGAAGCATTCTAAATAAAATGAATGAATTAGTTGCGCAGATAGATGTAAAGGGGTATGATATAATGGGGATTATGGCTTCATGGCTTCAAGGTGATCAAGGATGGGAAATGACATTGAGGGTTATTCAGTGTTTAGGAAGGAAGGACAGACAGAACGGAAAAGCTGATGGAATTGCATTGTTGATTAAAGAAGATATTGATACAATATTGAGGAAAAATATTAGCACAATGTTGAATCTATATGGGTCAAGTTAAGAAACACCAAGGGGCAAAAAACATTTGTGGGGATGTATACAGACCACCAAACTGTAGTGGTAATTTTGGGAATAGCATTAGACAGGAAATCATAGTTGCATGTGATAAAGGAACATCTGTAATTATGGGTATCTTTAATCTACATATAGATTGGGTGAGTCAAATCAGTCACAGTACAATAGAGGAAGAATTTCTGGTGTATACGGAATGGTTTTCTGGACCAATACATTGAGAAACCAACAAGGGAGCAGGCCATCTTGGACTGGGTATTGTGCAATGGGAAAGGATCTGTTGGCAATCTTGTTCTGAGAGATCCCTTGGGGAGCAGTCACCTTTATACCTGGACCAGGGGGGGAGGAGTCTCG